>NW_026948119.1:0-313749 GCF_963921235.1 Mobula hypostoma
AACTGCACCACCGATATTGCCCTGACCAACTACACACCGAAAGTGCCCTAACCAACTACACACCGAAAGTGCCCTGACCAACTACACCACCGAAAGTGCCCTGACCAACTACACACCGAAAGTGCCCTGACCAACTGCACCACCGAAAGTGCCCTGACCAACTACACACCGAAAGTGCCCTGACCAACTACACACCGAAAGTGCCCTGACCAACTGCACCACCGAAAGTGCCCTGACCAACTGCTCCACCGAAAGTGCCCTGACCAACTGCACTGCCGAAAGTGCCCTGACCAACTGCATCACCGAAAGTGCCCAGACCAACTACATCACCTAAAGTGCCCTTACCAACTACACACCAAAAGTGCCCTGACCAACTACACCGAAAGTGCCCTGACCAACTACATCGAAATGCCCTGACCAACTACACACCGAAAGTGCCCTGACCAACTACATCACCGAAAGTGCCCTGACCAACTGCTCCACCGAAAGTGCCCTGAACAACTACACACCGAAAGTGCCCTGACCAACTGTACACCGAAAGTGCCCTGACCAACTACACACCGAAAGTGCGCTGACCAACTGTACACCGAAAGTGCCCTGACCAACTGCACACCGAAAGTGCCCTGACCAACTACACACCGAAAGTGCCCTGACGAACTGCACCACCGAAAGTGCCCTGACCAACTGCACCACCGAAAGTGCCCTGACCAACTGCATCACTGAAAGTGCCCTGACCAATTACATCACCGAATGTGCCCTGACCAACTACACACCGAAAGTGCCCTGACCAACTGCTCCACCGAAAGTGCCCTGACCAACTACACCACCGAAAGTGCCCTGACCAACTGCACCCCGAAAGTGCCCTGACCAACTACACACCGAAAGTGCCCTGACCAACTGCACACCGAAAGTGCCCTGACCAACTGCACCACCGAAAGTGCCCTGACCAACTGCACCACCGAAAGTGCCCTGACCAACTGCACACCGAAAGTGCCCTGACCAACTGCATCACCGAAAGTGCCCTGACCAACTGCACCACCGAAAGTGCCCTGAACAACTGCATCACCGAAAGTGCCCTGACCAACTACACCCCAAAAGTGCCCTGACCAACTACACCGAAATGCCCTGACCAACTACACACCGAAAGTGCCCTGACCAACTACACACCGAAAGTGCCCTGACCAACTACATCACCGAAAGTGCCCTGACCAACTGCTCCATCGAAAGTGCCCTGACCAACTACACACCGAAAGTGCCCTGACCAACTGCACACCGAAAGTGCCCTGACCAACTGCACCACCGAAAGTGCCCTTAACAACTGCATCACTGAAAGTGCCCTGACCAATTGCATCACCGAAAGTGCCCTGACCAACTACACACCGAAAGTGCCCTGACCAACTGCACCACCGAAAGTGCCCTGACCAACTGCACCACCGAAAGTGCCCTGACCAACTGCACCCCGAAAGTGCCCTGACCAACTGCACCGAAAGTGCCCTGACCAAGTGAACCGAAATGCCCTGACCAACTACACACCGAAAGTGCTCTGACCAACTACATCACCGAAAGTGCCCTGACCAACTGCTCCATCGAAAGTGCCCTGACCAACTACACACCGAAAGTGCCCTGACCAACTGCACACCGAAAGTGCCCTGACCAACAGCACCACCGAAAGTGCCCTGACCAACTGCACCACAGAAAGTGCCCTGACCAACTGCACACCGAAAGTGCCCAGACCAACTGCACACCGAAAGTGCCCTGACCAACAGCACCACCGAAAGTGCCCTGAACAACTGCACCACCGAAAGTGCCCTGACCAACTGCACCACCGAAAGTGCCCTGACCAACTGTACACCGAAAGTGCCCTGACCAACTGCACCACTGAAAGTTCCCTGACCAACTGCACTGCCGAAAGTGCCCTGACCAACTACATCACCGAAAGTGCCCTAACAACTGCATCACTGAAAGTGCCCTGACCAATTGCATCACCGAAAGTGCCCTGACCAACTACACACCGAAAGTGCCCTGACCAACTGCACCACCGAAAGTGCCCTGACCAACTACACCACCGAAAGTGCCCTGACCAACTGCACCCCGAAAGTGCCCAGACCAACTGCACACCAAAAGTGCCCTGACCAACTGCTCACCGAAAGTGCCCTGACCAACTGCTCCACCGAAAGTGCACTGACCAACTACACACCAAAAGTGCCCTGACCAACTACACACCGAAAGTGCCCTGACCAACTGCACCACCGAAAGTGCCCTGACCAACTGCACACCGAAAGTGCCCTGACCAACTGCACACCGAAAGTGCCCTGACCAACTACACACCGAAAGTGCCCTGACCAACTGCACCACCGAAAGTGCCCTGACCAACTGTACACCGAAAGTGCCCTGACCAACTACACACCGAAAGTGCCCTGACCAACTGCACCACCGAAAGTGCCCTGACCAACTGCTCCACCGAAAGTGCCCTGACCAACTGCACTGCCGAAAGTGCCCTGACCAACTACATCACCGAAAGTGCCCTAACAACTGCATCACTGAAAGTGCCCTGACCAACTACACACCGAAAGTGCCCTGACCAAATACACCGAAAGTGCCCTGACCAACTACACCGAAAGTGCCCTGACCAACTACACACCGAAAGTGCCCTGACCAACTACATCACCGAAAGTGCCCTGACCAACTGCTCCACCGAAAGTGCCCTGAACAACTACACACCGAAAGTGCCCTGACCAACTGTACACCGAAAGTGCCCTGACCAACTACACACCGAAAGTGCCCTGACCAACTGCACACCGAAAGTGCCCTGACCAACTACACACCGAAAGTGCCCTGACCAACTGCACCACCGAAAGTGCCCTGACCAACTGCACCACCGAAAGTGCCCTGACCAACTGCATCACCGAAAGTGCCCTGACCAACTACACACCGAAAGTACCCTGACCAACTACACACCGAAAGTGCCCTGACCAACTGCACCACCGAAAGTGCCCTGACCAACTACACACCGAAAGTGCCCTGACCAACTACACACCGAAAGTGCCCTGACCAACTGCACCACCGAAATGCCCTGAACAACTGCACAACGAAAGTGCCCTGAACAACTGCACCACCGAAAGTGCCCTGACCAACTGCACCACCGAAAATACCCTCAATAACCACACACCGAAAGTGCCCTGACCAACCACACACCGAAAGTGCCCTGACCAACTACATCACCGAAAGTGCCCTGACCAACTACATCACCGAAAGTGCCCTTAACAACTGCATCACTGAAAGTGCCCTGACCAATTGCATCACCGAAAGTGCCCTGACCAACTACACACCGAAAGTGCCCTGACCAACTGCTCCACCGAAAGTGCCCTGACCAACTACACCACCGAAAGTGCCCTGACCAACTGCACCCCGAAAGTGCCCTGACCAACTACACACCGAAAGTGCCCTGACCAACTGCACACCGAAAGTGCCCTGACCAACTGCACCACCGAAAGTGCCCTGACCAACTGCACCACCGAAAGTGCCCTGACCAACTGCACACCGAAAGTGCCCTGACCAACTGCATCACCGAAAGTGCCCTGACCAACTGCACCACCGAAAGTGCCCTGACCAACTGCATCACCGAAAGTGCCCTGACCAACTACACCCCAAAAGTGCCCTGACCAACTACACCGAAAGTGCCCTGACCAACTCACACCGAAAGTGCCCTGACCAACTACACACCGAAAGTGCCCTGACCAACTGCATCACCGAAAGTGCCCTGACCAACTGCACCACCGAAAGTGCCCTGACCAACTGCACCACCGAAAGTGCCCTGACCAACTGCACACCGAAAGTGCCCTGAACAACTGCACCACCGAAAGTGCCCAGACCAACTGCACCACCGAAAGTGCCCTGACCAACTGCATCACCGAAAGTGCCCTGACCAACTACACCACCGAAAGTGCCCTGACCAACTGCACACCGAAAGTGCCCTGACCAACTACACACCGAAAGTGCCCTGACCAACTACACACCGAAAGTGCCCTGACCAACTGCTCCACCGAAAGTGCCCTGACCAACTACACCACCGAAAGTGCCCTGACCAACTGCACCCCGAAAGTGCCCTGACCAACTACACACCGAAAGTGCCCTGACCAACTGCACACCGAAAGTGCCCTGACCAACTGCACCACCGAAAGTGCCCTGACCAACTGCACACCGAAAGTGCCCTGACCAACTACACACCGAAAGTGCCCTGACCAACTGCACCACCGAAAGTGCCCTGACCAACTGCATCACCGAAAGTGCCCTGACCAACTACACACCGAAAGTGCCCTGACCAACTACACCGAAAGTGCCCTGACCAACTGCACCACCGAAAGTGCCCTGACCAACTACACACCGAAAGTGCCCTGACCAACTACACACCGAAAGTGCCCTGACCAACTGCACCACCGAAAGTGCCCTGACCAACTACACACCGAAAGTGCCCTGACCAACTGCATCACCGAAAGTGCCCTGACCAACTGCATCACCGAAAGTTCCCTGAACAACTGCACCACCGATATTGCCCTGACCAACTACACACCGAAAGTGCCCTGACCAACTACACACCGAAAGTGCCCTGACCAACTACACACCGAAAGTGCCCTGACCAACTACACACCGAAAGTGCCCTGACCAACTGCACCACCGAAAGTGCCCTGACCAACTACACACCGAAAGTGCCCTGACCAACTGTACACCGAAAGTGCCCTGACCAACTGCATCACCGAAAGTGCCCTGACCAACTACATCACCGAAAGTGCCCTGACCAACTGCACCACCGAAAGTGCCCTGATCAACTGCTCACCGAAAGTGCCCTGACCAACTGCATCACCGAAAGTGCCCTGACCAACTGCACCACCGAAAATACCCTGAACAACCACACACCGAAAGTGCCCTGACCAACCACACACCGAAAGTGCCCTGACCAACTACATCACCGAAAGTGCCCTGACCAACTACATCACCGAAAGTGCCCTTAACAACTGCATCACTGAAAGTGCCCTGACCAATTGCATCACCGAAAGTGCCCTGACCAACTACACACCGAAAGTGCCCTGACCAACTGCTCCACCGAAAGTGCCCTGACCAACTACACCACCGAAAGTGCCCTGACCAACTGCACCCCGAAAGTGCCCTGACCAACTACACACCGAAAGTGCCCTGACCAACTGTGCACCGAAAGTGCCCTGACCAACCACACACCGAAAGTGCCCTGACCAACTACATCACCGAAAGTGCCCTGACCAACTGTACACCGAAAGTGCCCTGACCAACTACATCACCGAAAGTGACCTGACCAACTGGTCCACCGAAAGTGCCCTGACCAACTGCACACCGAAAGTGCCCTGACCAACTACACACCGAAAGTGCCCTGACCAACTGCACCACCGAAAGTGCCCTGACCAACTGCACACCGAAAGTGCCCTGACCAACTGCATCACCGAAAGTGCCCTGACCAACTGCATCACCGAATGTGCCCTGAACAACTGCACCACCGATAGTGCCCTGACCAACTACACACCGAAAGTGCCCTGACCAACTACACACCGAAAGTACCCTGACCAACTACACACCGAAAGTGCCCTGACCAACTGCACCACCGCAAGTGCCCTGACCAACTACACACCGAAAGTGCCCTGATCAACTACACACCGAAAGTGCCCTGACCAACTGCACCACCGAAATGCCCTGAACAACTGCACACCAAAAGTGCCCTGACCAACTGCACCACCGAAAGTTCCCTGACCAACTGCTCATCGAAAGTGCCCTGACCAACTGCACCACCGAAAATACCCTGAATAACCACACACCGAAAGTGCCCTGACGAACCACACACCGAAAGTGCCCTGACCAACTACATCACCGAAAGTGCCCTGACCAACTACATCACCGAAAGTGCCCTTAACAACTGCATCACTGAAAGTGCCCTGACCAATTGCATCACCGAAAGTGCCCTGACCAACTACACACCGAAAGTGCCCTGACCAACTGCTCCACCGAAAGTGCCCTGACCAACTACACCACCGAAAGTGCCCTGACCAACTGCACCCCGAAAGTGCCCAGACCAACTGCACACCGAAAGTGCCCTGACCAACTGCACACCGAAAGTGCCCTGACCAACTGCACCACCGAAAGTGCCCTGACCAACTGCACCACCGAAAGTGCCCTGACCAACTACACACCGAAAGTGCCCTGACCAACTACATCACCGAAAGTGCCCTTAACAACTGCATCACTGAAAGTGCCCTGACCAACTGCATCACCGAAAGTGCCCTGACCAACTACACACCGAAAGTGCCCTGACCAACTGCTCCACCGAAAGTGCCCTGACCAACTACACCACCGAAAGTGCCCTGACCAACTGCACACCGAAAGTGCCCTGACCAACTGCACCACCGAAAGTGCCCTGACCAACTGTACACCGAAAGTGCCCTGACCAACTACACCACTGAAAGTGCACTGACCAACTGAACCCCGAAAGTGCCCTAACCAACTACATCACCGAAAGTGCCCTTAACAACTGCATCACTGAAAGTGCCCTGACCAATTGCATCACCGAAAGTGCCCTGACCAACTACACACCGAAAGTGCCCTGACCAACTGCTCCACCGAAAGTGCCCTGACCAACTACACCACCGAAAGTGCCCTGACCAACTGCACACCGAAAGTGCCCTGACCAACTGCACCACCGAAAGTGCCCTGACCAACTGTACACCGAAAGTGCCCTGACCAACTGCACCACCGAAAGTGCCCTGACCAACTACACACCGAAAGTGCCCTGACCAACTACATCACCGAAAGTGCCCTAACCAACTACATCACCGAAAGTGCCCTGACCAACTGGTCCACCGAAAGTGCCCTGACCAACTGCACACCGAAAGTGCCCTGACCAACTACACACCGAAAGTGCCCTGACCAACTGCACCACCGAAAGTGCCCTGACCAACTGCACACCGAAAGTGCCCTGACCAACTGCATCACCGAAAGTGCCCTGACCAACTGCATCACCGAAAGTGCCCTGACCAACTGCACCACCGAAAGTGCCCTGACCAACTACACACCGAAAGTGCCCTGACCAACTACACACCGAAAGTGCCCTGACCAACTACACACCGAAAGTGCCCTGACCAACTGCACCACCGAAAGTGCCCTGACCAACTACACACCGAAAGTGCCCTGACCAACTACACACCGAAAGTGCCCTGACCAACTGCACCACCGAAAGTGCCCTGAACAACTGCACACCAAAAGTGCCCTGACCAACTGCACCACCGAAAGTGCCCTGACCAACTGCTCATCGAAAGTGCCCTGACCAACTGCACCACCGAAAATACCCTGAATAACCACACACCGAAAGTGCCCTGACCAACCACACACCGAAAGTGCCCTGACCAACTACATCACCGAAAGTGCCCTGACCAACTACATCACCGAAAGTGCCCTTAACAACTGCATCACTGAAAGTGCCCTGACCAATTGCATCACCGAAAGTGCCCTGACCAACTACACACCGAAAGTGCCCTGACCAACTGCTCCACCGAAAGTGCCCTGACCAACTACACCACCGAAAGTGCCCTGACCAACTGCACCCCGAAAGTGCCCTGACCAACTGCTCCACCGAAAGTGCCCTGACCAACTACACACCGAAAGTGCCCTGACCAACTGCACCACCGAAAGTGCCCTGACCAACTACACACCGAAAGTGCCCTGACCAACCACACACCGAAAGTGCCCTGACCAACTACATCACCGAAAGTGCCCTTAACAACTGCATCACTGAAAGTGCCCTGACCAACTGCACACCGAAAGTGCCCTGACCAACTACACACCGAAAGTGCCCTGACCAACTGCTCCACCGAAAGTGCCCTGACCAACTACACCACCGAAAGTGCCCTGACCAACTGCACACCGAAAGTGCCCTGACCAACTGCACCACCGAAAGTGCCCTGACCAACTGCAACACCGAAAGTGCCCTGACCAACTACACCACCGAAAGTGCCCTGACCAACTGCACCACCGAAAGTGCCCTGACCAACTGCATCACCGAAAGTGCCCTGACCAACTGCATCACCGAAAGTGCCCTGACCAATTGCATCACCGAAAGTGCCCTGACCAACTACACACCGAAAGTGCCCTGACCAACTGCACCACCGAAAGTGCCCTGACCAACTACACACCGAAAGTGCCCTGACCAACTGCACACGGAAAGTGCCCTGACCAACTGCACCACCGAAAGTGCCCTGACCAACTACACACCGAAAGTGCCCTGACCAACTGCACCACCGAAAGTGCCCTGACCAACCACACACCGAAAGTGCCCTGACCAACTACATCACCGAAAGTGCCCTGACCAACTACATCACCGAAAGTGCCCTTAACAACTGCATCACTGAAAGTGCCCTGACCAATTGCATCACCGAAAGTGCCCTGACCAACTACACACCGAAAGTGCCCTGACCAACTGCTCCACCGAAAGTGCCCTGACCAACTACACCACCGAAAGTGCCCTGACCAACTGCACCCCGAAAGTGCCCTGACCAACTGCTCCACCGAAAGTGCCCTGACCAACTGTACACCGAAAGTGCCCTGACCAACTACACCACCGAAAGTGCCCTGACCAACTGCACCACCGAAAGTGCCCTGACCAACTACACACCGAAAGTGCCCTGACCAACTGTACACCGAAAGTGCCCTGACCAACTGCACACCGAAAGTGCCCTGACCAACTGCACACCGAAAGTGCCCTGACCAACTGCACCACCGAAAGTGCCCTGACCAACTGCACCACCGAAAGTGCCCTGACCAACTACACACCGAAAGTGCCCTGACCAACTGCATCACCGAAAGTGCCCTGAACAACTGCACCACCGATAGTGCCCTGACCAACTACACACCGAAAGTGCCCTGACCAACTACACACCGAAAGTGCCCTGACCAACTGCACCACCGAAAGTGCCCTGACCAACTACACACCGAAAGTGCCCTGACCAACTACATCACCTAAAGTGCCCAGACCAACTGCACACCGAAAGTGCCCTGACCAACTGCTCACCGAAAGTGCCCTGACCAACTGCTCCACCGAAAGTGCACTGACCAACTACACACCAAAAGTGCCCTGACCAACTACACACCGAAAGTGCCCTGACCAACTGCACCACCGAAAGTGCCCTGACCAACTGTACACCGAAAGTGCCCTGACCAACTGCACACCGAAAGTGCCCTGACGAACTACACACCGAAAGTGCCCTGACCAACTGCACCACCGAAAGTGCCCTGACCAACTGTACACCGAAAGTGCCCTGACCAACTACACACCGAAAGTGCCCTGACCAACTGCACCACCGAAAGTGCCCTGACCAACTGCTCCACCGAAAGTGCCCTGACCAACTGCACTGCCGAAAGTGCCCTGACCAACTGCATCACCGAAAGTACCCAGACCAACTACATCACCTAAAGTGCCCAGACCAACTGCACACCAAAAGTGCCCTGACCAACTGCTCACCGAAAGTGCCCTGACCAACTGCTCCACCGAAAGTGCACTGACCAACTACACACCAAAAGTGCCCTGACCAACTACACACCGAAAGTGCCCTGACCAACTGCACCACCGAAAGTGCCCTGAACAACTGCATCACCGAAAGTGCCCTGACCAACTGCTCCACCGAAAGTGCCCTGACCAACTACACACCGAAAGTGCCCTGACCAACTGCACACCGAAAGTGCCCTGACCAACTGCACACCGAAAGTGCCCTGACCAACTACACACCGAAAGTGCCCTGACCAACTGCATCACCGAAAGTGCCCTGACCAACTGCACACCGAAAGTGCCCTGACCAACTACACACCGAAAGTGCCCTGACCAACTGTACACCGAAAGTGCCCTGACCAACTACACACCGAAAGTGCCCTGACCAACTACACACCGAAAGTGCCCTGACCAACTACACACCGAAAGTGCCCTGACCAACTGCACCACCGAAAGTGCCCTGACCAACTGCACACCGAAAGTGCCCTGACCAACTGCATCACCGAAAGTGCCCTGACCAACTGCATCACCGAAAGTGCCCTGAACAACTGCACCACCGATAGTGCCCTGACCAACTACACACCGAAAGTGCCCTGACCAACTACACACCGAAAGTGCCCTGACCAACTACACACCGAAAGTGCCCTGACCAACTGCACCACCGAAAGTGCCCTGACCAACTACACACCGAAAGTGCCCTGACCAACTGCACCACCGAAAGTGCCCTGACCAACTACACACCGAAAGTGCCCTGACCAACTGTACCCCGAAAGTGCCCTGACCAACTGCATCACTGAAAGTGCCCTGACCAACTACATCACCGAAAGTGCCCTGACCAACTGCACCACCGAAAGTGCCCTGACCAACTGCTCATCGAAAGTGCCCTGACCAACTGCATCACCGAAAGTGCCCTGACCAACTGCACCACCGAAAATACCCTGAACAACCACACACCGAAAGTGCCCTGACCAACCACACACCGAAAGTGCCCTGACCAACTACACACCGAAAGTGCCCTGACCAACTACATCACCGAATGTGCCCTGACCAACTACACACCGAAAGTGCCCTGACCAACTGCTCCACCGAAAGTGCCCTGACCAACTACACCACCGAAAGTGCCCTGACCAACTGCACCCCGAAAGTGCCCTGACCAACTACGCACCGAAAGTGCCCTGACCAACTGTACACCGAAAGTGCCCTGACCAACTACACACCGAAAGTGCCCTGACCAACTGCACCACCGAAAGTGCCCTGACCAACTGCACACCGAAAGTGCCCTGACCAACTACATCACCGAAAGTGCCCTGACCAACTGCTCCACCGAAAGTGCCCTGACCAACTGCACCACCGAAAGTGCCCTGACCAACTGTACACCGAAAGTGCCCTGACCAACTACGCACCGAAAGTGCCCTGACCAACTGTACACCGAAAGTGCCCTGACCAACTGCACACCGAAAGTGCCCTGACCAACTACACCACCGAAAGTGCCCTGACCAACTGCACCACCGAAAGTGCCCTGACCAACTGCACACCGAAAGTGCCCTGACCAACTGCATCACCGAAAGTGCCCTGACCAACTGCATCACCGAAAGTGCCCTGACCAACTGCATCACCGAAAGTGCCCTGACCAACTGCATCACCGAAAGTGCCCTGACCAACTGCACCACCGATAGTGCCCTGACCAACTACACACCGAAAGTGCCCTGACCAACTACACACCGAAAGTGCCCTGACCAACTACACACCGAAAGTACCCTGACCAACTACACACCGAAAGTGCCCTGACCAACTGCACCACCGAAAGTGCCCTGACCAACTACACACCGAAAGTGCCCTGACCAACTGCACCACCGCAAGTGCCCTAACCAACTACACACCGAAAGTGCCCTGACCAACTGTACCCCAAAAGTGCCCTGACCAACTGCATCACTGAAAGTGCCCAGACCAACTACATCACCTAAAGTGCCCTGACCAACTGCTACACCAAAAGTGCCCTGATCAACTGCTCATCGAAAGTGCCCTGACCAACTGCATCAACGAAAGTGCCCTGACCAACTGCACCACCGAAAATACCCTGAACAACCACACACCGAAAGTGCCCTGACCAACCACACACCGAAAGTGCCCTGACCAACTACATCACCGAAAGTGCCCTGACCAACTACATCACCGAAAGTGCCCTGACCAACTACATCACCGAAAGTGCCCTGACCAACTGCTCCACCGAAAGTGCCCTGACCAACTGCACCACCGAAAGTGCCCTGACCAACTGCATCACCGAAAGTGCCCTGACCAACTGCATCACCGAAAGTGCCCTGACCAACTACACACCGAAAGTGCCCTGACCAACTGCTCCACCGAAAGTGCCCTGACCAACTACACCACCGAAAGTGCCCTGACCAACTGCACACCGAAAGTGCCCTGACCAACTACACACCGAAAGTGCCCTGACCAACTGTGCACCGAAAGTGCCCTGACCAACTACACACCAAAAGTGCCCTGACCAACTACACCGAAAGTGCCCTGACCAACTACACACCGAAAGTGCCCTGACCAACTACATCACCGAAAGTGCCCTGACCAACTGCTCCACCGAAAGTGCCCTGACCAACTGCACACCGAAAGTGCCCTGACCAACTGCACACCGAAAGTGCCCTGACCAACTACTCACCGAAAGTGCCCTGACCAACTGTACACCGAAAGTGCCCTGACCAACTGTACACCGAAAGTGCCCTGACCAACTACACACCGAAAGTGCCCTGACCAACTGCACCACCGAAAGTGCCCTGACCAACTGCACACCGAAAGTGCCCTGACCAACTGCATCACCGAAAGTGCCCTGACCAACTGCATCACCGAAAGTTCCCTGAACAACTGCACCACCGAAAGTGCCCTGACCAACTACACACCGAAAGTGCCCTGACCAACTACACACCGAAAGTGCCCTGACCAACTACACACCGAAAGTGCCCTGACCAACTGCACCACCGAAAGTGCCCTGACCAACTACACACCGAAAGTGCCCTGACCAACTACACACCGAAAGTGCCCTGACCAACTGCACCACCGAAAGTGCCCTGAACAACTGCACACCAAAAGTGCCCTGACCAACTGCACCACCGAAAGTGCCCTGATCAACTGCTCATCGAAAGTGCCCTGACCAGCTGCACCACCGAAAATACCCTGAATAACCACACACCGAAAGTGCCCTGACGAACCACACACCGAAAGTGCCCTGACCAACTACATCACCGAAAGTGCCCTGACCAACTACATCACCGAAAGTGCCCTTAACAACTGCATCACTGAAAGTGCCCTGACCAATTGCATCACCGAAAGTGCCCTGACCAACTACACACCGAAAGTGCCCTGACCAACTGCTCCACCGAAAGTGCCGTGACCAACTACACCACCGAAAGTGCCCTGACCAACTGCACCCCGAAAGTGCCCTGACCAACTGCTCCACCGAAAGTGCCCTGACCAACTGTACACCGAAAGTGCCCTGACCAACTACACCACCGAAAGTGCACTGACCAACTGCACCCCGAAAGTGCCCTGACCAACTACACACCAAAAGTGCCCTGACCAACTGCACACCGAAAGTGCCCTGACCAACTGCACACCGAAAGTGCCCTGACCAACAGCACCACCGAAAGTGCCCTGACCAACTGCACCACCGAAAATACCCTGAACAACTACACACTTAAAGTGCCCTGACCAACTGCATCACCGAAAGTGCCCTGAACAACTGCACCACCGATAGTGCCCTGACCAACTACACACCGAAAGTGCCCTGACCAACTACACACCGAAAGTGCCCTGACCAACTGCACCACCGAAAGTGCCCTGACCAACTACATCACCTAAAGTGCCCAGACCAACTGCACACCAAAAGTGCCCTGACCAACTGCTCACCGAAAGTGCCCTGACCAACTGCTCCACCGAAAGTGCACTGACCAACTACACACCAAAAGTGCCCTGACCAACTACACACCGAAAGTGCCCTGACCAACTGCACCACCGAAAGTGCCCTGACCAACTGCACCACCGAAAGTGCCCTGACCAACTGCACCACCGAAAGTGCCCTGACCAACTACACACCGAAAGTGCCCTGACCAACTGCACCACCGAAAGTGCCCTGACCAACTACACACCGAAAGTGCCCTGACCAACTGCATCACCGAAAGTGCCCTGACCAACTGCACACCGAAAGTGCCCTGACCAACTGCACACCGAAAGTGCCCTGACCAACTGCACCACCGAAAGTGCCCTGACCAACTACACACCGAAAGTGCCCTGACCAACTACACACCGAAAGTGCCCTGACCAACTGCACACCGAAAGTGCCCTGACCAACTACACACCGAAAGTGCCCTGACCAACTACATCACCGAAAGTGCCCTGACCAACTGCTCCACCGAAAGTGCCCTGACCAACTACACACCGAAAGTGCCCTGACCAACTGTACACCGAAAGTGCCCTGACCAACTACACACCGAAAGTGCCCTGACCAACTGTACACCGAAAGTGCCCTGACCAACTGCACACCGAAAGTGCCCTGACCAACTACACACCGAAAGTGCCCTGACCAACTGCACCACCGAAAGTGCCCTGACCAACTGCACCACCGAAAGTGCCCTGACCAACTGCACCACCGAAAGTGCCCTGACCAACTGCACCACCGAAAGTGCCCTGACCAACTGCACACCGAAAGTGCCCTGACCAACTGCATCACCGAAAGTGCCCTGACCAACTGCATCACCGAAAGTGCCCTGACCAACTACACACCGAAAGTGCCCTGACCAACTGCACACCGAAAGTGCCCTGACCAACTACACACCGAAAGTGCCCTGACCAACTGCACCACCGAAAGTGCCCTGACCAACTACACACCGAAAGTGCCCTGACCAACTGCACCACCGAAAGTGCCCTGACCAACTACACACCGAAAGTGCCCTGACCAACTGCACCACCGAAAGTGCCCTGACCAACTGCACCACCGAAAGTGCCCTGACCAACTGCACACCGAAAGTGCCCTGACCAACTGCACCACCGAAAGTGCCCTGACCAACTGCACACCGAAAGTGCCCTGACCAACTACATCACCGAAAGTGCCCTGAACAACTGCATCACTGAAAGTGCCCTGACCAATTGCATCACCGAAAGTGCCCTGACCAACTACACACCGAAAGTGCCCTGACCAACTGCTCCACCGAAAGTGCCCTGACCAACTACACCACCGAAAGTGCCCTGACCAACTGCACCCCGAAAGTGCCCAGACCAACTGCACACCAAAAGTGCCCTGACCAACTGCTCACCGAAAGTGCCCTGACCAACTGCTCCACCGAAAGTGCACTGACCAACTACACACCAAAAGTGCCCTGACCAACTACACACCGAAAGTGCCCTGACCAACTGCACCACCGAAAGTGCCCTGACCAACTGTACACCGAACGTGCCCTGACCAACTGCACACCGAAAGTGCCCTGACGAACTACACACCGAAAGTGCCCTGAACAACTGCACCACCGAAAGTGCCCTGACCAACTGTACACCGAAAGTGCCCTGACCAACTACACACCGAAAGTGCCCTGACCAACTGCACCACCGAAAGTGCCCTGACCAACTGCTCCACCGAAAGTGCCCTGACCAACTGCACTGCCGAAAGTGCCCTGACCAACTGCATCACCGAAAGTACCCAGACCAACTACATCACCTAAAGTGCCCTTACCAACTACACACCAAAAGTGCCCTGACCAACTACACCGAAAGTGCCCTGACCAACTACACCGAAAGTGCCCTGACCAACTACACACCGAAAGTGCCCTGACCAACTACATCACCGAAAGTGCCCTGACCAACTGCTCCACCGAAAGTGCCCTGAACAACTACACACCGAAAGTGCCCTGACCAACTGTACACCGAAAGTGCCCTGACCAACTACACACCGAAAGTGCCCTGACCAACTGTACACCGAAAGTGCCCTGACCAACTGCACACCGAAAGTGCCCTGACCAACTGCACCACCGAAAGTGCCCTGACCAACTGCACCACCGAAAGTGCCCTGACCAACTGCATCACCGAAAGTGCCCTGACCAACTACACACCGAAAGTACCCTGACCAACTACACACCGAAAGTGCCCTGACCAACTGCACCACCGCAAGTGCCCTAACCAACTACACACCGAAAGTGCCCTGACCAACTACACACCGATAGTGCCCTGACCAACTGCACCACCGAAATGCCCTGAACAACTGCACAACAAAAGTGCCCTGAACAACTGCACCACCGAAAGTGCCCTGACCAACTGCACCACCGAAAATACCCTCAATAACCACACACCGAAAGTGCCCTGACCAACCACACACCGAAAGTGCCCTGACCAACTACATCACCGAAAGTGCCCTGACCAACTACATCACCGAAAGTGCCCTTAACAACTGCATCACTGAAAGTGCCCTGACCAATTGCATCACCGAATGTGCCCTGACCAACTACACACCGAAAGTGCCCTGACCAACTGCTCCACCGAAAGTGCCCTGACCAACTACACCACCGAAAGTGCCCTGACCAACTGCACCCCGAAAGTGCCCTGACCAACTACACACCGAAATTGCCCTGACCAACTGCACACCGAAAGTGCCCTGACCAACAGCACCACCGAAAGTGCCCTGACCAACTGCACCACCGAAAGTGCCCTGACCAACTGCACACCGAAAGTGCACTGACCAACTGCATCACCGAAAGTGCCCTGACCAACTCCACCACCGAAAGTGCCCTGACCAACTGCATCACCGAAAGTGCCCTGACCAACTACACCCCAAAAGTGCCCTGACCAACTACACCGAAAGTGCCCTGACCAACTCAACCGAAATGCCCTGACCAACTACACACCGAAAGTGCCCTGACCAACTGCACCACCGAAAGTGCCCTGACCAACTGCACCACCGAAAGTGCCCTGACCAACTGCACCACCGAAAGTGCCCTGACCAACTGCACACCGAAAGTGCCCTGACCAACTGCATCACCGAAAGTGCCCTGACCAACTGCACCACCGAAAGTGCCCTGACCAACTGCATCACCGAAAGTGCCCTGACCAACTACACACCGAAAGTGCCCTGACCAACTGCACACCGAAAGTGCCCTGACCAACTGCAACACCGAAAGTGCCCTGACCAACTACACACCGAAAGTGCCCTGACCAACTGCTCCACCGAAAGTGCCCTGACCAACTACACCACCGAAAGTGCCCTGACCAACTGCACCCCGAAAGTGCCCTGACCAACTACACACCGAAAGTGCCCTGACCAACTGCACACCGAAAGTGCCCTGACCAACTGCACCACCGAAAGTGCCCTGACCAACTGCACACCGAAAGTGCCCTGACCAACTGCACACCGAAAGTGCCCTGACCAACTGCACCACCGAAAGTGCCCTGACCAACTGCATCACCGAAAGTGCCCTGACCAACTACACCACCGAAAGTGCCCTGACCAACTGCACACCGAAAGTGCCCTGACCAACTCACACCGAAATGCCCTGACCAACTACACACCGAAAGTGCCCTGACCAACTACATCACCGAAAGTGCCCTGACCAACTGCTCCACCGAAAGTGCCCTGACCAACTACACACCGAAAGTGCCCTGACCAACTGCACCACCGAAAGTGCCCTGACCAACTGCATCACCGAAAGTGCCCTGACCAACTGCACCACCGATATTGCCCTGACCAACTACACACCGAAAGTGCCCTAACCAACTACACACCGAAAGTGCCCTGACCAACTACACACCGAAAGTACCCTGACCAACTACACACCGAAAGTGCCCTGACCAACTGCACCACCGCATGTGCCCTAACCAACTACACACCGAAAGTGCCCTGACCAACTGTACACCAAAAGTGCCCTGACCAACTGCACCACCGAAAGTGCCCTGACCAACTGCATCACCGAAAGTGCCCTGACCAACTGCACCACCGAAAGTGCCCTGATCAACTGCTCATCGAAAGTGCCCTGACCAACTGCATCACCGAAAGTGCCCTGACCAACTGCACCACCGAAAATACCCTGAACAACCACACACCGAAAGTGCCCTGACCAACCACACACCGAAAGTGCCCTGACCAACTACATCACCGAAAGTGCCCTGACCAACTACATCACCGAAAGTGCCCTTAACAACTGCATCACTGAAAGTGCCCTGACCAATTGCATCACCGAAAGTGCCCTGACCAACTACACACCGAAAGTGCCCTGACCAACTGCTCCACCGAAAGTGCCCTGACCAACTACACCACCGAAAGTGCCCTGACCAACTGCACCCCGAAAGTGCCCTGACCAACTACACACCGAAAGTGCCCTGACCAACTGTGCACCGAAAGTGCCCTGACCAACTACACACCAAAAGTGCCCTGACCAACTACACACCGAAAGTGCCCTGACCAACTGTACACCGAAAGTGCCCTGACCAACTACATCACCGAAAGTGCCCTGACCAACTGGTCCACCGAAAGTGCCCTGACCAACTGCACACCGAAAGTGCCCTGACCAACTACACACCGAAAGTGCCCTGACCAACTGCACCACCGAAAGTGCCCTGACCAACTGCACACCGAAAGTGCCCTGACCAACTGCATCACCGAAAGTGCCCTGACCAACTGCATCACCGAAAGTGCCCTGAACAACTGCACCACCGATAGTGCCCTGACCAACTACACACCGAAAGTGCCCTGACCAACTACACACCGAAAGTACCCTGACCAACTACACACCGAAAGTGCCCTGACCAACTGCACCACCGCAAGTGCCCTGACCAACTACACACCGAAAGTGCCCTGACCAACTACACACCGAAAGTGCCCTGACCAACTGCACCACCGAAAGTGCCCTGAACAACTGCACACCAAAAGTGCCCTGACCAACTGCACCACCGAAAGTTCCCTGACCAACTGCTCATCGAAAGTGCCCTGACCAACTGCACCACCGAAAATACCCTGAATAACCACACACCGAAAGTGCCCTGACGAACCACACACCGAAAGTGTCCTGACCAACTACATCACCGAAAGTGCCCTGACCAACTACATCACCGAAAGTGCCCTTAACAACTGCATCACTGAAAGTGCCCTGACCAATTCCATCACCGAAAGTGCCCTGACCAACTACACACCGAAAGTGCCCTGACCAACTGCTCCACCGAAAGTGCCGTGACCAACTACACCACCGAAAGTGCCCTGACCAACTGCACCCCGAAAGTGCCCTGACCAACTGCTCCACCGAAAGTGCCCTGACCAACTACACACCGAAAGTGCCCTGACCAACTACACCACCGAAAGTGCCCTGACCAACTGCACACCGAAAGTGCCCTGACCAACTACACACCGAAAGTGCCCTGACCAACTGCACCACCGAAAGTGCCCTGACCAACTGCACCACCGAAAGTGCCCTGACCAACTGCACACCGAAAGTGCCCTGACCAACTACACACCGAAAGTGCCCTGACCAACTGCACCACCGAAAGTGCCCTGACCAACTACACCACCGAAAGTGCCCTGACCAACTGCACACCGAAAGTGCCCTGACCAACTGCACCACCGAAAGTGCCCTGACCAACTGCACACCGAAAGTGCCCTGACCAACTACACCACCGAAAGTGCCCTGACCAACTGCACACCGAAAGTGCCCTGACCAACTGCATCACCGAATGTGCCCTGACCAACTGCACACGGAAAGTGCCCTGACCAACTGCACCACCGAAAGTGCCCTGACCAACTACACACCGAAAGTGCCCTGACCAACTGCACCACCGAAAGTGCCCTGACCAACTGCACACCGAAAGTGCCCTGACCAACTGCACCACCGAAAGTGCCCTGACCAACTGCACCACCGAAAGTGCCCTGACCAACTACACCGAAAGTGCCCTGACCAACTGCACACCGAAAGTGCCCTGACCAACCACACACCGAAAGTGCCCTGACCAACTACATCACCGAAAGTGCCCTGACCAACTACATCACCGAAAGTGCCCTTAACAACTGCATCACTGAAAGTGCCCTGACCAATTGCATCACCGAAAGTGCCCTGACCAACTACACACCGAAAGTGCCCTGACCAACTGCTCCACCGAAAGTGCCGTGACCAACTACACCACCGAAAGTGCCCTGACCAACTGCACCCCGAAAGTGCCCTGACCAACTGCTCCACCGAAAGTGCCCTGACCAACTGTACACCGAAAGTGCCCTGACCAACTACACCACCGAAAGTGCACTGACCAACTGCACCCCGAAAGTGCCCTGACCAACTACACACCAAAAGTGCCCTGACCAACTGTACACCGAAAGTGCCCTGACCAACTGCACACCGAAAGTGCCCTGACCAACTGCACACCGAAAGTGCCCTGACCAACAGCACCACCGAAAGTGCCCTGACCAACTGCACCACCGAAAATACCCTGAACAACTACACACTTAAAGTGCCCTGACCAACTGCATCACCGAAAGTGCCCTGAACAACTGCACCACCGATAGTGCCCTGACCAACTACACACCGAAAGTGCCCTGACCAACTACACACCGAAAGTGCCCTGACCAACTGCACCACCGAAAGTGCCCTGACCAACTGTACACCGAAAGTGCCCTGACCAACTACATCACCTAAAGTGCCCAGACCAACTGCACACCAAAAGTGCCCTGACCAACTGCTCACCGAAAGTGCCCTGACCAACTGCTCCACCGAAAGTGCACTGACCAACTACACACCAAAAGTGCCCTGACCAACTACACACCGAAAGTGCCCTGACCAACTGCACCACCGAAAGTGCCCTGACCAACTGCATCACCGAAAGTGCCCTGAACAACTGCACCACCGATAGTGCCCTGACCAACTACACACCGAAAGTGCCCTGACCAACTGCACCACCGAAAGTGCCCTGACCAACTGTACACCGAAAGTGCCCTGACCAACTACACACCGAAAGTGCCCTGACCAACTGCACCACCGAAAGTGCCCTGACCAACTGCTCCACCGAAAGTGCCCTGACCAACTGCACTGCCGAAAGTGCCCTGACCAACTGCATCACCGAAAGTGCCCAGACCAACTACATCACCTAAAGTGCCCAGACCAACTGCACACCAAAAGTGCCCTGACCAACTGCTCACCGAAAGTGCCCTGACCAACTGCTCCACCGAAAGTGCCCTGACCAACTACACACCGAAAGTGCCCTGACCAACTGCACACCGAAAGTGCCCTGACCAACTGCACCACCGAAAGTGCCCTGACCAACTGCATCACCGAAAGTGCCCTGACCAACTGCTCCACCGAAAGTGCCCTGACCAACTACACACCGAAAGTGCCCTGACCAACTGTACACCGAAAGTGCCCTGACCAACTGCACACCGAAAGTGCCCTGACCAACTACACACCGAAAGTGCCCTGACCAACTGCATCACCGAAAGTGCCCTGACCAACTGCATCACCGAAAGTGCCCTGACCAACTACACACCGAAAGTGCCCTGACCAACTGCACACCGAAAGTGCCCTGACCAACTACACACCGAAAGTGCCCTGACCAACTGTACACCGAAAGTGCCCTGACCAACTACACACCGAAAGTGCCCTGACCAACTGCACCACCGAAAGTGCCCTGACCAACTGCACACCGAAAGTGCCCTGACCAACTGCATCACCGAAAGTGCCCTGACCAACTGCATCACCGAAAGTGCCCTGAACAACTGCACCACCGATAGTGCCCTGACCAACTACACACCGAAAGTGCCCTGACCAACTACACACCGAAAGTGCCCTGACCAACTACACACCGAAAGTGCCCTGACCAACTGCACCACCGAAAGTGCCCTGACCAACTACACACCGAAAGTGCCCTGACCAACTGCACCACCGAAAGTGCCCTGACCAACTACACACCGAAAGTGCCCTGACCAACTGCACACCGAAAGTGCCCTGACCAACTGCATCACCGAAAGTGCCCTGACCAACTACATCACCGAAAGTGCCCTGACCAACTGCACCACCGAAAGTGCCCTGACCAACTGCTCATCGAAAGTGCCCTGACCAACTGCATCACCGAAAGTGCCCTGACCAACTGCACCACCGAAAATACCCTGAACAACCACACACCGAAAGTGCCCTGACCAACCACACACCGAAAGTGCCCTGACCAACTACATCACCGAAAGTGCCCTGACCAACTACATCACCGAAAGTGCCCTGACCAACTACATCACCGAAAGTGCCCTGACCAACTGCTCCACCGAAAGTGCCCTGACCAACTACACCACCGAAAGTGCCCTGACCAACTGCACCCCGAAAGTGCCCTGACCAACTACACACCGAAAGTGCCCTGACCAACTGTGCAACGAAAGTGCCCTGACCAACTACACACCAAAAGTGCCCTGACCAACTACACCGAAAGTGCCCTGACCAACTATACCGAAATGCCCTGACCAACTACAACACCGAAAGTGCCCTGACCAACTGCTCCACCGAAAGTGCCCTGACCAACTGTACACCGAAAGTGCCCTGACCAACTGTACACCGAAAGTGCCCTGACCAACTACACACCGAAAGTGCCCTGACCAACTGTACACCGAAAGTGCCCTGACCAACTGCACACCGAAAGTGCCCTGACCAACTACACACCGAAAGTGCCCTGACCAACTGCACCACCGAAAGTGCCCTGACCAACTGCACACCGAAAGTGCCCTGACCAACTGCATCACCGAAAGTGCCCTGACCAACTGCATCACCGAAAGTGCCCTGACCAACTGCACACCAAAAGTACCCTGACCAACTGCATCACCGAAAGTGCCCTGAACAACTGCACCACCGATATTGCCCTGACCAACTACACACCGAAAGTGCCCTAACCAACTACACACCGAAAGTGCCCTGACCAACTACACACCGAAAGTACCCTGACCAACTACACACCGAAAGTGCCCTGACCAACTGCACCACCGCAAGTGCCCTAACCAACTACACACCGAAAGTGCCCTGACCAACTGCACCACCGAAAGTGCCCTGACCAACTACACACCGAAAGTGCCCTGACCAACTGTACCCCAAAAGTGCCCTGACCAACTGCATCACTGAAAGTGCCCAGACCAACTACATCACCTAAAGTGCCCTGACCAACTGCTACACCGAAAGTGCCCTGATCAACTGCTCATCGAAAGTGCCCTGACCAACTGCATCACCGAAAGTGCCCTGACCAACTGCACCACCGAAAATACCCTGAACAACCACACACCGAAAGTGCCCTGAGCAACCACACACCGAAAGTGCCCTGACCAACTACATCACCGAAAGTGCCCTGACCAACTACATCACCGAAAGTGCCCTGACCAACTGCTCCACCGAAAGTGCCCTGACCAACTGCTCCACCGAAAGTGCCCTGACCAACTACACCACCGAAAGTGCCCTGACCAACTGCATCACCGAAAGTGCCCTGACCAACTGCATCACCGAAAGTGCCCTGACCAACTACACACCGAAAGTGCCCTGACCAACTGCTCCACCGAAAGTGCCCTGACCAACTACACCACCGAAAGTGCCCTGACCAACTGCACCCCGAAAGTGCCCTGACCAACTACACACCGAAAGTGCCCTGACCAACTGTGCACCGAAAGTGCCCTGACCAACTACACACCGAAAGTGCCCTGACCAACTACACACCGAAAGTGCCCTGACCAACTACACACCGAAAGTGCCCTGACCAACTACATCACCAAAAGTGCCCTGACCAACTGCTCCACCGAAAGTGCCCTGACCAACTGTACACCGAAAGTGCCCTGACCAACTGTACACCGAAAGTGCCCTGACCAACTACACACCGAAAGTGCCCTGACCAACTGTACACCAAAAGTGCCCTGACCAACTGCACACCGAAAGTGCCCTGACCAACTACACACCGAAAGTGCCCTGACCAACTGCACCACCGAAAGTGCCCTGACCAACTGCACACCGAAAGTGCCCTGACCAACTGCATCACCGAAAGTGCCCTGACCAACTGCATCACCGAAAGTGCCCTGAACAACTGCACCACCGATAGTGCCCTGACCAACTACACACCGAAAGTGCCCTGACCAACTACACACCGAAAGTACCCTGACCAACTACACACCGAAAGTGCCCTGACCAACTGCACCACCGCAAGTGCCCTGACCAACTACACACCGAAAGTGCCCTGACCAACTACACACCGAAAGTGCCCTGACCAACTGCACCACCGAAAGTGCCCTGAACAACTGCACACCAAAAGTGCCCTGACCAACTGCACCACCGAAAGTGCCCTGATCAACTGCTCATCGAAAGTGCCCTGACCAGCTGCACCACCGAAAATACCCTGAATAACCACACACCGAAAGTGCCCTGACGAACCACACACCGAAAGTGTCCTGACCAACTACATCACCGAAAGTGCCCTGACCAACTACATCACCGAAAGTGCCCTTAACAACTGCATCACTGAAAGTGCCCTGACCAATTGCATCACCGAAAGTGCCCTGACCAACTACACACCGAAAGTGCCCTGACCAACTGCTCCACCGAAAGTGCCGTGACCAACTACACCACCGAAAGTGCCCTGACCAACTGCACCCCGAAAGTGCCCTGACCAACTGCTCCACCGAAAGTGCCCTGACCAACTGTACACCGAAAGTGCCCTGACCAACTACACCACCGAAAGTGCCCTGACCAACTGCACCACCGAAAGTGCCCTGACCAACTACACACCAAAAGTGCCCTGACCAACTGTACACCGAAAGTGCCCTGACCAACTGCACACCGAAAGTGCCCTGACCAACAGCACCACCGAAAGTGCCCTGACCAACTGCACCACAAAAGTGCCCTGACCAACTACACCGAAAGTGCCCTGACCAACTGCATCACCGAAAGTGCCCTGAACAACTGCACCACCGATAGTGCCCTGACCAACTACACACCGAAAGTGCCCTGACCAACTACACACCGAAAGTGCCCTGACCAACTGCATCACCGAAAGTGCCCAGACCAACTACATCACCTAAAGTGCCCAGACCAACTGCACACCAAAAGTGCCCTGACCAACTGCTCACCGAAAGTGCCCTGACCAACTGCTCCACCGAAAGTGCCCTGACCAACTACACACCAAAAGTGCCCTGACCAACTACACACCGAAAGTGCCCTGACCAACTGCACCACCGAAAGTGCCCTGACCAACTGCACCACCGAAAGTGCCCTGACCAACTGCACACCGAAAGTGCCCTGACCAACTACACACCGAAAGTGCCCTGACCAACTGCACCACCGAAAGTGCCCTGACCAACTACACACCGAAAGTGCCCTGACCAACTGCATCACCGAAAGTGCCCTGACCAACTGCACCACCGAAAGTGCCCTGACCAACTGCACACCGAAAGTGCCCTGACCAACTGCACCACCGAAAGTGCCCTGACCAACTACACACCAAAAGTGCCCTGACCAACTACACCGAAAGTGCCCTGACCAACTACACCGAAAGTGCCCTGACCAACTACACACCGAAAGTGCCCTGACCAACTACATCACCGAAAGTGCCCTGACCAACTGCTCCACCGAAAGTGCCCTGACCAACTACACACCGAAAGTGCCCTGACCAACTGTACACCGAAAGTGCCCTGACCAACTACACACCGAAAGTGCCCTGACCAACTGTACACCGAAAGTGCCCTGACCAACTGCACACCGAAAGTGCCCTGACCAACTACACACCGAAAGTGCCCTGACAAACTGCACCACCGAAAGTGCCCTGACCAACTGCACACCGAAAGTGCCCTGACCAACTGCACCACCGAAAGTGCCCTGACCAACTGCACACCGAAAGTGCCCTGACCAACTACACACCGAAAGTGCCCTGACCAACTGCATCACCGAAAGTGCCCTGACCAACTGCATCACCGAAAGTGCCCTGACCAACTACACACCGAAAGTGCCCTGACCAACTGCACACCGAAAGTGCCCTGACCAACTACACACCGAAAGTGCCCTGACCAACTACACACCGAAAGTGCCCTGACCAACTACACACCGAAAGTGCCCTGACCAACTGCACCACCGAAAGTGCCCTGACCAACTACACACCGAAAGTGCCCTGACCAACTGCATCACCGAAAGTGCCCTGACCAACTGCATCACCGAAAGTGCCCTGAACAACTGCACCACCGATAGTGCCCTGACCAACTACACACCGAAAGTGCCCTAACCAACTACACACCGAAAGTGCCCTGACCAACTACACACCGAAAGTACCCTGACCAACTACACACCGAAAGTGCCCTGACCAACTGCACCACCGCAAGTGCCCTAACCAACTACACACCGAAAGTGCCCTGACCAACTGTACCCCAAAAGTGCCCTGACCAACTGCATCACTGAAAGTGCCCAGACCAACTACATCACCTAAAGTGCCCTGACCAACTGCTACACCGAAAGTGCCCTGATCAACTGCTCATCGAAAGTGCCCTGACCAACTGCATCACCGAAAGTGCCCTGACCAACTGCACCACCGAAAATACCCTGAACAACCACACACCGAAAGTGCCCTGACCAACCACACACCGAAAGTGCCCTGACCAACTACATCACCGAAAGTGCCCTGACCAACTACATCACCGAAAGTGCCCTTAACAACTGCATCACTGAAAGTGCCCTGACCAATTGCATCACCGAAAGTGCCCTGACCAACTACACACCGAAAGTGCCCTGACCAACTGCTCCACCGAAAGTGCCCTGACCAACTATACCACCGAAAGTGCCCTGACCAACTTCACCCCGAAAGTGCCCTGACCAACTACACACCGAAAGTGCCCTGACCAACTGTGCACCGAAAGTGCCCTGACCAACTACACACCGAAAGTGCCCTGACCAACTGCACACCGAAAGTGCCCTGACCAACTGCACACCGAAAGTGCCCTGACCAACTACACACCGAAAGTGCCCTGACCAACTGCACCACCGAAAGTGCCCTGACCAACTGCACACCGAAAGTGCCCTGACCAACTGCATCACCGAAAGTGCCCTGACCAACTGCATCACCGAAAGTGCCCTGAACAACTGCACCACCGAAAGTGCCCTGACCAACTACACACCGAAAGTGCCCTGACCAACTACACACCGAAAGTGCCCTGACCAACTACACACCGAAAGTGCCCTGACCAACTGCACCACCGCAAGTGCCCTGACCAACTACACACCGAAAGTGCCCTGACCAACTACACACCGAAAGTGCCCTGACCAACTGCACCACCGAAATGCCCTGAACAACTGCACACCAAAAGTGCCCTGACCAACTGCACCACCGAAAGTGCCCTGATCAACTGCTCATCGAAAGTGCCCTGACCAACTGCACCACCGAAAATACCCTGAATAACCACACACCGAAAGTGCCCTGAGCAACCACACACCGAAAGTGCCCTGACCAACTACATCACCGAAAGTGCCCTGACCAACTACATCACCGAAAGTGCCCTTAACAACTGCATCACTGAAAGTGCCCTGACCAATTGCATCACCGAAAGTGCCCTGACCAACTACACACCGAAAGTGCCCTGACCAACTGCTCCACCGAAAGTGCCCTGACCAACTACACCACCGAAAGTGCCCTGACCAACTGCACCCCGAAAGTGCCCTGACCAACTGCTCCACCGAAAGTGCCCTGACCAACTGTACACCGAAAGTGCCCTGACCAACTACACCACCGAAAGTGCCCTGACCAACTGCACCCCGAAAGTGCCCTGACCAACTACACACCGAAAGTGCCCTGACCAACTGTACACCGAAAGTGCCCTGACCAACTGCACACCGAAAGTGCCCTGACCAACTGCACCACCGAAAGTGCCCTGACCAACTGCACCACCGAAAGTGCCCTGACCAACTGCACACCGAAAGTGCCCTGACCAACTGCATCACCGAAAGTGCCCTGACCAACTGCACCACCGAAAGTGCCCTGACCAACTACACACCGAAAGTGCCCTGACCAACTACACACCGAAAGTGCCCTGACCAACTGTACACCGAAAGTGCCCTGACCAACTACACACCGAAAGTGCCCTGACCAACTACACACCGAAAGTGCCCTGACCAACTGCACCACCGAAAGTGCCCTGACCAACTGTACACCGAAAGTGCCCTGACCAACTGCACACCGAAAGTGCCCTGACCAACTACACACCGAAAGTGCCCTGAACAACTGCACCACCGAAAGTGCCCTGACCAACTACACACCGAAAGTGCCCTGACCAACTGCACACCGAAAGTGCCCTGACCAACTGCACACCGAAAGTGCCCTGACCAACTGCACACCGAAAGTGCCCTGACCAACTGCACCACCGAAAGTGCCCTGACCAACTGCATCACCGAAAGTACCCAGACCAACTACATCACCTAAAGTGCCCTTACCAACTACACACCAAAAGTGCCCTGACCAACTACACCGAAAGTGCCCTGACCAACTACATCGAAATGCCCTGACCAACTACACACCGAAAGTGCCCTGACCAACTACATCACCGAAAGTGCCCTGACCAACTGCTCCACCGAAAGTGCCCTGAACAACTACACACCGAAAGTGCCCTGACCAACTGTACACCGAAAGTGCCCTGACCAACTACACACCGAAAGTGCCCTGACCAACTGTACACCGAAAGTGCCCTGACCAACTGCACACCGAAAGTGCCCTGACCAACTACACACCGAAAGTGCCCTGACGAACTGCACCACCGAAAGTGCCCTGACCAACTGCACCACCGAAAGTGCCCTGACCAACTGCACCACCGAAAGTGCCCTGACCAACTGCACACCGAAAGTGCCCTGACCAACTACACACCGAAAGTGCCCTGACCAACTACACACCGAAAGTGCCCTGACCAACTGCACACCGAAAGTGCCCTGACCAACTGCATCACTGAAAGTGCCCAGACCAACTACATCACCTAAAGTGCCCTGACCAACTGCACACCAAAAGTGCCCTGATCAACTGCTCATCGAAAGTGCCCTGACCAACTGCACCACCGAAAATACCCTGAACAACCACACACCGAAAGTGCCCTGACCAACCACACACCGAAAGTGCCCTGACCAACTACATCACCGAAAGTGCCCTGACCAACTACATCACCGAAAGTGCCCTTAACAACTGCATCACTGAAAGTGCCCTGACCAATTGCATCACCGAAAGTGCCCTGACCAACTACACACCGAAAGTGCCCTGACCAACTGCTCCACCGAAAGTGCCCTGACCAACTACACCACCGAAAGTGCCCTGACCAACTGCACCCCGAAAGTGCCCTGACCAACTGCTCCACCGAAAGTGCCCTGACCAACTGTACACCGAAAGTGCCCTGACCAACTACACCACCGAAAGTGCCCTGACCAACTGCACCCCGAAAGTGCCCTGACCAACTACACACCAAAAGTGCCCTGACCAACTGTACACCGAAAGTGCCCTGACCAACTGCACACCGAAAGTGCCCTGACCAACAGCACCACCGAAAGTGCCCTGACCAACTGCACCACAGAAAGTGCCCTGACCAACTGCACACCGAAAGTGCCCTGACCAACTGCATCACCGAAAGTGCCCTGACCAACTGCACCACCGAAAGTGCCCTGACCAACTACACACCGAAAGTGCCCTGACCAACTACACACCGAAAGTGCCCTGACCAACTGCATCACCGAAAGTACCCAGACCAACTACATCACCTAAAGTGCCCAGACCAACTGCACACCAAAAGTGCCCTGACCAACTGCTCACCGAAAGTGCCCTGACCAACTGCTCCACCGAAAGTGCACTGACCAACTACACACCGAAAGTGCCCTGACCAACTACACACCGAAAGTGCCCTGACCAACTGCACCACCGAAAGTGCCCTGACCAACTGCACCACCGAAAGTGCCCTGACCAACTGCACCACCGAAAGTGCCCTGACCAACTACATCACCGAAAGTGCCCTGACCAACTGCACCACCGAAAGTGCCCTGACCAACTACACACCGAAAGTGCCCTGACCAACTGTACACCGAAAGTGCCCTGACCAACTGCACACCGAAAGTGCCCTGACCAACTGCACACCGAAAGTGCCCTGACCAACTGCACCACCGAAAGTGCCCTGACCAACTGCATCACCGAAAGTGCCCAGACCAACTACATCACCGAAAGTGCCCTGACCAACTACACACCAAAAGTGCCCTGACCAACTGCACACCGAAAGTGCCCTGACCAACTACACACCGAAAGTGCCCTGACCAACTACACACCGAAAGTGCCCTGACCAACTACATCACCGAAAGTGCCCTGACCAACTGCTCCACCGAAAGTGCCCTGACCAACTACACACCGAAAGTGCCCTGACCAACTGTACACCGAAAGTGCCCTGACCAACTACACACCGAAAGTGCCCTGACCAACTGTACACCGAAAGTGCCCTGACCAACTGCACACCGAAAGTGCCCTGACCAACTACACACCGAAAGTGCCCTGACCAACTGCACCACCGAAAGTGCCCTGACCAACTGCACACCGAAAGTGCCCTGACCAACTGCACCACCGAAAGTGCCCTGACCAACTGCACACCGAAAGTGCCCTGACCAACTACACACCGAAAGTGCCCTGACCAACTACACACCGAAAGTGCCCTGACCAACTGCACACCGAAAGTGCCCTGACCAACTGCACCACCGAAAGTGCCCTGACCAACTGCACCACCGAAAGTGCCCTGACCAACTGCACCACCGAAAATACCCTGAACAACCACACACCGAAAGTGCCCTGACCAACCACACACCGAAAGTGCCCTGACCAACTACATCACCGAAAGTGCCCTGACCAACTACATCACCGAAAGTGCCCTTAACAACTGCATCACTGAAAGTGCCCTGACCAATTGCATTACCGAAAGTGCCCTGACCAACTACACACCGAAAGTGCCCTGACCAACTGCTCCACCGAAAGTGCCCTGACCAACTATACCACCGAAAGTGCCCTGACCAACTTCACCCCGAAAGTGCCCTGACCAACTACACACCGAAAGTGCCCTGACCAACTGTGCACCGAAAGTGCCCTGACCAACTACACACCAAAAGTGCCCTGACCAACTACACTGAAGTGCCCTGACCAACTGTACACCGAAAGTGCCCTGACCAACTACATCACCGAAAGTGCCCTGACCAACTGCTCCACCGAAAGTGCCCTGACCAACTACACACCGAAAGTGCCCTGACCAACTGTACACCGAAAGTGCCCTGACCAACTACACACCGAAAGTGCCCTGACCAACTGTACACCAAAAGTGCCCTGACCAACTGCACACCGAAAGTGCCCTGACCAACTACACACCGAAAGTGCCCTGACCAACTGCACCACCGAAAGTGCCCTGACCAACTGCACACCGAAAGTGCCCTGACCAACTGCATCACCGAAAGTGCCCTGACCAACTGCATCACCGAAAGTGCCCTGAACAACTGCACCACCGATAGTGCCCTGACCAACTACACACCGAAAGTGCCCTGACCAACTACACACCGAAAGTACCCTGACCAACTACACACCGAAAGTGCCCTGACCAACTGCACCACCGCAAGTGCCCTAACCAACTACACACCGAAAGTGCCCTGACCAACTACACACCGAAAGTGCCCTGACCAACTGCACCACCGAAATGCCCTGAACAACTGCACACCAAAAGTGCCCTGACCAACTGCACCACCGAAAGTGCCCTGATCAACTGCTCATCGAAAGTGCCCTGACCAGCTGCACCACCGAAAATACCCTGAATAACCACACACCGAAAGTGCCCTGACCAACCACACACCGAAAGTGCCCTGACCAACTACATCACCGAAAGTGCCCTGACCAACTACATCACCGAAAGTGCCCTTAACAACTGCATCACTGAAAGTGCCCTGACCAATTGCATCACCGAAAGTGCCCTGACCAACTACACACCGAAAGTGCCCTGACCAACTGCTCCACCGAAAGTGCCGTGACCAACTACACCACCGAAAGTGCCCTGACCAACTGCACCCCGAAAGTGCCCTGACCAACTGCTCCACCGAAAGTGCCCTGACCAACTGTACACCGAAAGTGCCCTGACCAACTACACCACCGAAAGTGCCCTGACCAACTGCACCACCGAAAGTGCCCTGACCAACTACACACCAAAAGTGCCCTGACCAACTGTACACCGAAAGTGCCCTGACCAACTGCACACCGAAAGTGCCCTGACCAACAGCACCACCGAAAGTGCCCTGACCAACTGCACCACCGAAAGTGCCCTGACCAACTGCACACCGAAAGTGCCCTGACCAACTGCATCACCGAAAGTGCCCTGACCAACTGCACCACCGAAAGTGCCCTGACCAACTACACACCGAAAGTGCCCTGACCAACTACACACCGAAAGTGCCCTGACCAACTGCATCACCGAAAGTGCCCTGACCAACTGCATCACCGAAAGTGCCCAGACCAACTGCACACCAAAAGTGCCCTGACCAACTGCTCACCGAAAGTGCCCTGACCAACTGCTCCACCGAAAGTGCCCTGACCAACTACACACCGAAAGTGCCCTGACCAACTACACACCGAAAGTGCCCTGACCAACTGCACCACCGAAAGTGCCCTGACCAACTGTACACCGAAAGTGCCCTGACCAACTGCACACCGAAAGTGCCCTGACCAACTACACACCGAAAGTGCCCTGACCAACTGCACCACCGAAAGTGCCCTGACCAACTACACACCGAAAGTGCCCTGACCAACTGTACACCGAAAGTGCCCTGACCAACTGCACACCGAAAGTGCCCTGACCAACTGCACACCGAAAGTGCCCTGACCAACTGCACCACCGAAAGTGCCCTGACCAACTGCACCACCGAAAGTGCCCTGACCAACTACACACCGAAAGTACCCTGACCAACTACACACCGAAAGTGCCCTGACCAACTGCACACCGAAAGTGCCCTGACCAACTGCACCACCGAAAGTGCCCTGACCAACTGCACACCGAAAGTGCCCTGACCAACTACATCACCGAAAGTGCCCTGACCAACTGCTCCACCGAAAGTGCCCTGACCAACTACACACCGAAAGTGCCCTGACCAACTGTACACCGAAAGTGCCCTGACCAACTACACACCGAAAGTGCCCTGACCAACTGTACACCGAAAGTGCCCTGACCAACTGCACACCGAAAGTGCCCTGACCAACTGCACACCGAAAGTGCCCTGACCAACAGCACCACCGAAAGTGCCCTGAACAACTGCACCACCGAAAGTGCCCTGACCAACTGCACCACCGAAAGTGCCCTGACCAACTGTACACCGAAAGTGCCCTGACCAACTACACACCGAAAGTGCCCTGACCAACTACACACCGAAAGTGCCCTGACCAACTGCACACCGAAAGTGCCCTGACCAACTGCACACCGAAAGTGCCCTGACCAACTGCACCACCGAAAGTGCCCTGACCAACTGCACCACCGAAAATACCCTGAACAACTACACACCGAAAGTGCCCTGACCAACCACACACCGAAAGTGCCCTGACCAACTACATCACCGAAAGTGCCCTGACCAACTACATCACCGAAAGTGCCCTTAACAACTGCATCACTGAAAGTGCCCTGACCAATTGCATCACCGAAAGTGCCCTGACCAACTACACACCGAAAGTGCCCTGACCAACTGCTCCACCGAAAGTGCCCTGACCAACTACACCACCGAAAGTGCCCTGACCAACTGCACCCCGAAAGTGCCCTGACCAACTACACACCGAAAGTGCCCTGACCAACTGCACACCGAAAGTGCCCTGACCAACTGCACCACCGAAAGTGCCCTGACCAACTGCAACTGCACCACCGAAAGTGCCCTGACCAACTGCACACCGAAAGTGCCCTGACCAACTGCATCACCGAAAGTGCCCTGACCAACTGCATCACCGAAAGTGCCCTGACCAACTGCACCACCGAAAGTGCCCTGACCAACTACACACCGAAAGTGCCCTGACCAACTACACACCGAAAGTGCCCTGACCAACTGCACACCGAAAGTGCCCTGACCAACTGCACCACCGAAAGTGCCCTGACCAACTACACACCGAAAGTGCCCTGACCAACTACACACCGAAAGTGCCCTGACCAACTGCACCACCGAAAGTGCCCTGAACAACTGCACACCAAAAGTGCCCTGACCAACTGCACCACCGAAATGCCCTGAACAACTGCACACCAAAAGTGCCCTGACCAACTGCACCACCGAAAATACCCTGAACAACCACACACCGAAAGTGCCCTGAGCAACCACACACCGAAAGTGCCCTGACCAACTACATCACCGAAAGTGCCCTGACCAACTACATCACCGAAAGTGCCCTTAACAACTGCATCACTGAAAGTGCCCTGACCAATTGCATCACCGAAAGTGCCCTGACCAACTACACACCGAAAGTGCCCTGACCAACTGCTCCACCGAAAGTGCCCTGACCAACTACACCACCGAAAGTGCCCTGACCAACTGCACCCCGAAAGTGCCCTGACCAACTGCGCACCGAAAGTGCCCTGACCAACTGTACACCGAAAGTGCCCTGACCAACTACACCACCGAAAGTGCCCTGACCAACTGCACCCCGAAAGTGCCCTGACCAACTACGCACCGAAAGTGCCCTGACCAACTGTACACCGAAAGTGCCCTGACCAACTGCACACCGAAAGTGCCCTGACCAACAGCACCACCGAAAGTGCCCTGACCAACTGCACCACAGAAAGTGCCCTGACCAACTACACACCGAAAGTGCCCTGACCAACTGCATCACCGAAAGTGCCCTGACCAACTGCACCACCGATAGTGCCCTGACCAACTACACACCGAAAGTGCCCTGACCAACTACACACCGAAAGTGCCCTGACCAACTGTACACCGAAAGTGCCCTGACCAACTACATCACCTAAAGTGCCCAGACCAACTGCACACCAAAAGTGCCCTGACCAACTGCTCACCGAAAGTGCCCTGACCAACTGCTCCACCGAAAGTGCACTGACCAACTACACACCGAAAGTGCCCTGACCAACTACACACCGAAAGTGCCCTGACCAACTGCACCACCGAAAGTGCCCTGACCAACTGTACACCAAAAGTGCCCTGACCAACTGCACACCGAAAGTGCCCTGACCAACTACACACCGAAAGTGCCCTGACCAACTGCACCACCGAAAGTGCCCTGACCAACTACACACCGAAAGTGCCCTGACCAACTGCACACCGAAAGTGCCCTGACCAACTGCACACCGAAAGTGCCCTGACCAACTGCACACCGAAAGTGCCCTGACCAACTGCACCACCGAAAGTGCCCTGACCAACTGAACACCGAAAGTGCCCTGACCAACTACACACCGAAAGTGCCCTGACCAACTGCACACCGAAAGTGCCCTGACCAACTACACACCAAAAGTGCCCTGACCAACTGCACACCGAAAATGCCCTGACCAACTACACACCGAAAGTGCCCTGACCAACTACATCACCGAAAGTGCCCTGACCAACTGCTCCACCGAAAGTGCCCTGACCAACTACACACCGAAAGTGCCCTGACCAACTGTACACCGAAAGTGCCCTGACCAACTACACACCGAAAGTGCCCTGACCAACTGTACACCGAAAGTGCCCTGACCAACTGCACACCGAAAGTGCCCTGACCAACTGCTCACCGAAAGTGCCCTGACCAACTGCTCCACCGAAAGTGCACTGACCAACTACACACCAAAAGTGCCCTGACCAACTGCACCACCGAAATGCCCTGAACAACTGTACACCGAAAGTGCCCTGACCAACTACACACCGAAAGTGCCCTGACCAACTACACACCGAAAGTGCCCTGACCAACTGCACCACCGAAAGTGCCCTGATCAACTGCTCATCGAAAGTGCCCTGACCAACTGCATCACCGAAAGTGCCCTGACCAACTGCACCACCGAAAATACCCTGAACAACCACACACCGAAAGTGCCCTGACCAACCACACACCGAAAGTGCCCTGACCAACTACATCACCGAAAGTGCCCTGACCAACTACATCACCGAAAGTGCCCTTAACAACTGCATCACTGAAAGTGCCCTGACCAATTGCATCACCGAAAGTGCCCTGACCAACTACACACCGAAAGTGCCCTGACCAACTGCTCCACCGAAAGTGCCCTGACCAACTATACCACCGAAAGTGCCCTGACCAACTTCACCCCGAAAGTGCCCTGACCAACTACACACCGAAAGTGCCCTGACCAACTGTGCACCGAAAGTGCCCTGACCAACTACACACCAAAAGTGCCCTGACCAACTACACCGAAAGTGCCCTGACCAACTATACCGAAATGCCCTGACCAACTACATCACCGAAAGTGCCCTGACCAACTGCTCCACCGAAAGTGCCCTGACCAACTGTACACCGAAAGTGCCCTGACCAACTGTACACCGAAAGTGCCCTGACCAACTACACACCGAAAGTGCCCTGACCAACTGTACACCAAAAGTGCCCTGACCAACTGCACACCGAAAGTGCCCTGACCAACTACACACCGAAAGTGCCCTGACCAACTGCACCACCGAAAGTGCCCTGACCAACTGCACACCGAAAGTGCCCTGACCAACTGCATCACCGAAAGTGCCCTGACCAACTGCATCACCGAAAGTGCCCTGAACAACTGCACCACCGATAGTGCCCTGACCAACTACACACCGAAAGTGCCCTGACCAACTACACACCGAAAGTACCCTGACCAACTACACACCGAAAGTGCCCTGACCAACTGCACCACCGCAAGTGCCCTAACCAACTACACACCGAAAGTGCCCTGACCAACTACACACCGAAAGTGCCCTGACCAACTGCACCACCGAAATGCCCTGAACAACTGCACACCAAAAGTGCCCTGACCAACTGCACCACCGAAAGTTCCCTGACCAACTGCTCATCGAAAGTGCCCTGACCAACTGCACCACCGAAAATACCCTGAATAACCACACACCGAAAGTGCCCTGACGAACCACACACCGAAAGTGCCCTGACCAACTACATCACCGAAAGTGCCCTGACCAACTACATCACCGAAAGTGCCCTTAACAACTGCATCACTGAAAGTGCCCTGACCAATTGCATCACCGAAAGTGCCCTGACCAACTACACACCGAAAGTGCCCTGACCAACTGCTCCACCGAAAGTGCCCTGACCAACTACACCACCGAAAGTGCCCTGACCAACTGCACCCCGAAAGTGCCCTGACCAACTGCTCCACCGAAAGTGCCCTGACCAACTGTACACCGAAAGTGCCCTGACCAACTACACCACCGAAAGTGCACTGACCAACTGCACCCCGAAAGTGCCCTGACCAACTACACACCAAAAGTGCCCTGACCAACTGTACACCGAAAGTGCCCTGACCAACTGCACACCGAAAGTGCCCTGACCAACTGCACACCGAAAGTGCCCTGACCAACTGCACCACCGAAAGTGCCCTGACCAACTGCACCACCGAAAGTGCCCTGACCAACTGCACACCGAAAGTGCCCTGACCAACTGCATCACCGAAAGTGCCCTGACCAACTGCACCACCGAAAGTGCCCTGACCAACTGCACACCGAAAGTGCCCTGACCAACTACACACCGAAAGTGCCCTGACCAACTACACACCGAAAGTGCCCTGACCAACTACATCACCTAAAGTGCCCAGACCAACTGCACACCAAAAGTGCCCTGACCAACTGCTCACCGAAAGTGCCCTGACCAACTGCTCCACCGAAAGTGCACTGACCAACTACACACCAAAAGTGCCCTGACCAACTACACACCGAAAGTGCCCTGACCAACTGCACCACCGAAAGTGCCCTGACCAACTGCACACCGAAAGTGCCCTGACCAACTGCACACCGAAAGTGCCCTGACCAACTGCACCACCGAAAGTGCCCTGACCAACTGCACACCGAAAGTGCCCTGACCAACTGCACCACCGAAAGTGCCCTGACCAACTGCACACCGAAAGTGCCCTGACCAACTACACACCGAAAGTGCCCTGACCAACTACACACCGAAAGTGCCCTGACCAACTGCACCACCGAAAGTGCCCTGACCAACTGCACACCGAAAGTGCCCTGACCAACTACACACCGAAAGTGCCCTGACCAACTGCACCACCGAAAGTGCCCTGACCAACTGCACACCGAAAGTGCCCTGACCAACTGCACCACCGAAAGTGCCCTGACCAACTGCACACCGAAAGTGCCCTGACCAACTACACACCGAAAGTGCCCTGACCAACTACACACCGAAAGTGCCCTGACCAACTGCACCACCGAAAGTGCCCTGAACAACTGCATCACCGAAAGTGCCCTGACCAACTGCACCACCGAAAGTGCCCTGACCAACTGCACACCGAAAGTGCCCTGACCAACTGCATCACCGAAAGTGCCCTGACCAACTGCACCACCGAAAATACCCTGAACAACCACACACCGAAAGTGCCCTGACCAACCACACACCGAAAGTGCCCTGACCAACTACATCACCGAAAGTGCCCTGACCAACTACATCACCGAAAGTGCCCTTAACAACTGCATCACTGAAAGTGCCCTGACCAATTGCATCACCGAAAGTGCCCTGACCAACTACACACCGAAAGTGCCCTGACCAACTGCTCCACCGAAAGTGCCCTGACCAACTACACCACCGAAAGTGCCCTGACCAACTGCACCCCGAAAGTGCCCTGACCAACTGCTCCACCGAAAGTGCCCTGACCAACTGTACACCGAAAGTGCCCTGACCAACTACACCACCGAAAGTGCCCTGACCAACTGCACCCCGAAAGTGCCCTGACCAACTACGCACCGAAAGTGCCCTGACCAACTGTACACCGAAAGTGCCCTGACCAACTGCACACCGAAAGTGCCCTGACCAACAGCACCACCGAAAGTGCCCTGACCAACTGCACCACCGAAAGTGCCCTGACCAACTACACACCGAAAGTGCCCTGACCAACTGCATCACCGAAAGTGCCCTGACCAACTGCACCACCGAAAGTGCCCTGACCAACTACACACCGAAAGTGCCCTGACCAACTACACACCGAAAGTGCCCTGACCAACTGCACCACCGAAAGTGCCCTGACCAACTACATCACCGAAAGTGCCCTGACCAACTGCACACCGAAAGTGCCCTGACCAACTGCTCACCGAAAGTGCCCTGACCAACTGCTCCACCGAAAGTGCACTGACCAACTACACACCGAAAGTGCCCTGACCAACTACACACCGAAAGTGCCCTGACCAACTGCACCACCGAAAGTGCCCTGACCAACTGCATCACCGAAAGTGCCCTGACCAACTGTACACCGAAAGTGCCCTGACCAACTGCACACCGAAAGTGCCCTGACCAACTGCACACCGAAAGTGCCCTGACCAACTGCACCACCGAAAGTGCCCTGACCAACTGCTCCACCGAAAGTGCCCAGACCAACTACATCACCGAAAGTGCCCTGACCAACTACACACCAAAAGTGCCCTGACCAACTGCACCACCGAAAGTGCCCTGACCAACTGCATCACCGAAAGTGCCCTGACCAACTACACACCGAAAGTGCCCTGACCAACTACATCACCGAAAGTGCCCTGACCAACTGCTCCACCGAAAGTGCCCTGACCAACTACACCACCGAAAGTGCCCTGACCAACTACACACCAAAAGTGCCCTGACCAACTGTACACCGAAAGTGCCCTGACCAACTGCACACCGAAAGTGCCCTGACCAACTGCACACCGAAAGTGCCCTGACCAACTGCACCACCGAAAGTGCCCTGACCAACTGCACACCGAAAGTGCCCTGACCAACTGCACCACCGAAAGTGCCCTGACCAACTGCACACCGAAAGTGCCCTGACCAACTACACACCGAAAGTGCCCTGACCAACTACACACCGAAAGTGCCCTGACCAACTGCACCACCGAAAGTGCCCTGACCAACTGTACACCGAAAGTGCCCTGACCAACTGCACCACCGAAAGTTCCCTGACCAACTGCACCACCGAAAATACCCTGAACAACCACACACCGAAAGTGCCCTGACCAACCACACACCGAAAGTGCCCTGACCAACTACATCACCGAAAGTGCCCTGACCAACTACATCACCGAAAGTGCCCTTAACAACTGCATCACTGAAAGTGCCCTGACCAATTGCATCACCGAAAGTGCCCTGACCAACTACACACCGAAAGTGCCCTGACCAACTGCTCCACCGAAAGTGCCCTGACCAACTATACCACCGAAAGTGCCCTGACCAACTTCACCCCGAAAGTGCCCTGACCAACTACACACCGAAAGTGCCCTGACCAACTGTGCACCGAAAGTGCCCTGACCAACTACACACCGAAAGTGCCCTGACCAACTGCATCACCGAAAGTGCCCTGACCAACTGCACACCGAAATGCCCTGACCAACTACATCACCGAAAGTGCCCTGACCAACTGCTCCACCGAAAGTGCCCTGACCAACTGTACACCGAAAGTGCCCTGACCAACTGTACACCGAAAGTGCCCTGACCAACTACACACCGAAAGTGCCCTGACCAACTGTACACCAAAAGTGCCCTGACCAACTGCACACCGAAAGTGCCCTGACCAACTACACACCGAAAGTGCCCTGACCAACTGCACCACCGAAAGTGCCCTGACCAACTGCACACCGAAAGTGCCCTGACCAACTGCATCACCGAAAGTGCCCTGACCAACTGCATCACCGAAAGTGCCCTGAACAACTGCACCACCGATAGTGCCCTGACCAACTACACACCGAAAGTGCCCTGACCAACTACACACCGAAAGTACCCTGACCAACTACACACCGAAAGTGCCCTGACCAACTGCACCACCGCAAGTGCCCTAACCAACTACACACCGAAAGTGCCCTGACCAACTACACACCGAAAGTGCCCTGACCAACTGCACCACCGAAAGTGCCCTGATCAACTGCACACCGAAAGTGCCCTGACCAACTGCACCACCGAAAGTGCCCTGACCAACTGCTCATCGAAAGTGCCCTGACCAACTGCACCACCGAAAATACCCTGAATAACCACACACCGAAAGTGCCCTGACGAACCACACACCGAAAGTGTCCTGACCAACTACATCACCGAAAGTGCCCTGACCAACTACATCACCGAAAGTGCCCTGAACAACTGCATCACTGAAAGTGCCCTGACCAATTCCATCACCGAAAGTGCCCTGACAAACTACACACCGAAAGTGCCCTGACCAACTGCTCCACCGAAAGTGCCGTGACCAACTACACCACCGAAAGTGCCCTGACCAACTGCACCCCGAAAGTGCCCTGACCAACTGCTCCACCGAAAGTGCCCTGACCAACTGTACACCGAAAGTGCCCTGACCAACTACACCACCGAAAGTGCCCTGACCAACTGCACCCCGAAAGTGCCCTGACCAACTACACACCGAAAGTGCCCTGACCAACTGTACACCGAAAGTGCCCTGACCAACTGCACACCGAAAGTGCCCTGACCAACTGCACACCGAAAGTGCCCTGACCAACTGCACCACCGAAAGTGCCCTGACCAACTGCACCACCGAAAGTGCCCTGACCAACTACACACCGAAAGTGCCCTGACCAACTGCATCACCGAAAGTGCCCTGACCAACTGCACCACCGAAAGTGCCCTGACCAACTGCACACCGAAAGTGCCCTGACCAACTACACACCGAAAGTGCCCTGACCAACTGCACCACCGAAAGTGCCCTGACCAACTACATCACCGAAAGTGCCCAGACCAACTGCACACCAAAAGTGCCCTGACCAACTGCTCACCGAAAGTGCCCTGACCAACTGCTCCACCGAAAGTGCACTGACCAACTACACACCAAAAGTGCCCTGACCAACTACACACCGAAAGTGCCCTGACCAACTGCACCACCGAAAGTGCCCTGACCAACTGCACACCGAAAGTGCCCTGACCAACTGCACACCGAAAGTGCCCTGACCAACTACACACCGAAAGTGCCCTGACCAACTGCACCACCGAAAGTGCCCTGACCAACTACACACCGAAAGTGCCCTGACCAACTGCACACCGAAAGTGCCCTGACCAACTGCACCACCGAAAGTGCCCTGACCAACTGCACCACCGAAAGTGCCCTGACCAACTGCACACCGAAAGTGCCCTGACCAACTGCACCACCGAAAGTGCCCTGACCAACTACACACCGAAAGTGCCCTGACCAACTGCACCACCGAAAGTGCCCTGACCAACTGTACACCGAAAGTGCCCTGACCAACTACACACCGAAAGTGCCCTGACCAACTACATCACCGAAAGTGCCCTGACCAACTGCTCCACCGAAAGTGCCCTGAACAACTACACACCGAAAGTGCCCTGACCAACTGTACACCGAAAGTGCCCTGACCAACTACACACCGAAAGTGCCCTGACCAACTACACACCGAAAGTGCCCTGACCAACTGCACCACCGAAAGTGCCCTGACCAACTGCACCACCGAAAGTGCCCTGACCAACTGCATCACCGAAAGTGCCCTGACCAACTACACACCGAAAGTACCCTGACCAACTACACACCGAAAGTGCCCTGACCAACTGCACCACCGCAAGTGCCCTAACCAACTACACACCGAAAGTGCCCTGACCAACTACACACCGATAGTGCCCTGACCAACTGCACCACCGAAATGCCCTGAACAACTGCACACCAAAAGTGCCCTGACCAACTGCACCACCGAAAATACCCTCAATAACCACACACCGAAAGTGCCCTGACCAACCACACACCGAAAGTGCCCTGACCAACTACATCACCGAAAGTGCCCTGACCAACTACATCACCGAAAGTGCCCTTAACAACTGCATCACTGAAAGTGCCCTGACCAATTGCATCACCGAATGTGCCCTGACCAACTACACACCGAAAGTGCCCTGACCAACTGCTCCACCGAAAGTGCCCTGACCAACTACACCACCGAAAGTGCCCTGACCAACTGCACCCCGAAAGTGCCCTGACCAACTACACACCGAAATTGCCCTGACCAACTGCACACCGAAAGTGCCCTGACCAACAGCACCACCGAAAGTGCCCTGACCAACTGCACCACCGAAAGTGCCCTGACCAACTGCACACCGAAAGTGCACTGACCAACTGCATCACCGAAAGTGCCCTGACCAACTCCACCACCGAAAGTGCCCTGAATAACTGCATCACCGAAAGTGCCCTGACCAACTACACCCCAAAAGTGCCCTGACCAACTACACCGAAAGTGCCCTGACCAACTCAACCGAAATGCCCTGACCAACTACACACCGAAAGTGCTCTGACCAACTACATCACCGAAAGTGCCCTGACCAACTGCTCCATCGAAAGTGCCCTGACCAACTACACACCGAAAGTGCCCTGACCAACTGCACCACCGAAATGCCCTGAACAACTGCACACCAAAAGTGCCCTGACCAACTGCACCACCGAAAGTGCCCTGATCAACTGCTCATCGAACGTGCCCTGACCAACTGCATCACCGAAAGTACCCTGACCAACTGCACCACCGAAAATACCCTGAACAACCACACACCGAAAGTGCCCTGACCAACCACACACCGAAAGTGCCCTGACCAACTGCACCACCGAAAGTGCCCTTAACAACTTCATCACCGAAAGTGCCCTGACCAACTGCACCACCGAAAGTGCCCTGACCAACTGCACACCGAAAGTGCCCTGACCAACTACACACCGAAAGTGCCCTGACCAACTGCACCACCGAAAGTGCCCTGACCAACTGCACACCGAAAGTGCCCTGACCAACTGCATCACCGAAAGTGCCCTGACCAACTGCACCACCGAAAGTGCCCTGACCAACTGCACCACCGAAAGTGCCCTGACCAACTGCATCACCGAAAGTGCCCTGACCAACTGCACCACCGAAAGTGCCCTGACCAACTACACACCGAAAGTGCCCTGACCAACTGCACCACCGAAAGTGCCCTGACCAACTGCACCACCGAAAGTGCCCTGACCAACTACACACCGAAAGTGCCCTGACCAACTGCACCACCGAAAGTGCCCTGACCAACTGCACACCGAAAGTGCCCTGACCAACTGCACCACCGAAAGTGCCCTGAACAACTGCACCACCGAAAGTGCCCTGACCAACTGCACCACCGAAAGTGCCCTGACCAACTGCATCACCGAAAGTGCCCTGACCAACTGCATCACTGAAAGTGCCCTGACCAACTGCATCACCGAAAGTGCCCTGACCAACTACACACCGAAAGTGCCCTGACCAACTGCTCCACCGAAAGTGCCCTGACCAACCACACACCGAAAGTGCCCTGACCAACTACATCACCGAAAGTGCCCTGACCAACTACATCACCGAAAGTGCCCTGACCAACTGCACCACCGAAAGTGCCCTGACCAACTACACACCGAAAGTGCCCTGACCAACTGCACCACCGAAAGTGCCCTGACCAACTACACACCGAAAGTGCCCTGACCAACTACACACCGAAAGTGCCCTGACCAACTGCACCACCGAAAGTGCCCTGACCAACTGCTCACCGAAAGTGCCCTGACCAACTGCACTGCCGAAAGTGCCCTGACCAACTGCATCACCGAAAGTGCCCAGACCAACTACATCACCTAAAGTGCCCAGACCAACTACACACCGAAAGTGCCCTGACCAACTACACACCGAAAGTACCCTGACCAACTACACACCGAAAGTGCCCTGACCAACTACACACCGAAAGTGCCCTGACCAACTACACCGAAAGTGCCCTGACCAACTACACCGAAATGCCCTGAACAACTGCACACCAAAAGTGCCCTGACCAACTGCACCACCGAAAGTGCCCTGACCAACTGCACCACCGAAAGTGCCCTGACCAACTGCATCACCGAAAGTGCCCTGACCAACTGCACCACCGAAAGTGCCCTGACCAACTGCACACACCGAAAGTGCCCTGACCAACTACATCACCGAAAGTGCCCTGACCAACTACATCACCGAAAGTGCCCTTAACAACTGCATCACTGAAAGTGCCCTGACCAATTGCATCACCGAAAGTGCCCTGACCAACTACACACCGAAAGTGCCCTGACCAACTGCTCCACCGAAAGTGCCCTGACCAACTACACACCGAAAGTGCCCTGACCAACTGCTCCACCGAAAGTGCCCTGACCAACTACACCACCGAAAGTGCCCTGACCAACTGCACCCCGAAAGTGCCCTGACCAACTACACACCGAAAGTGCCCTGACCAACTGCACACCGAAAGTGCCCTGACCAACTGCACCACCGAAAGTGCCCTGACCAACTGCACCACCGAAAGTGCCCTGACCAACTGCATCACCGAAAGTGCCCTGACCAACTACATCACCGAAAGTGCCCTGACCAACTGCATCACTGAAAGTGCCCTGACCAACTGCATCACCGAAAGTGCCCTGACCAACTGCACACCGAAAGTGCCCTGACCAACTGCTCCACCGAAAGTGCCCTGACCAACTACACCACCGAAAGTGCCCTGACCAACTGCACCCCGAAAGTGCCCTGACCAACTGCTCCACCGAAAGTGCCCTGACCAACTGTACACCGAAAGTGCCCTGACCAACTACACCACCGAAAGTGCCCTGACCAACTGCACACCGAAAGTGCCCTGACCAACTACACACCGAAAGTGCCCTGACCAACTGCACACCGAAAGTGCCCTGACCAACTGCACACCGAAAGTGCCCTGACCAACTGCACACCGAAAGTGCCCTGACCAACTGCACCACCGAAAGTGCCCTGACCAACTGCACCACCGAAAGTGCCCTGACCAACTGTACACCGAAAGTGCCCTGACCAACTACATCACCTAAAGTGCCCAGACCAACTGCACACCAAAAGTGCCCTGACCAACTGCTCACCGAAAGTGCCCTGACCAACTGCTCCACCGAAAGTGCACTGACCAACTACACACCGAAAGTGCCCTGACCAACTGCACCACCGAAAGTGCCCTGACCAACTGCACTGCCGAAAGTGCCCTGACCAACTGCATCACCGAAAGTGCCCAGACCAACTGCATCACCGAAAGTGCCCAGACCAACTACACACCGAAAGTGCCCTGACCAACTACATCACCGAAAGTGCCCTACCAACTGCATCACCGAAAGTGCCCTGAACAACTGCACCACCGATAGTGCCTGACCAACTACACACCGAAAGTGCCCTGACCAACTACACACCGAAACTGCCCTGACCAACTACACACCGAAAGTACCCTGACCAACTACACACCGAAAGTGCCCTGACCAACTGCTCCACCGAAAGTGCCCTGACCAACTATACCACCGAAAGTGCCCTGACCAACTTCACCCCGAAAGTGCCGTGACCAACTACACACCGAAAGTGCCCTGACCAACTGTGCACCGAAAGTGCCCTGACCAACTGCTCATCGAAAGTGCCCTGACCAACTGCATCACCGAAAGTGCCCTGACCAACTGCACCACCAAAAATACCCTGAACAACCACACACCGAAAGTGCCCTGACCAACCACACACCGAAAGTGCCCTGACCAACTACATCACCGAAAGTGCCCTTAACAACTGCATCACTGAAAGTGCCCTAACCAATTGCATCACCGAAAGTGCCCTGACCAACTACACACCGAAAGTGCCCTGACCAAATACACCGAAAGTGCCCTGACCAACTACACCGAAAGTGCCCTGACCAACTACACACCGAAAGTGCCCTGACCAACTACATCACCGAAAGTGCCCTGACCAACTGCACACCGAAAGTGCCCTGACCAACTGCACACCGAAAGTGCCCTGACCAACAGCACCACCGAAAGTGCCCTGACCAACTGCACCACCGAAAGTGCCCTGACCAACTACACACCGAAAGTGCCCTGACCAACTGCATCACCGAAAGTGCCCTGACCAACTGCACCACCGAAAGTGCCCTGACCAACTACACACCGAAAGTGCCCTGACCAACTACACACCGAAAGTGCCCTGACCAACTGCACCACCGAAAGTGCCCTGACCAACTGCACACCGAAAGTGCCCTGACCAACTGCATCACCGAAAGTGCCCTGACCAACTGCATCACCGAATGTGCCCTGACCAACTGCACCACCGAAAGTGCCCTGACCAACTGCATCACCGAAAGTGCCCTGAACAACTGCACCACCGATAGTGCCCTGACCAACTACACACCGAAAGTGCCCTGACCAACTACACACCGAAAGTACCCTGACCAACTACACACCGAAAGTGCCCTGACCAACTACACACCGAAAGTGCCCTGACCAACTGCACCACCGAAAGTGCCCTGACCAACTACACACCGAAAGTGCCCTGACCAACTGCACCACCGAAAGTGCCCTGACCAACTGCACACCGAAAGTGCCCTGACCAACTGCACCACCGAAAGTGCCCTGACCAACTGCTCACCGAAAGTGCCCTGACCAACTGCACACCGAAAGTGCCCTGACCAACTGCACCACCGAAAGTACCCTGAACAACCACACACCGAAAGTGCCCTGACCAACTACATCACCGAAAGTGCCCTGACCAACTACATCACCGAAAGTGCCCTTAACAACTGCATCACTGAAAGTGCCCTGACCAATTGCATCACCGAAAGTGCCCTGACCAACTACACACCGAAAGTGCCCTGACCAACTGCTCCACCGAAAGTGCCCTGACCAACTACACCACCGAAAGTGCCCTGACCAACTGCACCCCGAAAGTGCCCTGACCAACTACACACCGAAAGTGCCCTGACCAACTGTGCACCGAAAGTGCCCTGACCAACTACACACCAAAAGTGCCCTGACCAACTGCACACCGAAAGTGCCCTGACCAACTGCACACCGAAAGTGCCCTGACCAACTACACACCGAAAGTGCCCTGACCAACTGCACCACCGAAAGTGCCCTGACCAACTACACACCGAAAGTGCCCTGACCAACTACACACCGAAAGTGCCCTGACCAACTGCACCACCGAAAGTGCCCTGACCAACTGCACACCGAAAGTGCCCTGACCAACTGCACCACCGAAAGTGCCCTGACCAACTGCACCACCGAAAGTGCCCTGACCACGTCCACACCGAAAGTGCCCTGACCAACCACACACCGAAAGTGCCCTGACCAACTACATCACCGAAAGTGCCCTGACCAACTACATCACCGAAAGTGCCCTAACAACTGCATCACTGAAAGTGCCCTGACCAATTGCATCACCGAAAGTGCCCTGACCAACTACACACCGAAAGTGCCCTGACCAACTGCTCCACCGAAAGTGCCCTGACCAACTACACCACCGAAAGTGCCCTGACCAACTGCACCACCGAAAGTGCCCTGACCAACTGCTCCACCGAAAGTGCCCTGACCAACTGCACACCGAAAGTGCCCTGACCAACTGCACCACCGAAAGTGCCCTGACCAACTGCACCACCGAAAGTGCCCTGACCAACTGTACACCGAAAGTGCCCTGACCAACTACACACCGAAAGTGCCCTGACCAACTGTACACCGAAAGTGCCCTGACCAACTGCACACCGAAAGTGCCCTGACCAACTGCACACCGAAAGTGCCCTGACCAACTGCACCACCGAAAGTGCCCTGACCAACTGCACCACTGAAAATACCCTGAACAACTACACACTTAAAGTGCCCTGACCAACTGCATCACCGAAAGTGCCCTGAACAACTGCACCACCGATACTGCCCTGACGAACTACACACCGAAAGTGCCCTGGCCAACTATACACCGAAAGTGCCCTGACCAACTACATCACCTAAAGTGCCCAGACCAACTGCACACCAAAAGTGCCCTGACCAACTGCTCACCGAAAGTGCCCTGACCAACTGCTCCACCGAAAGTGCACTGACCAACTACACACCAAAAGTGCCCTGACCAACTGTACACCGAAAGTGCCCTGACCAACTGCACACCGAAAGTGCCCTGACCAACTACATCACCGAAAGTGCCCTGACCAACTGCTCCACCGAAAGTGCCCTGACCAACTGCACACCGAAAGTGCCCTGACCAACTGCATCACCGAAAGTGCCCTGACCAACTGCACACCGAAAGTGCCCTGACCAACTGCACACCGAAAGTGCCCTGACCAACTACACACCGAAAGTGCCCTGACCAACTGCACCACCGAAAGTGCCCTGACCAACTGCACACCGAAAGTGCCCTGACCAACTGCATCACCGAAAGTGCCCTGACCAACTGCATCACCGAAAGTGCCCTGACCAACTGCACTGCCGAAAGTGCCCTGACAAACTGCATCACCGAAAGTGCCCAGAGCAACTACATCACCTAAAGTGCCCAGACCAACTACACACCGAAAGTGCCCTGACCAACTACACACCGAAAGTACCCTGACCAACTACACACCGAAAGTGCCCTGACCAACTGCACCACCGAAAGTACCCTGACCAACTACACACCGAAAGTGCCCTGACCAACTACACACCGAAAGTGCCCTGACCAACTGCACCACCGAAATGCCCTGAACAACTGCACACCAAAAGTGCCCTGACCAACTGCACCACCGAAAATACCCTGAACAACCACACACCGAAAGTGCCCTGACCAACTACATCACCGAAAGTGCCCTGACCAACTACATCACCGAAAGTGCCCTGACCAACTGCATCACCGAAAGTGCCCTGACCAACTGCATCACCGAAAGTGCCCTGACCAACTGCACCACCGAAAGTGCCCTGACCAACTGCACTCACCGAAAGTGCCCTGACCAACTGCACCACCGAAAGTGCCCTGAACAACTACACACCGAAAGTGCCCTGACCAACTGCACACCGAAAGTGCCCTGACCAACTACATCACCGAAAGTGCCCTTAACAACTGCATCACTGAAAGTGCCCTGACCAACTGCACCACCGAAAGTGCCCTGACCAACTGCACACCGAAAGTGCCCTGACCAACTGCACACCGAAAGTGCCCTGACCAACTACACCGAAAGTGCCCTGAACAAATACACCGAAAGTGCCCTGACCAACTGCACACCGAAAGTGCCCTGACCAACTGCACACCGAAAGTGCCCTGACCAACTGCACCACCGAAAGTGCCCTGACCAACTGCACCACCGAAAGTGCCCTGACCAACTGCACCACCGAAAGTGCCCTGACCAACTGCACACCGAAAGTGCCCTGACCAACTGCATCACCGAAAGTGCCCTGACCAACTGCACCACCGAAAGTGCCCTGACCAACTGCACACCGAAAGTGCCCTGACCAACTACACACCGAAAGTGCCCTGACCAACTGCACCACCGAAAGTGCCCTGACCAACTGCACACCGAAAGTGCCCTGACCAACTGCACACCGAAAGTGCCCTGACCAACTGCATCACCGAAAGTGCCCTGACCAACTGCATCACCGAATGTGCCCTGACCAACTGCACACGGAAAGTGCCCTGACCAACTGCACCACCGTCAGTGCCCTGACCAACTACACACCGAAAGTGCCCTGACCAACTGCACCACCGAAAGTGCCCTGACCAACTACACACCGAAAGTACCCTGACCAACTACACACCGAAAGTGCCCTGACCAACTGCATCACCGAAAGTGCCCTGACCAACTACACACCGAAAGTGCCCTGACCAACTGCACCACCGAAAGTGCCCTGACCAACTGCACACCGAAAGTGCCCTGACCAACTGCACCACCGAAAGTGCCCTGACCAACTGCACACCGAAAGTGCCCTGACCAACTGCACACCGAAAGTGCCCTGACCAACTGCACACCGAAAGTGCCCTGACCAACTGCACCACCGAAAGTGCCCTGACCAACTGCACACCGAAAGTGCCCTGACCAACTACATCACCGAAAGTGCCCTGACCAACTGCATCACCGAAAGTGCCCTGACCAACTGCAACACCGAAAGTGCCCTGACCAACTACACACCGAAAGTGCCCTGACCAACTGCTCCACCGAAAGTGCCCTGACCAACTACACACCGAAAGTGCCCTGACCAACTACACACCGAAAGTGCCCTGACCAACTACATCACCGAAAGTGCCCTGACCAACTGCTACACCGAAAGTGCCCTGATCAACTGCTCACCGAAAGTGCCCTGACCAACTGCATCACCGAAAGTGCCCTGACCAACTGCACCACCGAAAGTGCCCTGACCAACTGCACCACCGAAAGTGCCCTGACCAACCACACACCGAAAGTGCCCTGACCAACTACATCACCGAAAGTGCCCTGACCAACTACATCACCGAAAGTGCCCTTAACAACTGCATCACTGAAAGTGCCCTGACCAATTGCATCACCGAAAGTGCCCTGACCAACTGCACACCGAAAGTGCCCTGACCAACAGCACCACCGAAAGTGCCCTGACCAACTGCACCACAGAAAGTGCCCTGACCAACTGCACACCGAAAGTGCCCTGACCAACTACACACCGAAAGTGCCCTGACCAACTGTACACCGAAAGTGCCCTGACCAACTGCACACCGAAAGTGCCCTGACCAACTACACCGAAAGTGCACCACCGAAAGTGCTCCACCGAAAGTGCCCTGACAACTGACACCAAAGTGCCCTGACCAACTGCACCACCGAAAGTGCCCTGACCAACTGCACCACCGAAAGTGCCCTGACCAACTGTACACCGAAAGTGCCCTGACCAACTACACACCGAAAGTGCCCTGACCAACTGCACCACCGAAAGTGCCCTGACCAACTGCACACCGAAAGTGCCCTGACCAACTGCACCACCGAAAGTGCCCTGACCAACTGCATCACCGAAAGTGCCCTGACCAACTGCACCACCGAAAGTGCCCTGACCAACTACACCACCGAAAGTGCCCTGACCAACTACACACCGAAAGTGCCCTGACCAACTACACCACCGAAAGTGCCCTGACCAACTGCCACCGATAGTGCCCTGACCAACTACACAGTGCCCTGAAACACACCGAAACGAAAGTGCCCTGACCAACTACATCACCGAAAGTGCCCTGACCAACTACACACCGAAAGTGCCCTGACCAACTGCACCACCGAAAGTGCCCTGACCAACTGCTCCACCGAAAGTGCCCTGACCAACTGCACCCCGAAAGTGCCCTGACCAACTGCACCACCGAAAGTGCCCTGACCAACTGCATCACCGAAAGTGCCCTGACCAACTACACACCGAAAGTGCCCTGACCAACTGCACCACCGAAAGTGCCCTGACCAACTGCACCACCGAAAGTGCCCTGACCAACTACACACCGAAAGTGCCCTGACCAACTGTACACCGAAAGTGCCCTGACCAACTGCACCACCGAAAGTGCCCTGACCAACTGCACACCGAAAGTGCCCTGACCAACTGCACCACCGAAAGTGCCCTGACCAACTGCACACCGAAAGTGCCCTGACCAACTGCACCACCGAAAGTGCCCTGACCAACTACACACCGAAAGTGCCCTGACCAACTGCACACCGAAAGTGCCCTGACCAACTGCACCACCGAAAGTGCCCTGACCAACTGCATCACCGAAAGTGCCCTGACCAACTGCACACCGAAAGTGCCCTGACCAACTGCACCACCGAAAGTGCCCTGACCAACTGCACACCGAAAGTGCCCTGACCAACTGCACACCGAAAGTGCCCTGACCAACTGCACCACCGAAAGTGCCCTGACCAACTGCACCACCGAAAGTGCCCTGACCAACTGTACACCGAAAGTGCCCTGACCAACTACATCACCGAAAGTGCCCTGACCAAATGTACACCGAAAGTGCCCTGACCAACTACACACCGAAAGGGCCCTGACCAACTGTACACCGAAAGTGCCCTGACCAACTACACACCGAAAGGGCCCTGACCAACTACACACCGAAAGGCAAGTAGGATGGGAAATATCTTCTTCTCCCAAAGTGTAAGACTACTGAACTCCCTGCCACGACCCAGATCTCATCAAGTATGTGATGTCAGTAACACTATGCAGTTTACTTTTTAATTTGTGTTATAAATTCACCTGATTATTTGTTATTTAATTTGTGGTAATATTACTTAATATATAGTGTGTGTGAGTTACTGCATGTGTACTGTGCAGTGCACCTTGTTACCGCAAACTTTGTTGCACTTGGCTGTACTCTGTACTTGTGTGCGCTTGAATGACAATCAGCTGAACTTGAACTTTACACGTTGTGCTGTTGGATCGACCATGCCCGTTAGCGTGATAGAATGTCGCTGTCTGTGGCACAGAACGTGTGTCGTCAGACAGACGGGATCATGCTGTCGGATGAGCTGTGCTGCCTTGTCAGAGGGACAATGACTTCAGTCTGAAATCTGAATAAACAAAGTAATAATAACACAAGGCATGAGCCGGCTGTGGGAAATCAGGAAACTATATTAGAAGATCTGGCAGTAAACAAGCAACAGCTTATTTTAAAAGAATGAATACATAGTTTGCTGCAAACAGAGTTGAAAATAGATGAACAGGAAAGGTGGTCTAGCTGAGAAGCTGACAACAGTACTACATCAAAGGAAAAGTTTTTAATATTGTCAAAGAAGCAGTAAGATTAGGGACTGGGGAAATTCCAGAATTCACGAAAGGAGGACAAGGAAAGGGGAAGTAGGACGAACAGAAATAACAGACTGCACCAGCTTGTAGAAAACAAGTTAACACAAGTCACTTACAGACTGAGAAAAGAGAAATTATCTTGGGAAATAAGGAAGTAGCAGAGATAATGAACAAAATTGTCTGTCTTGCCTTTGCAGTATACATACAGAACCTTCTGGAAATATTGGACAACTGCAGGTACAGAATGGGAGATTTAAGAAAATTAGCATTTGTATGTAACCCTCTCACCAGGACTCGTATACAAACCCAGCTCGTTACATACCTCAGCTAACAGCCACCTTTCATACACAATATACGTCTAGGGTTGGTATGATTTGGGGTTCAACCAAACAGGAACGTCGTGATGTTCCAAATAAAGAAACCTCGATTTGAGTGAATGCTCTGTAAATACTGCCCATACACAATTATCAGTAGCCCAGAAATGACAGATCATACACCAATAGAAAGAAAGAATATTTACTCAAGTTTTAACTTTAGCAAACAGTAACAGAAGAAGAAAAGAAAGATAAAAGGGCCTCATTACAGTTAAGAGTCCGATGTGCACATAACTGTTGGTGCTCATACTAGAGTATTCGGGGGTGTATCCCTTACTCACATGCTGGGCCCACAGTCCGTGTGAAAGCACCCACCACATTCTGAACTTCCCTGGGAGTCCATCTCGAGCAAGCTGGCTCTCTCTCAGGAGTATCAGCCCTTCCTCCTTGGAGCCATTCACCTGTACAAAGCACTGCTTGCAACAGAGACTCTCCTTCCAATGGCATTCTGTGGAAACTGCCCTTCTGCCCCATTCCGCAGCTCCCGTCAGAAGACCCCAAACCAAACTACTGTCCTTCAGAAAACCCTTCCCCACAGTTCTCTAGACTTCTTTCCCATCCCACAATCCTGATTGGCTGACACGCATTCCTAAATTGGACAACATGTCTCATTATCTTTAGCCGAAGCCAAAACACACTTTCCAGCATGGCACACTGCCTTTACAGAAAGCTGCTAATGTAAACCACCCCACAGCATAGCAGTGGAAATATTAACCAGAGCATCACATGTAGAATGCTGGCTTTGAAGAAACTAATGCAGCTGAAGGCCAATAAATCCTGAGGATCTGTCTGTCCGTCCACAGTAGGACACATCCTGCTTATGTTGTCAGAGGGGCCAAGACTGCAAGAGCAGATGGATTCATTGAGCAATGGCTGGAATTGCACTATCAGGGGGACTGTACTTGCATTATCAGGCTGGATGGTGTCAGAGGAACCATCAGAGGGGCACACGTACAGAGGACGATGTTCACATTGTCAGGGCTTTGGCTCACTCAGGCTTCGGCAATAACGGGTCGAGGCGAGGTAAGTTCCTGTGAGGAATTGAAACAGGAAGTATGTCTGCGAGGCCCATGTTCTGTACTGGGTGTTGGATGCAGGTCCTGGAGACTCCCAGCCTCCCGGATGGCCACATCTGCACCAGGTACGTCGAGCTGCAGCTCCTTAGGGACTGGGTAAGGGAACTGGAGGTGCAGCTCGATGACCTTCACCTGGTCAGGGTGAGTGAGGAGGTGATAGGGAGGAGCTATAGGCAGGTAGTCACTCCGGGGCCTGGGGAGACAGATAAGTGGGTAACAGACAGGAGAGGGAAGGGCAGGAAGTAGATGCTAGAGAGTACCTCAGTGGCTGTCCCCCTTAGCAATAAGTACTCCTGTTTGAGTACTGTTGAGGGAGACGGCCTACCTGGGGGAAATGACAGCAGGCACGCCTCTGGCACAGAGTCTAGCCCTGTGGCTCAGAAGGGTAGGGAAAGGAAGAGGATGGCAGCAGTGATAGGTGACTCTATAGTTAGGGGGTCAGACAGGTGATTCTGTAGATGCAGGAAAGAAACACGGATGGTAGTTTGCCTCCCAGGTGCCAGGGTCCGGGATGTTTCTGATCGCGTCCACGATACCCTGAAGAGGGAAGGTGAACAGCCAGAGGTCATGGGACATATTGGTACCAACGACATAGATAGGAAAAGGGAGGAGATCTATGTTTGGAGGTTGATTCCAGGGAAGAAGGGGTTAACCTATGAGGAGAGATTGAGTCGCCTGGGACTATGCTCTCTGGAATTCAGAAGAATGAGAGGGGATCTTATAGAAACATACAAAACTTTGAAAGGGAGAGATAAGATAGAAGTAGGAAAGTTGCTTCCATTGGTAGATGAGACTAGAACTAGGGGACATTGCCTCAAGATTCAGGGGAGAAGATTTAGGATGGAGATGAGGAGAAACTGTTTTTCCCAGAGAGTGGTTAATCTGTGGAATTCTCTGCCCAGGGAAGCAGTTGAGGTTTCCTCACTAAATACATTTAAGAAACAGTTAGATAAATTTTTACATAGTAGGGGAATTAAGGGTTATGGGGAAAAGGCAGGTAGATAGAGCTGAGTTGATGGACAGATCAGCCATGATCTTATTGAATGGTGGGGCAGGCTCGATGGGCCGGATGGCCTACTCCTGCTCCTCTTCTTTATGTTCTTATGTTCTCATGTAAAACAGACTACAGGGAGTTAGGAAGGAAGTTGAGAAGCAGGACCTCAAAGGTAGTAATCTCGGGATTACTGCCTGTGCCACGTGACAGTGAGTATAGGAATAGAGTGAGGTGGAGGATAAATGTGTGGCTGAGGGATTGGAGCAGGGGGCAGGGATTCAGATTTCTGGATCATTGGGACCTCTTTTGGGGCAGGTGTGATCTGTACAAAAAGGAAGGGTTGCACTTGAATCTGAGGGGGACCAATATCCTCTCATGGAGGTTTGCTAAGGCTATTGGGGAGAGTTTAAACTAGAATTGCTGGGGGGTGGGAACTGAACTGAAGAGACAGAGGAAGGGGTGGTTGGCTCATATATAGAGAAAGCTTGGAGGCAATGTGAGAGGGAGGATAGGAGGATAGAGAAGGGATGTGCTCAGATTGATGATTTGAGATGTGTCTGTTTTAATGCAAGAAGTATCATGAACAAAGCAGATGAGCTTAGAGCGTGGATCAGTACTTGGAGCTATAATGTTGCGGCCATTACAGAAACTTGGATGGCTCAGGGGCAGGAATGGTTACTTTGAATGCCAGGCTTTAGATATTTCAGAAAGGACAGGGAAGGAGGCAAACGAGGTGAGGGCTTGGCACTGTTGATCACAGCTGCAGAAAGGGAGGAAGTCATGGAGGGATTGTCTACTGCATCTCTGTGGGTGGAAGTTAGAAACAGGAGGGGGTCAATAACTCTATTGGGTGTTTTTTATAGACCACCCAATAGTAACAGGGACATCAAGGAGTAGATACAGAGACAGATTCTGGAAAGGTGCAATAACAACAAAGTGTTCATGGTGGGAGATATTAACTTCCCAAATCAAGATTGGCAGCTCCCTAGAGCAAGGGATTTAGATAGGGTAGAGATTGTTAGGTGTGTTCAGGAAGGTTTCTTGACACAATATGTAGATAAGCCTACAAGAAGAGAAGCTGTACTTGATCTGGTATTGGGAAATGAACCTGGTCAGGGGTCAGGTCTCTCAGTGGGAGAGCATTTTGGAGATAGTGATCAGAATTCTATCTCCTTTGCCATAGCGTTGGAGAGGGATAGGAACAGACACATTAGCAAAGTGTTTAATTGGAGTAAGGGGAAATATGAGGCTATCAGGCAGGAACTTGGAATCATAAATTGGGAACAGATATTCTCAGGGAAATGTATGGCAGAAATGTGGCAAATGTTCAGGGGATATTTGCGTAGAGTTCTGCATAAGTACTTTCCAATGAGACAAGGAAAGAATGATAGGGTACAGAAACCATGGTGCACAAAGGCTGTTGAAAATCTAGTTAAGAAGAAAAGAAAAGCTTATGAAAGGTTCAAAAAACTAGGTAATGATAGAGATCAAGACGATTATAAGGCAAGCAGGATGGAGCTTAAGAATGAAATTAGGAGACCCAGAAGGGGCCATGAGAAGGCCTTGGCGAGCAGGATTAAAGAAAGCCCCAAAGCATTCCACAAGTATGTGAAGAGCAAGAGGATAAGACGTGAGAGAATAGGACCAATCACGTGTGACAGTGGAAAAGTGTGTATGGAACCGGAGGAGATAGCAGAAGTACTTAATGAATACTTTGTTTCAGTATTCACTACGGAAAAGGATCTTGGCGATTGTAAGGATGAGTTACAGCAAATTGAAAAGCTTGAGCATATAAACATTAAGAAAGAGGATGTGCTGGAACTTTTGGAAAGCATCAAGTTGGGTAAGTCTCCAGGACCGGACCAGATGTACTCCAGGCTACTGTGGGAGGCAAGGGAAGAGATAGCTGAGCCTCTGGCGATGATCTTTGCATCGTCAGTGGGGCGGGGAAGGTTCCAGAGGATTGGAGAGTTGCAGATGCTGTTCCCTTATTCAAGAAAGGGAGTAGAGGTTGCCCAGGAAATTATAGACCAGAGAGCCTTACTTCAATGGTTGTTAAGTTGGCGGAAAAGATCCTGAGAGATAGGATTTAAGAACATTTGGAGAAGCATAATATGATTAGAAATAGTCAGCATGGCTTTGTGAAAGGCATGTCGTGCCTTATGAGTCTGATTGAATTTCTTGGGGATGTGACTAAACACGTTGATGAAGGTAGAGCAGTAGATGTAGTGCATATGGATTTCAGCAAGGCAATTGATAAGGTACCCCATTCAAGGCTTATTGAGAAAGTAAGGAGGCATGGGATCCAAGGGGACATTGCTTTGTGGATTCAGAACTGGCTTGCCCAGCGAAGGCAAAGAGTGGTTGTAGACGGGTCATATTCTACATGGAGGCCGGTGACCAGTGGTGTGCCTCAGGGATCTGTTCTGGGACCCCTACTCTTCGTGATTTTTATAAATGACCTGGATGAGGAAGTGGAGGGATGGGTTAGTAAATATGCTGATAACACAAAGGTTGGAGGTGATGTAGATAGTGTGGAGGGCTGTCAGACGTTACAGTGGGACATTGATAGGATGCAAAACTGGGCTGAGACGTGGCAGATGGAGTTCAACCCAGATAAGTGTGAGGTGGTTCATTTTGGTAGGTCAAATATGATGACAGAATATAGTATTAATGCTCAGACTCTTGGCAGTGTGGAGGATTAAAGTGATCTTGGGGTCCGAGTCCATAGGACACTCAAAGCTGCTGCGCAGGTTGACTCTGTGGTTAAGAAGGCATATGGTTCATTGGCCTTCATCAACCGTGGGATTGAGTTCAAGAGCCAAGACGTGATGTTACAGCTTTATAGGATCCTGGTCAGACCCCACTTGGAGTACTGTGCTCAGTTCTGGTCGCCTCACTACAGGAAGGATGTGGAAACTATAGAAAGGGTGCAGAGGAGATTTACAAGGATATTGCCTGGATTGGGGAGCATGCCTTATGAGAATAGGTTGAGTGAACTTGGCCTTTTCTCCTCGGAGCGACGAAGGATGAGAGGACCTGATAGAGGTGTATAAGATGATGAGAGGCATTGATCGTGTGGATAGTCAGAGGCTTTTTCCCAGGGCTGAAATGGCTAGCATGAGAGGGCATAGTTTTAAGGTGCTTGGAAGTAGGTACAGAGGAGTTGTCAGGGGTAAATCTTTTACGCAGAGAGTGGTGAGTGTGTGGAATGGGCTGCCGGCGGCAGTTGTGGAGGCGGATATGATAGGGTCTTTTAAGAGACTCCTGGGTAGGTACATGGAGCTTAGAAAAATAGAGTGCTATGGGTAACCCTAGATAATTTCTAAAGTAAGTATATGTTCGACACAGCATTGTGGGACGAAGGGCCTGTATTGTGCTATGTTTCTATGTTTCTAGGTGGACTATGTCAGAGGAACAGTCAGAGAGATGTACGTACAGAGGACAAGGACAATGTTCACATTGTCAGGCGGACTGGGTCAGAGGAATGTGTTTGTACTGTCAGGTGGATGCGTGCTACCTGGCCAGCGGTCAATGCATTCTTCCACGCTGTCATGGCCCAACAATGGGCACGTTGCCAGACCTTGCTCATGTTGTCTGATGGATTGCGCAGTGCCAGACAACATCGAACTGTTTGCTTACTGACCCAACAAACCACTCAAAATTTTCCACCTACAGATCACAGGGGTTGGATTTGAGTTTACAGCTGTTCTGTGTAAATTGGGTGGCATATTTCCTAGTTAGCAACAGGAAAGACATTTTAATGGTGCTCATTGGATGGAACTCTTGGGGCACACCAAAACACAATACAGATTTTTACCTACACCTTATTCTTTGTGTAGAAAGTCATGTTGCAAATGCCTCCAGTGAGCCAGCAAGAAAAGGAATACCTCCATTCGAAGACTGACAGGGATGAGGATGATGCTATTACAGGCTTGTCACTTAAACAATTGCTCCATTAACAGAGTGCTTTAAATTTTGGCATTTTCACAAGAAAGGGGCTGCTTGTATTGTGTACCCGTGCTTATACAGAATGCATACCTTGCCATTGTGTGGCTGTCAGTGACATTAACTTCCATGTCAGAAGTAAAACTAACAGTCGCCTAATTTTGGAAACACCTCCGTGTTTTTATATAGTAAAGCGCGCGCACACACACACTCACACTCACACTCACACTCACACAGACAGACAGACACACACACTCACACAGACACACACACACACTCACAGACAGATACACAAACACACACAGATACAAACACACACACACACTCAAACAGAGATACACAAACACACACACTCACACAGACAGATACACAGACACACACACACACACACACATTCACACTCACACAGACAGACACACACACACACTCACACACACACACACACACACACACACTCACACAGACACACACACTCACATAGACACACACACACACACAGATACACACACACACACACATACACACACACACACACACACACACACACACACACACACACACACACTCACACTCACACAATGTGAACAGATTTCCTTAGTGTTCATCCCATTCTCTCGCTTTGATCTTTGTTGCCTGTCCCGTAGCCGCAGAGGTTAGAACAAACAGGAGAAAATCTGCAGATGCTGGAAATCCAAGCAACACACACAAAGTACTGGAGGAACTCAGCAGGCCAGGCAGTGTCTATGGAAAAGAGTACAGTCGATGTTTTGGGCCGAGACCCTCATCATCACTGGAGACAAAAAGATGAGGGGTCGGAGTAAGAAGGATTCACCTCGTGTTTCTCCCTCCCTCCCCCCACCTTCTTACTCTGACTCCTCACCTTTTGTCCTGATGAAGGGTCTCCGCCCGAAACATCAGCAGTACTCTTTCCATTGATGCTGCCTGGCCTGCTGAGTTCCTCCAGCTTTGTGTGTGTGTGTGTTGAGTGTAGAACAAATCCCAGTTCTGGATTGCTGATCCTCTTCTGGAATCCATTGCTCCCTCCGGCACTACTTTTGCCAGAAACAAGCATCTGTCACCTACTGCCAGGAATATTACTGCCTTCCTGTGACCCTGGAGTGAAAACACACACCAGGGGTCACCTGGTAATACCGCCATAAACCAGTATTCTAACGCTATATTGCATGTTCTGTTTTCTCTCTACTACATTGATGTACTTCTGTATTGCATAATCGGTCTGGATGACATGCGAAACAAACACCTTACGCTCTATATCAGTACACGTGACAGGAATAAACCAATTATCAATTATCTGAAAGCAGGGTACAACGAGGTTGCTTTGTGTTAACAACGTTTGTTTTCTTTTATAAAACAATGACAACTGTCTTGGCAGCTGGTGAAAAGTTATTACGTGCAACCAGATATTGAAAGTCAGGCATCTGGAGCAGGAACGGGCCATTCAGTCCTTGAAGTTGCTCTGTGATCATCCAGATTCACTTCCCCACCACACTTTCCCCATATCCCTTGTCCTGTCTAGTCCGAAGAACAATATCAACTTCCTCTTGAATATTGATCTCACAACAAGCACTTCCAGAGGCAGAGGATTCGACAGGTTCACTGAGCAGATGAACTGGGTTGGGTTTTCAGCCCCAGAATAAGAGTATATGGAGCATGTTAATGGCCAGGCATCAGCATAGGCCCCACAGGCTCTGTATGACTGCATGGTTCCACAGAAACCATAATATTAAAGAGGATAACAAAAGTTTCTTCAGATATATAAAGTGTAAAGAAGCGGTGAGACTGGATATCAGACTGCTGGGAAACGATGCTGAAAAGATAGTAATGGGGGACAAGGAAATGGAGGATGAACTGACTAAGTATTTTGCATCAGTCTTCACTGTGGAAGACACTAGTAGTATGTTGGAAATTCCAGGTGTCAGGGGTCATGAAATGTGTGAAGTTACCATTACTAGGGACAACTGAAAGGTCTGAAGGTAGATAAGTCACCTGGACCAGATGGACTACACCCTAGAGTTCTGAAAGAGGTAGTGGAGGCATTGGTAATGATCTTTCAGGAATCACTAGATTCTGGAATGGTTCCGGAAGACTAGAAAATTGTAAATGCACTGCACTCTTCAAGAAGGGAGAGAGGAAGAAGGGAAAATATAGAATTGAATTGACTTTATTACTTACATCCTTCATATACATGAGAAGTAAAAATCTTTACGTTACGTCTCTGTCTAAATGTGCAATGTGCAATTTATAGTAATTTATAATAAATATTATGTACAACAGGATAGTCTGCGAGATGGCTTTTTAGAACAGCTTGTTGTTGAGTCCACTAGGGGATCGGCTGTACTGGATTGGGTGTTGTGTAATGAACCAGAGGTGATTAGAGAGATTGAGGTGAAGGAACCCTTAGGAGGCAGTGATCATAACATGATTGAGTTCACCGTGAAATTTGAAAAAGAGAAGCCGAAATCTGATGTGTGGAGTAAAGGAAATTACAGTGGCATGAGAGAGGAACTAACCAAAGTTGACTGGAAAGGGACATTGGCAGGAAGGATGGCAGAGCAGCAGTGACTGGAGTTTATGTGAGAAGTGAGGAAGGTGCAAGTCAGGTATATTCTAAAAAAGAAGAGATTTTCGAATGGAAAAAGGATGCAACCGTGGTTGACAAGAGAAGTCAAAGCCAAAGTTAAAGCAAAGGAGAGGGCATACAAGGAAGCAAAAATTAGTGGGAAGACAGAGGATTGGGAAGTTTTTAAAACCTTACAAAAGGAAACTAAGAAGGTCATTAAGAAGGAAAAGATTAACTATGAAAGGAAGTTAGAAAATAATATCAAAGAGGATACTAAAGGCTTTTTCAAGTACATAAAGAGTAAAAGACAGGTGAGAGTAGATATAGGACCGATAGAAAATGATGCTGGAGAAATTGTAATGGGAGATAAGGAGATGGCAGAGGAACTGAACGAGTATTTTGCATCAGTCTTCACAGCAGAATACCGAACACTCAAGGGTGGCAGGGAAGAGAAGTGCACGCAGTCACAATTATGACAGAGAAAGTAACAGGTTTCCCCCGCCATCCGAAGGTAGAGCGTTCCTATGAAACGGTTCGTAAGCCAAAATGTTGTAAAGCAAAGAAGCAATTACCATTTACTTATATGGGAAAATTTTGTGAGTGTTCGCAGACCCAAAAATAACCTACCAAATCATGCCAAATAACACATAAAACCTAAAATAACGGTAACATATAGTAAAAACAGGAATGGTATGATAAATACACAGCCGATATAAAGTAGAATTACAACGATTGCCCGCACAGATCTCTGTAGTGAAAATCTCACGCAAGCGCTGTTGGCATAAACGCGCTCTCCAGTAACCTTTAAACTATGAGGCTGCCAAATCTACCAAACAACACGTAAAAATACACAGCCTATATAAAGTAGAAATAATGTATGTACAGTGTAGTATCACTTACCGGAATCGGGAAGACAGCTTGCCGAGCACATTGAGTTGTGTGTTAGGCTGAGTTGTTATCAGAGGCGATGCAATCGGAAATCGGCACATTCCGGGCCGACAATTATGTGTCGGCGGCACCTAGTTAATTAGCTTGTTTATTTTTGCTTTTTTCTTAAAGATGTGTTGCATTCTCGGCGAATCAGTACAGTATCTGTCCAGGGCCCAGGTGTTGGGGTGGTGGGACACTGGGGTGTCATCGCATCATCGATCAGGGCAGGCAGCTCCTCTTCTCCTGTGACTGCCCGCCTCGATGTCGAAGATCGAGGTTCGTCGTCTGCTGTGCCTGATGTGGAAGGCCTGCTTGACTGCTCATTTTTCTATCATACAGTTGTTTGTAAGGACTCAACCCATCCTGCAAATATCCCCTAAACATACGTACCCTTTCAAAATTAAAGTCGTACCTTATCATTGCAGTGAAAATCTCACGCAGTCACTTTCGGTCCATTCACTACTGCATTCGGTTTCGATTGTTATCCTTTCCTCTTCCAATTGCATCTGCTCTTCATCTATCAGTTCTTGGTCATGGGATGTCCTGAATCGTGGGAAGTTCACATCTACAGAGCCCTGTGATGAAGGGAGGTACAGTTCCCATATCAGGCAGTGATACAGCCAGTCAGGATGCTCTCAACTGTGCCCCTGTAGAAAGTTCTTAGAAAATTGGGGGGAGGGGTCCATACCAAACTTCCTCAACTGTTTGAGGTGAAAGAGGTGCTGTTGTGCCTTTTTCACCACACAGCTGTTATGTACAGACTACGTGAGATCTTTGGTGATATTTATGCCAAGGAATTTAAAGCTATTCACCCTCTCAACCCCAGATCCATTGATGTCAATAGGGGTTAGCCTGTCTCCATGCCTCCTGTAGTCCACAACCAGCTCCTTTGTTTCTGCGACATTGAAGGAGAGGTTATTTTCTTGACACCAGGGTGTCAGGGTGATGACTTCCTCTCTGTAGGCTGCCTCATTATTATTTGAGATTAGGCCAATCAATGTAGTGTTATCAACAAATTTAATTAGCAGATTGGAGCAGTGGGTGGCGACACAGTCATGGGTATACAGAGAGTAAAGGAGGGGTCTTAGTGCACAGTCCTGAAGGGCACCTGTGTTGAGGGTCAGAGGGGCAGAAGTGAGGGAGCCCACTTTTACCTGCCAGTGATCTGACAGGAAGTCCAGGATCCAGTGACACAAGGCAGGGTGAAGACCGAGGTCTCTGAGCTTCTTGTCGAGCCTGGAGGGAATAATGGTGTTGAAAACTGAAAACCGAACTCTCGTCCCAAGAACAGCATTCTCACGTAAGCACTCTTCTCCAGATGAGTAAGTTGAGAGCTGTGGCTATTGCGTCATCTGTCAAACAGCTGTGTCGGTAAGTGAATTGTAAGGGATCTAGTCTGACCTCAGTGGTTGAGACGATGTTGGAATCATCTGTTAAGGATCTGGTTTCAGGCTACTTGGAGGCACATGATAAAATAGGCCATAGTCAGCATGGTTTCCTTAAAGGAAAATCTTGCCTCACAAATCTGTTAGAATTCTTTGAAGAAACACCAAGCGGGATGGACAAAGGAGAATTGGTTGATGTTGTGTACTTGGATTTTCAGAAAGCCTTTGACAAGGTGCCACACATGAGGCTGCTTAACAAATTACGAGCCCATGGCATTGCAGGAAAGATTCTAGCAGGGGTACAGCAGTGGCTGATAGGTAGGAGGCAGAGAGTGGGAATAAAGAGAGTGTTTTCTGATTAGCTGTCAGATAATGGTGTTCCACAGAGGTCAGTGTTGGGACCGATTCTTTTTACGCTATATGTGAATGATTTGGATAATGGAGTTGATGGCTTTGATAGAATGTTTGCAGACGATATGAAGACAGATAGAGGGGCAGATAGTTTGAGGAAGTAGAGAGCTACAGAGGACCTAAATAGATTAGGAGAATGGGTAAAGAAAGGCAGATGGAATACAGTGTTGGGAAATGTATGGTCATGCACTTTGGTGAAAGAAATGAAAGGATTGACTATTTTCTAAATGAAGAAAAAAATCAAAAATCTGAGGCACAAAGGGACTTGGGAGTCCTTGTGCAGGATTCTGTAAAGGTTAATTTGCAGGTTGAGACTGTGGTGAGGAGGGCAAAAGCAAATAGCATACATTTCAAGAGGACTAGAATATAAAAGCAAGGATGTAATATTGAGTCTTTATAAAGCACTGGTGAGGCTTCACTTGGAGTATTGTGAGCAGTTTTAGGCCCCTTATCTTAGAAAGGATGTGACGAAACTGGAGAGGGTTGAAAGGAGTTTCACGAAAAGGATTCCAGAATTAAACAGCTTGTCATATGAAGAGCTTTTGACGGCTCTCAGCTTGTATTCACTGGAATTTGGAAGAATGAAGGGTGAGCTAATTCAAACCTATCAAATGGTGAAAGGCCTTGACAGAGTGGACATGGAGAGGGTGTTTCCTATGGTAGGAGAGTCTAAGACCAGAGGACACAGCCTCAGATTAGAGGGGTGTCCTTTTAGAATAGAGATTTCTTTAGGCAGAGAGTGGTGAATCTGTTGAATTCATTGCCACAGGTGGCCGTGGAGGCCATGTCTTTATGCATATTCAAGGCAGAGGTTGATAGATTCTTGATTGGTCAGGACATGAAGGGATACAGGGAGGAAGGCAGGAGTTTGGGGTTGAGAGGCAAAGTGGATCAGCCATGATGAAATGGTGGAGCAGACTCTGGCCAAATGGCCTAATTCTGCTCCTATATCTTGTGGTCCTATGGAAAACCTGTGTTCTTGTTTTGCTTCTTTAGCACACAGAACATAGAATAGCATGACACAGTAAGGGCCTACAGCCCACGATGTGGTGCAAACCATTTAACCTACTTCCCAATCAATCTAGGCCTTCCCTCCTACATAGTTAATAGTCCTCCATTTTGCTTTCATCCATGTGCCTATATATGAGTTTGTTAATTATCCTTAATGTATCTGCCTCTACCAGCACCCCTAGCAGTGCATTTCAGGCACCGCCACTCTCTGTGTAAAAAAACTTACCTCTGGCATCTCCCCTAACCCTTCCTCCGCTCATCTTAAAATTATACCCCTTCATATCAGGCATTCCTGCCCCAGGAAAACAATATCTGGCTGTCTACTCTAGCTAGGCCTCTTATCATCCTGTACACCCTTAGCAAGTCATCCTTCATCCTCCTTTGCTCCAAGGAGAATTGCCCTAGCTCACTCAACCTATCCTCATAACACATGCTCTCTAATCCAGACATCCTGATAAACCTCCTCTGCACCCTCTCTAAAGCTTCCACATCTTTCCTTCAATGAGATGACTAGAACTGAACAGAAAACTTCAAGAGTTTTATACAGCTTCAACTTTCAATCTCCTGACTGAGGAAAGCCTACGTGGTAGGTGATGAATCTAATAGTGTCCTGCCCTTGTCCACCTGCCTTTGCAGGAGTTGTCACAGACTTTATAGAAACAGTTGCAGATGAATGAGTCCTGACAAAATCATTTCGTTGTCCCAACCAGAAGCTCTGGATGAACCGTGAGATCTTCAATCTGCTGAGAGCTAGATCAGAGGCATTCAGATCTGGTGACCAAGAAAGTTACAAGAGGTCTAGGTGCAACCTTTGGATAGGCATCTCACGGGTGAAGTGGCAATTCCGGACTAAACTTGAAACAGTGAAGAACGCCTGATAGTTGTGGCGGGGTTTAGCCCCTGCTGTACTCACTTTATACATACGACTGTGTGGCAAAGCACAGCTCCAACGCCATAGTCAACCTCTCACTCAGTGTCAGCAAGACCAAGGAGCTGACTATGAACTTTAGAAGGAGAAAACCGGAGGTCCATGAGCCAGTCCTCATCCGGGGATCAGAGGTGGAGAGGATCAGCAACTTTAAATTCCTTGGTGTTATCTATGTGCAATTATGAAGAAAGCATGACTCCTTAAGAGTCTGTGAAGATTCAGCATGACATCTAAATCTGACAAACTTCTGCAGATGTGTGGTGGAGAGTATATTGACTGGCTGCATCACAGCCTGGTATGGAAACACCAATGCCCTCGAATGGAAAATCTTACAAAAAGTAGTGGATACGGCCCAGTCCACCTCAGGTAAAGCCCTCCGCATCACTGAGCATTAGGGACCCCCACAGCCCAGGTCATGCTCTCCTCTCGCTGCTGCCATTGGGAAGAAGGTACAGGAGCCTCAGGACTCACCCCACCAGGTTCAGGGACAGTTATTACTCCTCAACCAGTAGGGTCCTGAACCAAATGTGATAACTTCGCTTGGCCCATGGCTGAAATGTTCCCACAACCAATGGACTTACTTTCAAGGACACTTATCTCATGTATCCAATATTTATTGCTTATTTATTTATTATTAATATTTCTGCATTTGCATTTCGTTGTCTTTTGCACATATGGTTGTACACCCAGATGGTGCGGTCTTTCATTGATTCCATTATCCTCATTGGATTTATTGAGTATGCCCACAAGAAAATGAATCTCAGGGTTTTATATGGTGACGTAGATGTATTCGAATAACAAATTTACTTTGAACTTTGAACTTCGAAATACAGCAACCCTCACTTGACATCTTACTGTACGGATCAAAAGGTGTGAGGTTCAGCTCACCAACTACCTATTTTGTGTGAAGAATTATGTTGGAAACCCAGGAATAGTGAAGGTAATTCTTCACTCCACTTTATGCTGTGACACTGGTATTTCGATTTGCAATGTCTATGTACTCATTTGAGATTGTGCTGAGACTGCCTTTGCTATGTTATACACACTGACCTATCACACCACAACACCCAAAGACTCTTCCTGTTGCTGAGGGAGTTCTGTTGAGCGCAGCTGGAGAGTATAGGCGGAAACACTCCCTTCCACAGCAATCCTGATCTGAGGGTCTGTTCATGTTGCATTCATGATGCTGGACTGGTCATTCAGTGAAGGTTGGTTCAGTGCCTTCTCACTGCTCCTGCGATGCAAGTTCAGTCATGACCTGCAGCATTTACAGTTCCTCCCTGTGGCAATGTAGGTTTCGTCCAGGTGCACACAGATATGTATGGGTTGTTAAACTGTAAATTGGTAAATTGGCTTCCTATGGTGACGTGTACTCTCCATACAGATCAGTTCATTACAACAATGCATTGAGCTAGTACAAGGGAGAGCGCAGCAGAATGCTGAATAAAATGGTACACTCGCAGAGACAATGCACTGCAAGGTCATGACGAGGTCGGTTGTGAGGTGAAGTGTCCATCTAATTGTACAAGAGGGCAGTTCAATTGTCCTGTGATAGTGGGACAGAAACTTAAGTCTGGTGGGGCATGCTTTTGTACTTCCTGCCTGATGGGAGGGCACAGAAGAGAGAACGTTCAGAGGAAGTGTTCTCCCTGATTATGGTGGCTTCTTTCTAAAGGCAGTGAGAAGAGTAGTCAGAGACCATGGAGACGAGTTTGGTTTCCCTAACGTGCTGAGCCATGTCAACAACTCTCGGCAGTTTCTTGCAGTCACTGGCTACTGCAAGTTGTCTCTCGTGTGTAGGTGATGGCTGGTATGGGTAGAGGGAGTTGATGGCAATCTCGGGTGAATGAAATGGAATTAATGTGGGATTACTATAAGGGTGTGGTCAATGGCTGGCACAGACACAGTGGGCTGAATAGCTTGTTTCCATTCTGTATGGCCATGAAATTGAATCGTTTAGGAAGCTGAATACAGTTTGGAAAATCTGAACTAATGAAGGTTTTAAATGTATTGTTGATCTCATTAGCTGTCAGATTGTCAAAACAGACTCCTTTTTCACTCAGGTTGTTCAGAAAAAAAAGCTGCTCGCCTTTCTTGTCTGATAAACATCTCCACTTATACCAAGCAGCTTAGATCTTGACTGCATCTGATCCAGGTGTTGAATAGCCAGGTGCCTTCCCCCTTCCTCAGTCCTGAAGAAGGGTCTCTGCTCAAAATGTTGACTTTTCCATGGATGCTGCCTGACCTGCTGAGTTCCTCCAGCATTTTGCGTGCATTGCTCTGGATTTCCAGCACCTGCAGAATCTCGTGTTAAGTTGCCAAATTCATTTCAAGATGAGTTGAAAGTAGTAGATGCTTGTGGAAAAATAGGAGGACTCATACTACTTGGAAAAATTAATCTAATCAAGATAAACAAATGAATCTCACTGTACCAATGATCACATAGTCTAAAGTAGCAAAACAGAAGCAAACCAACGACGAGGCCCTGATTCTAGACAGAGTATCAAAAGGAAGGAGTTTCTGTTAACCTCCTATTGAGCTTCCGTGAGACCACGCTTGGAGAAGTGTGTGGATATCTGTATACATTATATTAAGTCAGATGCTGGTTGCTCAGAGATGGTTTGCAATGACAGTATCAAAACCTGCCAATAAACAGTGTTCTTGGGATTATACAGCGGGGCAAAGTGGGAAGAGGTGAGGGATAGGCAGGTGTGCCAGGAGGTCAGTGTCCAATGATAACCAAACAATCCTTTTGCTTTCAGTTTCAAAGGTGTAGCAGACAGCCAGTCTGCAACACATTAACAGGGCTGAGTGGCTTTGTGGGAAAAAATAACTGTTTTGAGTTTTTTGATCAAGTTAGCCACATAAAACATATGACGTTGCATTGATACTTGGGTGATGTGACAGGACCAAGATGTAGTATGCAACCAAACAAAATACTGGATAGGCAAACCACCCCCCTCTCTCTAGCCCCATTTTCCTGTCTAACACTAGGAATTGGACTGAGATGACACAAGCACATCTCACTGCCCCACAACGTCCAGCTGCGGTCAGTACACTGTGGGAAGGATGTGTTAGTGCTGGACAGGGTACAGAGGAGATTCACCTGGACGTCTCCTGGGTGGAACATTCTGTTTATGAAGAGAGACTGTAGATGACAGGTTGGTTTTCACTGGAGCATGAGAACATGTCTGATTTATTTAAAACTACGAGGAATAGAAATAGGGCTGGATGCGGGTAACTACACCCCATACCAGAGGTAGATAGAGCTAGAGGTCACATATTTAGGTAAAGTGGGGGAGGAGATCTGAGGGGATTATTTTTCATTCAGAAAGTGCTGAGTACCTGAAATTCATTGCGAGAAAGTGTGGTTGAGGTTGGGTTACTGCCAACATTTAAGAAATGTTTCAATGAACACTTAGATCACCTCGGCCAAATGCAGATGGTAGGATTGATACAAGAGAGTGCTCACTGGTCAGTGTGGACAAATTGGGTCGATATTCCTGCTTCTGTGCTGAGGGACTCTGTGACTCTGCTCCATTGCTTTATGACACCAGGAAATAGTCCCATCCATGAGGAAGCTCTGTTGAGCTTGAGGGGTATGGCCCTTTACGAAGGCTGCTGGAGTTTAATAGGATCAACTGCGATCCAACCCAGGAATGCTTCACTCTTTGGCCAACATGTGACTTCCATAGGACTCTGGTCAAGTCCTGCTGAAGGAATCAGCAGGCTGCCAAGAAATTTTATGCTTGGATTGGAATTGTAGGCAAGTGCAGAAAGAAGGAGCTGAATGACTAATTCCTGAGCAACTGCCCACTGAGTGGGGAACAATGACAGAAAGAGCAGGAAAGCTCTGGTCTCTGTTCCATTGCAAGCTCCAAACCAGTCTGCCTGCAGCCACCAGCTTTCAGAGTTTATGACTGGCTCAGAGTTTCATATTCTGCTCTTCATTTCGAGTTATTTTGATCAGAGTCGTTCTGGCATATGTGCATTCTGTGCTGAGGATTAAACTTGGATAGAAATTGCATTCAGCCCGAGCCAGCTGCGTATGCAGTCTTCCACCACATTCAATCTACTACAGACAGCACGAGCACAGCCAGCACAGAGCCCAACGTCTTTTATTTACCAAGGCTCTGAGTGCTGAGCCTTTGCATGCTGATTCCAGTCCCCGGTGACGTTTAAGGAAGATGTCCAGAGCTCATAAATTGTTTTTTTTTGTTTGACTCCAGCAACACCTGATGCAAGGTGAATGGAAGTTTCAGTGAACATCAAAGGTGAAAGCTATGCAGAGATTTATATTATATATTACACATATCCACAGCAAAATGGCCAGCGAATTTGTAAAATATATCCTCTTGCAAGTTCTTAACAGTATGGGTTATAAAGTTAGAAACTTGATCTGGTATACTGTTTAATTTTGGTCACTTCACTCTGCTCAAGAAAGATGCCATGAAGCTGGAAAGATTGCAGAAAATACCTACAATGATATTGAAACGAGTTATGTTATAGGGGGAGCTTGGATTGGCTACAACTTTATTCCTGAAGCATGGGAAACTGAGAGATGATCTTATCATAAGGATGTATAAAAATCATAAGGGTGAATCATTAACATTTTTTCCAGAATTGGAAAATCAAGAACTAAAAAGCATAGGTATAAGGTGAGTGGGGGTGATTTAATAGGAACCCATCGGGCAATTTTTTTACCCGGGAGTATCAAAGTTGCCCCTCAGGTTCCTGTTAAATGGAATGGACTACCAGAAGAATGAGCTGCCAGAAGGACTGGTTGAGCCTAGTACAATGACAACATTTAACATTGATAGGATAGTTCAGAGGGATAGGGATCAAATCTGAACAAGTGTGACTCATTTAGAAGGGCAACTTGCATGGGCTAGTTGGTGCAAAGAGCTTGTTTCTGTGCTGAATGACTCTGTGAGTCTATGGCAATGATCACTGGAGATAGACCAGTATTTGAGGTTGATGGACAGAGTCTGGCAACTGACTGAGGGAATCAGACTATCAGACTCAGAATTAGTTTTGTTTCTAATTTATGTGTTGTTTAAAAATCTGGACATCACTGGCAAGACCAACATGCATCGCCCATTCCTGATAACCTTTGAAATGTTAGCCATTTGAAAGCCCATTAAGGGTTAACTACACTGATGGGTCTGAGTCCCAGAGGCCGGACCAGGGTGGGCTAAGTTTTGGCAGATACCCTACCCCAGGGGACATTAGTGGGACCAACCCACCATGAGTAATGTAATTCATCATTACTATTATTTTTAGGTATAAGATCTTTAACAGAACGCGGATTCTGCAGCTGCCGGATAATCTGGTGGTGGAAATCATCGGGATGACGGAGCATTAGAGAGAGCAAGGATTTCTGAGTAATGAATTTTGAGGCTGAGTGAAAATGACAAAGCGATGCCACTCACTAGATTATCAGAGCGGTTCAGTGTCAGTCACCATTGGATTGGAAGTGAGGAATTCACTCACGGGACCTGATGGTCTGCAACCCAGGGTACTTAAGGAGGTGGCTTTAGAAATCATGGACGCATTGGTAATCATTTTCCAATGTTCTATAGAATCAGGATCAGTTCCTGTAGATTGGAGGGTGGCTAATGTTGTCCCTCTCTTCAAGAAGGGAGGATGAGAGAAAACAGGGAATTATAGACCGGTTAGCCTGACGTCGGTGGTGGGAAAGATGCTGGAGTCAATTATAAAAGATGAAATTACGACACATCTGGATAGCAGAAACAGGATCGGTCTGAGTCAGCATGGATTTACGAAGGGGACTTCGTGCTTGACTAATCTTTTGGAATTTTTTGAGGATGTAACTATGAAAATGGACAAGGGAGAGCCAGTGGATGTAGTGTACCTGGACTTTCAGAAAGCCTTTGATAAAGTCCCACATAGGAGATTAGTGGGCAAAATTAGGGCACATGGTATTGGGGGCAGAGTACTGACATGGTTTGAAAATTGGCTGGCTGACAGAAAACAAAGAGTAGCGATTAACGGGTCCTTTTCGGAATGGCAGGTAGTGACCAGTGGGGTACCGCAGGGTTCAGTGCTGAGACCGCAGCTGTTTACAATATATATTAATGATTTAGATGAGGGAATTAAAAGTAACATTAGCAAATTTGCCAATGACTCAGAGCTGGGTGGCAGTGTGAAATTTGAGGAGGATGTTATGAGAATGCAGGGTGACTTGGACAGGCTGGGTGAGTGGGCAAATGCATGGCAGGTGCAGTTTATTGTGGATAAATGTGAGGTTATCCGCTTTGGTGGTAAGAATGGGAAGGCAGATTATTATCTAAATGGAGTCAAGTTAGGAAAAGAGGAAGTACAACAAGATCTGGGTGTTCTTGTACATCAGTCACTGAAAGCAAGCATGCAAGTACAGCAGGCAGTGAAGAAAACTAATGGCATGCTGGCCTTCATAACAAGGGGAACTGAGTATAAGAGCAAAGAGGTCCTTCTGCAGCTGTACAGGGCCCTGGTGAGACCACACCTGGAGTATTATGTGCAGTTTTGGTCTCCAAATTTGAGGAAGGACATTCTTGCTAGTGAAGGAGTGCAGCGTAGGTTCACAAGGTTAATTCCCGGGATGGCGGAACTGTCATATGTCAAAAGATTGGAGCGACTGGGCTTGTATACTCTGAAATTTAGAAGGCTGAGAGGGGATCTTATTGAAACATATAAGATTATTAAGGGATTGGACACGCTGGAGGCAGGAAGCATGTTCCCGCTGATGGGTGAGTCCAGAACCAGAGGCCACAGTTTAAGAATAAGAGGTAGCCCATTTAGAACGGAGTTGAGGAAAAACTTTTTCACCCAGAGAGTGGTGGATATATGGAATGCTCTGCCCCAGAAGGCTGTGGAGGCCAAGTCTCTGGATGTTTTCGAGAAAGAGATGGATAGAGCTCTTAAAGATAGTGGAATCAAAGGTTATGGGGTTAACGCAGGAACTGGACACTGATTGTGGATGATCTGCCATGATCACAGTGAATGACGGTGCTGGCTCGAAGGGCCGAATGGCCTACTTCTGCACCTATTGTCTATTGTCTATTGAATTGTTGACAGCCGTACCAGTAATCACTGTCCCACTCCATGTGTCACCCCCACCACTTACCCGCTCCTCCCACCCCAACAGATACTTAGAAATTTCAGCCTACTTGCCCTAAAGCCAGTGATAGGCAAAGTATTGGGAAAAAGAGCTGAGGTTGCCAGAGAGTTCTGGGAAGGCAGAGATTAATCAAGAACAGTCAGCAGGAAATAATGAAGGGAAATTTGTGCCTTGATTGAAGTTTTTAAGGAGGACACAATGAAGACCGATCAGCTTAGATAGATGGGAAAGTCCCACATACATTTCAACTTGGATAGATGGCAAAGTCCCACATACAGATCAGCTTGGATAGATGGGAAAGTCCCTTGTACAGATGGGACCCAAAGAGAAGTGACAAGTTGACACCATAACTGACTCAGTGACAGCGACAGGAATGGAAAGGTAATGGTTACCAGTAGTTGGTGGAGGAGCTCTGCATGGGTCAGTGGCAGGTCCATCCCACGGAGAACTATATACCAGCAAACTACATACCACCTGCCGTACAGGTGCTGCATCTAAGAAGCTTGCAAATGACAGCAGAGTTAGCCAGGTGGTGATGTCAAAAACTGATAAGGGAGGGTAAAAGTGGGAAACGTTAATCTCAAGTGGAGTGAGGAGTGATGGGAAGGCACAGGGCTATGTGATAAGTAACAGGGAAGCAATAGGCACAGATCATCTTGGAGCTCAGTTCCACTGACCCAGGAAAGTGGAGTTCTTGGTCCAGGAGGCACAAGCAATGCTTTATTGATGGGGCTGAGGACACGTCAAGCAGTTCAAGGGTTTCAAAGTTTCAAAGGTACATTTAATGTCAGAGAAATATATACAATATACATCCTGAAATTCTTTTCCTTCACAACCATCCACGAAAACAGAGTGTCCCAAGGAATGAATGACAGTTAAACGTTAGAACCCCAAAGACCCCTCCCAGCTCCCCTCCCTCCCACGTGTAAGCAGCAAACTACTCACTGGTTTACGATGTTAAAAGTCCATTGCATTGCTTTTTCTGAGCTCTATGCCCAAAGAACTTGGGTCTCTGGGCACACAGCCAGCAGCCAGCTCGCTGCTTTCGATCTTCTATCTCCCACGACACACTGATTTCCTGCAGAGGCACCAACCTCGTCAGCCCGCCTCCAGAGCCACAAAATCCTGAAACTCCGAAGGTGCACTAATCTTCTCGTCTGCGTCTTTGGTATATTGAATAACAGCCAGTCGTGAGGCCCCAAGAGTGGGTCCCATTCCCAAAAAGAACCGAAGTTGGCTTGAAACTCTTCAGAAGAACCCTGAAAAGGAAAAATAGAGATGTTAAGGTTAGAAATAGGAATAGTTGATGGGGGAGCTGTAGAAACCGCCCATTACACAGCTGTAAAAGCCACCCTTCCACACAGAGGACCAAACAGCAATGAGGGAGGGCACTTGGAGATTCACAGGAGGTCACTAGGTGTGCAGGAGCAGGAGTAGGTCACTCAGCCACTTGAATCTACTCCACCAATTAATAACACAATGGCTGCTCTGACTGTAACCTCAGCTCTATATTCCCATGGTAACCCTTCGTCCCTCTGCTTATTATGTCTCCATATACCTCTGCCTGCGAATGTGCCAATGTTTTGCTGCCACTAACCTTTGAAAAAGAGCATGCCAAAGACTCACAGCTCTCTGAGTGAAGAGAATTCACTTCATATTTCAAAAGTGGACACCCTTATTCTTAACCAATGATCTTTAGTTAGAAAAACCTACAACACAATACAGGCCCTTTGGACCACAATGCTGTGCCGAACATGTACTTATTTTAGAAATTACCTAGGGTTACCCATCGCCCTCTATTTTTCTAAGCTCCATGTACCATGTAGTTCCGGAGGAAACATCTTTTCAACACATACCATGTCAAGAACACAAGAACCCTCAGGATATCATTGAGTTTGACTTCAGTAGCTTTGATTACCTTGTTCTTTTCCCCCAAATCCCTGCTACTGCATTTTCAACAACCGTTTCTAATATTTTTTCTGTTTAAGTAAATAGGACTGTAGCTTCCCAATTATGAACACAAAATAATCTGCAGATGTTGTGATCAAAGCAACACTTTCGGTACGCTGGATGAACTCAGCAGGTCGGGCAGCATCACTTAGAAACGATGAGTCGACATTTCGGGCCGGAACCCTTCGTCAGGACTGAAGAATGAAAGATGGGGAAGGATTTGAAGAATGCTTGTAGCTTCAGTTGAAAGACAAAGGGGTGGGAGAGGGGAAGCATTGACCTTGAAAACAATGGATAGTAGAAGAAGGAGGCAGAACCATGAGGGAGGTGATAGGCAGCTGGGGGAGGGGGCAGAGTGACATAGGGATAGGGGAAGGGAGGGGGAGGGAATTACCAGAAGTTGGAGAATTCTATGTTCATACCAAGGGGCTGGAGACTACCTAGACGGTATATGAGGTGTTGCTCCTCCAGCCTGAGCTTAGCCTCATCATGGCAGTAGAGGAGGCCATGTATGGACATATCCGAATGGGAGTGGGAAGCAGAATTGAAGTGGGTGGCTACCGGGAGATCCTGTCTGTTGTGGCAGACGGAGCAGAGGTGCTCGACGAAGCGGTCCCCCAACCTGCGTCAGGTTTCACCGATGTAGAGGAGGCCGCGCCGGGAGCACCGGATGCAATAGATGACCCCAACAGACTCACAAGTGAAGTGTTGCCTCACCTGGAAGGACTGTTTGGGGCCCTGAATGGTGGCAAGAGGTGAGGTGTAGGGACAGGTGTAGCACTTACGCTTACAGGGATAAGTGCCGGGTGGGAGATCCGTGGGGATGGACGTGCGGTTAAGGGAGTCGCGGAGGGACCGATCCCAGCAGAAAGTGGAGAGGGGTAGAGAGGGAAAGATGTGCTTAGTGGTGAGGTCCTGTTGAAGGTGGCGGAAGTTGCAGAGGATAATGTGCTGGATCCGGAGGCTGGTGGGGTGGTAGGTGAGGACAAGGGGAACTCTGTCCCTGTTGTGGTGGCGGGAGGATGGGGTGAGGGCCGAAGTGCGGGAAATGGAGGTGATGCGGGTGAGGGCATCACTGATGATGGCAAGAAGGGAAACCATGATACTTAAAGAAAGAGGACATTTGAGATGTCCTGGAATGGAAAGCCTCATCCTGGGAGCAGATGCGGTGGAGACGGAGGAACTGGGAATAGGGAATGGCATTTTTGCATGTGGCAGGGTGGGAAGAGGTATAGTCGAGGTAGTTATGAGAGTCATAGTCATAGTCATAGTCATACCTTATTGATCCCGGGAGAAATTGGTTTTCGTTACAGTTGCACCATAAATAATAAATAGTAATAGAAATAGTAATAGTAATATTACTATTAGTAGATAGTAAATAGTAATAGTCATGGAAATAATAAATAGTAATAGAATAGTAATAGAAAATAGTAATAAATAGTTAAATAGTAATATGTAAATTATGCCAGTAAATCATGAAATAAGTCCAGGAACAGCCTATTGTCTCAGGGTGTCTGACCCTCCAAGGGAGGAGTTGTAAAGTTTGATGGCCACAGGCAGGAATGACTTCCTATGACGCTCTGTGTTGCATCTCAGTGGAATGAGTCTCTGGCTGAATGTACTCCTGTGCCCAACCAGTCCATTATGTAGTGGATGGGAAACATTGTCCAAGATGGCATGCAACTTGGACAGCATCCTCTTTTCAGACACCACCGTCAGAGTCCAGTTCCATCCCCACAACATCACTGGCCTTAGGAACGAGTTTGTTGATTCTGTTGGTGTCTGCTACCCTCAGCCTGCTGCCCCAGCACACAACAGCAAACATGATAGCACTGGCCACCACAGACTCGTAGAACATCCTCAGCATCGTCCGGCAGATGTTAAAGGACCTCAGTCTCCTCAGGAAATAGAGATGGCTCTGACCCTTCTTGTAGACAGCCTCAGTGTTCTTAGACCAGTCCAGTTTATTGTCAATTTGTATCCCCAGGTATTTGTAATCCTCCACCATGTCCACCCTGACCCCCTGGATGGAAACAGGGGTCATCGGTACCTCAGCTCTCCTCAGGTCTACCACCAGCTCCTTAGTCTTTTTCACATTAAGCTGCAGATAATTCTGCTCACACCATGTGACAAAGTTTCCTACTGTAGCCCTGTACTCAGCCTCATCTCCCCTGCTGATGCATCCAACTATGGCAGAGTCATCTGAAAACTTCTGAAGATGACAAGACTCTGTGCAGTAGTTGAAGTCCGAGGTGTAAATGGTGAAGAGAAAGGGAGACAAGACAGTCCCCTGTGGAGCCCCAGTGCTGCTGATCACTCTGTCAGACACACAGTGTTGCAGGCAGTGGAGTCAGTGGACTTGTAGAAGATGTCAGTGGACAGTCTGTCTCCAGAGATGGAGACAGAGAGATCGAGAAAGGGGAGAGAAGTGTCCGAGATAGACCAAGTGAATTTGAGGGCTGGGTGAAAGTTTGAAGTAAAGTCGATGAAATTGATGAGCTCAGCATGGGTGCAGGAAGCAGCACCAATGTAGTCGTCAATGTACCGAAGGAAAAGTTGGGGAGCAGTACCAGAATAGGTTTGGAGCACAGACTGTTCTACATAACCAACAAAGAGGCAGGCACAGCTGGGGCCCATGCGAGTTCCCATAGCTACACCCTTAGTCTGAAGAAAGTGGGAAGAGCCAAAGTAGAAGTTATTAAGTGTGAGAACCAGTTCCGCCAACAGGAGGAGGGTACTGGTGGTGGGGAACGGATAATGTGCTGGATTTTATTTTGTTTTTTTGTTTTTTGTTTTTTCCTCCATTTTGTCACCCGTAGTTCAGTCCCTCCCCACCTACATCCAGAATACATTCCATGCCCTCCATCTCTTCAATAACTTCCAATTCCCCAGACCCGACCGCTACATTTTTACTATGGATGTCCAATCCTTATACACCTCCATTCCCCATCAAGACGGCTCAAAGCTCTCCGCTACTTCCTGGATAATAGACCTCACCAGTTCCTGGGACCCAGCTATGCCTTCCTCTTGGTTGTAATGTGGAACAGTCTGTGCTCCAAAGCTATTCTGGTACTGCTCCCCAACTTTTCCTTTGGTACATTGACGACTACATTGGTGCTGCTTCCTGCACCCATGCTGAGCTCATCAATTTCATCGACTTTACTTCAAACCTCCACCCAGCCCTCAAATTCACTTCCTCTATCCTGGACACTTCTCTCCCCTTTCTCGATGTCTCGGTCTCCATCTCTGGAGACAGACTGTCCACTGACATCTGCTGCAAGCCCACTGACTCTCATAACTACCTCGACTATACCTCTTCCCACCCTGCCACATGCAAAAATGCCATTCCCTATTCCCAGTTCCTCTGTCTCCGCCGCATCTGCTCCGAGGATGAGGATTTCCGTTCCAGGATATCTCAAATGTCCTCTTTCTTTAAGGAACGTGGTTTCCCTTCTACCGTCATCAATGATGCCCTCACCCGTATCTCCTCCATTTCCCGCACTTCAGCCCTCACCCCATCCTCCCGCCACCACAACAGGGACAGAGTTCCCCTTGTCCTTACCTACCACCCCACCAGCCTCCAGATCCAGCACATTATCCTCCTCAACTTCTGCCACCTTCAACAGGACCCCACCACTAAGCACATCTTTCCCTCTCCACCCCTCTCCGCTTTCTGCCGGGATCGGTCCCTCCGCGACTCCCTTATCCACACGTCACTCCCCACGGATCTCCCACCCGGCACTTATCCCTGTAAGCGTAAGTGCTACACCTGTCCCTACACCTCACCTCTTGCAACCATTCAGGGCCCCAAACAGTCCTCCAGGTGAGACAACACCTCAACTTGTGAGTCTGTTGGGGTCATCTATTGCATCGGGTGCTCCCGGTGCGGCCTCCTCTACCTCGGTGAGACCTGACGCAGATTGGGGGACCGCTTCATCGAGCACCTCCACTCCATCCGCCACAACAGACAGGACCTCCCAGTTGCCACCCACTTCAACTCTGCTTCCCACTCCCATTCAGATGTGTCCATACATGGTCTCCTCTACTGCCATGATGAGGCTAAACTCAGGTTGGAGGAGCAACACCTCATATACCGTCTAGGTAGTCTCCAGCCCCTTGGTATGAACATAGAGTTCTCCAACTTTCGGTAATTCCCTCCCCCTCCCTACCCCTATCCCTATTTCACTCTGCCCCCTCCCCCAGCTGCCTATCACCTCCCTCATGGTTCCGTCTCCTTCTTCTACGACCCATTGTTTTCAAGGGCTATGACGTCAATGCTTCCCCTCCCCCACCCCTTTGTCTTTCAACTGAAGCTACAAGCATTCTTCAAATCCTTCCCCATCTTTCATTCTTCAGTCCTGACGAAGGGTTCCGGCCCGAAATGTCGACTCATCATTTCTAACTGATGCTGCCCAACCTGCTGAGTTCATCCACCATACTGAAAGTCCAGCTTCCCAATTATTATCTCCATCCCTCTTAGAATGAAGTAGTCACCTTTCTTATTTTCTAATCAAACCAAACTTTCCCACAATTGGGGTAATTTTAGAAAATTAAAACCAAAGCACAGATTATTTCTTGAAAGACAAAGGGCAAAGTCCATCAGAGTTCAGAGATTGTCAACTCACAGCATTAGTACCACTGCCCTGGTGCTTGTAATTTTCATGATTTCCTCATTTTGACTGGTTTTGGGACTTGTGACTTCTAAAAAGCAATGAAAAATACCTGTTAATTCATCTGCCATCTTTGTTTTCTGACATAGGCAACAACAGGGCTTCGCTTCCAGATGAGCTCAAAGCGTTCTATGCTTGCTTTGAGCATCGCAGCTTGGGGGAACCATTTCAAACTCCCTCAGCCCCGAATTTCAGTGTCTGAAGCTGACGTGCGAACAGACCTCAGGAGGGTGAACCCACGAGAACTATCTGGCCCAGACGGGGTACCTGGTGAGGCACTAAAATCTCTGTGCTGATCAGCCAGCTGAAGTGTTCACTGAGACCTTCAGCCGCTCGCTTTGGCAGTCTGTTTCAAGCGGGCTCCAATTATACCAAGGCCTAAGAAGAACATGATGGCCTGCCTCAACGACTATCATCCATCTACCGTGATGAACTGTTTTGATAAATTGATGATGAAACATCAAGTCCTGCCTGAGAAGCGACTTGGATCCACTCCGATTTGCCTACTGGATCAACAGACCCACAGCAGATGCTATCTCATTGGCTCTTCTCTCAACCCTGGAACATCTGGACAGCAAAGATCAGGATGCTGTTTATCAACTACAGCTCGGCATTTAAAATCATCACCCCCTCAAAACTAATCAATAAGCTTCAAGGCCTTGGCCTCAGTAAATCCTTGAGCAACTGGATCCTCAATTTCCTCACTTGCAGACCCCAGTCTGATCAGATTGGCACCATCATCTCCTCCATTTTCTCCATCACCACAAGGCTGTGTGTGTAGCTCCCTGCTCTGCTCACTTTACCCTTCTGTCTGTGAGGCTAAGCACAGCTGCAATGCCATATTCAAGTTTTCTGACAACACCACTGCCGGCGGCTGAATCAAAGGTTTTGATAAATCAGCATGTACGTAGGAGGGAGACTGAAAATCTGGCTGAGTGGTGCCATAACTTACTCAGTATCAGCAAGTCCAAGCAGCTGATTATCGACTTCAGGAGGAGGAAACCAGAGGTCTATCAGCCAGTCCTCATCAGGGGAATCAGAGATCGAAAGGATCAGTGACTTTAAATTCCTCAGTGTTATTATTTCAGAGGACCTGTCTGGGACCCAGCACGTAAGTGTAATTATGTAGGAAGCATGGCAGTGCCTCTAGTTCCTTAGGAGTTTGCAAAGATTCAGCGTGGCATCTAAAACTTTGACAAACTTCTGTAGATGTGTGTTGGAGAGTATGCTGACTGGCCGCATCATAGCCTGGTATGGAAACGCCACTGCCCTTAAACGGAAAACCCTATGAAAGGTAGTGAATACAGCCCAGTCTATCATGGGTAAAGCTCTCCCACCATGAAGCACATTTACACAAAGTGCTGTTGTAGGAAAGCAGCATCCATCATCAGAGTCCCTACCACCCAGATCATCTTCGCTTCTTGCCTTTTCCAGCAGTAAGAAGGTACAGGAGCCTCAGGACCCACACCACCAGTTTCAGGAATAGTTATTACCCCTCAACCATCAGGCTCTTGAACCAGAGGGGATAACTTCAATCAACTTCACTTACCCCATCACTGAACTGTTCCCACAACCAATGGACTTACTTTCAAGGACTCTTCATCTCATGTTCTCAGTGTTTGTTGCTTATTTGTTTTTGTACGTGTGTGGTTTGTTGTCTTTTGCACACTGTTGTATGCCCAATTGTTCAGTGCAGTCTTACATTGATTCTATTATAGGCACTGGATTTTTTGAGTATGCCCATAAGAAAATGAATCTCAGGGTTATACATGGTGATATATATAAACTTTGATAATAAATTTACTTTGAACTTTCTGAACTTTGAATTCTTCTGATCGTCATCCCATAAGTCCAATTCTCACTTCATTAACATTTTTCCTATTTTAATTATTTATAGAAACTTTGGCCACCTACCTTTACATTTCCAGCCAGCTTTATCATTCTTTGGTGTTTGTTACAGCCTCGCACTGATTTGGTTATGAGAGGAGTTTCACCGAGCTTGGAGCAGGGTAATGGAGGAGAACTTATAAGGTGTTGATCTAACCATACTTAAAATATTGTGAGCAAAATTGGGCCCCTATATCTGAGGAACCTGTGGTGTCCCTGGAGAGAATCAAGACTAGGTTCACAAGAATGAACCCAGGAATGAAAGACTTAACATGTGATGAACATTTGATGTCTCTGGTCCTGTACTTGATGGAGTCCAAAAGGATGAGGGGAGATCTCATTGAAACTTACTGGATACTGAAAAACCTGGGTAGAGTGGATATAGAGAGAAGGTTTCCACTACTAGCAGAGCCTAGGATCCGTGCGCACAACCACAGGATAAAGTACATTCTTTTGGAACATAGGACATAGAACGGTACAGCACAACACAGGCCCTTCAGCCACAATCTTTTGACCTACTCTAAGATCAATCTGTACAGCCCTCTATTTTTCTTTCATCCATATACCTAAGAGTCTCTAATGTATCTGCCTCTGTCACCATTCCCGGCAATATATTCCATTCACTTACCCCTCTGTGTATAAAAACTTCCTCTGACATCCCCCACTATACTTTCTTCCAAACACATTAAAGCTATTGCCCCTCATGTTAGGTATTTAGGCTCTGGGAAAGAGTCTCTGGTTGCCTACTTGATCCTTGCCTCTTATCATCTTGTACACCTCTATCAAGTCACCGTTCATCCTTTTTCACTCCAAAAAGAATAGCCCAACGTCATTCAAACTTTCCTCATAGACCGTACTCTCTAATCCTGGCAGCATCCTGGTAACTCTCTTCTGGACCATCTCTAAAACTTCCATGTCTTTCCTATAATGAGGTGACGAGATCTGAACCCAATGCTCCAAGTGTGGTGTAACCAGACTTCTTTAGATCTACAACATTACCTCACAACTCTTGAACTCAATCCCTCAACTAACGAAGGCCAACACTCCATACATCTTCTTAACCACCCTATCAGCTTGCACAGCTTTAAGGGATCTATGAACATGGACCCCAAGATTCCTCTATTCCTCCGCACCATTAAGAATCCTACCATTAACCCTGTACTCTGCCTTTGTTTGATCCTCCATAGTGTGTCAATTCACACTTTTCCAGATTGAACTCCATCTGCCACTTCTCAGCCCATCTCTGCATCTTATCAATCTCCAGTTTAAGTTGGCATTAATAAAGATGGGTGACAGCTTACTGGTGGTCCATAAAGCAAGAAAAAAGGCTAAATACTTCATTAATAACATCTTTTCTGTGGAAAATTGTGGTAAACTATTACCGCAAACAATGAAGAGGCAAGCAAAGGCGAGGCTGACTCGAAGCGTGCGGGTGTGGTGCAAAGTTGGAGCGAGGTTGAGGGAGGTGACTGGAACGAGGTCGAGGCATGTTTGAGATGAAGTCGGAGATGGAGTTGGAGCGAGAGGAGTAGAGAAAAGTTGGAGTAAAGGAGCTTTGGAGCCCGTCCAGCTAAACCAAGAGTGAAGATGGATTGATCTAAGCACTGAACCGATTTGGAAAGGTTGGGTGCAGGCCAGAATGTGGCAGCAGGGTCCAGGCCTAAAGCGTATCGATATGGCAGGGTGAGTCCTAGTGCGTTGGGACAACCCAGAGCTGGGCCAGATAGACTGAAAACAGCCAGGGTGATGGGACCAGGCCGTACACTGCCCTGTGAAACTTACTCTGCTCTTCACAAGTCGCTGTGCTAAGGCTGAGGCTATTTCCTGATCTGGTTTCTCTGGGCTTCGTGTCTGTGAACCTTGCGACAATTTGCCCTTCTTTGTGATGAACTGTGGCTGAGGCTTCGGGCCTATGGAGTCACTTTAGTTCTGAACGTTGTAGCTTGCTTTTATTGTTTGTATTGTGTTTTCTTTCTCTCTCTGCACATTGGGTTTTGGTCTTTTTTTTAAATTAAGTTCTTCTGGGTTTCTTGTTTTTCTGGCTGCCTATGAGCAGATGAATTTCAAGTTGTTTAATTTATAGCAACATACATCAAAGTTGCTGGTGAACGCAGCAGGCCAAGCAGCATCTATAGGAAGAGGCGCAGTCGACGTTTCAGGCCGAGACCCTTCGTCAGGACTAACTGAAGGAAGAGTGAGTAAGGGATTTGAAAGCTGGAGGGGGAGGGGGAGATGCAAAATGATAGGAGAAGACAGGAGGGGGAGGGATAGAGCCGAGAGCTGGACAGGTGATAGGCAAAAGGGGATACGAGAGGATCATGGGACAGGAGGCCTAGGGAGAAAGACGGGGGGGGTGACCCAGAGGATGGGCAAGAGGTATATTCAGAGGGACAGAGGGAGAAAAGGGAGAGTGAGAGAAAGAATGTGTGCATAAAAATGAGTAACAGCTGGGGTACGAGGGGGAGGTGGGGCCTAGCGGAAGTTAGAGAAGTCAATGTTCATGCCATCAGGTTGGAGGCTACCCAGACGGAATATAAGGTGTTGTTCTTCCAACCTGAGTGTGGCTTCATCTTTACAGTAGAGGAGGCCGTGGATAGACATGTCAGAATGGGAATGGGATGTGGAATTAAAATGTGTGGCCACTGGGAGATCCTGCTTTCTCTGGCGGACAGAGCGTAGATGTTCAGCAAAGTGGTCTCCCAGTCTGCGTCGGGTCTCACCAATATATAAAAGGCCACATCGGGAGCACCGGACGCAGTATATCACCCCAGTCGACTCACAGGTGAAGTAATGCCTCACCTGGAAGGACTGTTTGGGGCCCTGAATGGTGGTAAGGGAGGAAGTGTAAGGGCATGTGTAGCACTTGTTCCGCTTACACGGATAAGTGCCAGGAGGGAGATCAGTGGGGAGGGATGGGGGGGACGAATGGACAAGGGAGTTGTGTAGGGAGCGATCCCTGCGGAATGCAGAGAGAGGGGGGGAGGGAAAGACGTGCTTAGTGGTGGGATCCCGTTGGAGGTGGCGGAAGTTACGGAGAATAATATGTTGGACCCGGAGGCTGGTGGGGTGGTAGGTGAGGACCAGGGGAACCCTATTCCTAGTGGGGTGGTGGGAGGATGGAGTGAGAGCAGATGTACGTGAAATGGAGGAGATGCGTTTAAGAGCAGAGTTGATAGTGGAGGAAGGGAAGCCCCTTTCTTTAAAAAATGAAGACATCTCCCTCGTCCTAGAATGAAAAGCCTCATTCTGAGAGCAGATGCGGCGGAGACGGAGGAATTGCGAGAAGGGGATGGCGTTTTTGCAAGAGACAGGGTGAGAAGAGGAATAGTCCAGATAGCTGTGAGAGTCAGTAGGCTTATAGTAGATATCAGTGGATAAGCTGTCTCCAGAGACAGAGACAGAAAGATCTAGAAAGGGGAGGGAGGTGTCGGAAATAGACCAGGTAAACTTGAGGGCAGGGTGAAAGTTGGAGGCAAAGTTAATAAAGTCAACGAGTTCTGCATGCGTACAGGAAGCAGCGCCAATGCAGTCGTCGATATAGCGAAGGAAAAGTGGGGGACAGATACCAGAATAGGCACGGAACATAGATTGTTCCACAAACCCAACAAAAAGGCAGGCATAGCTAGGACCCATACGGGTGCCCATAGCTACACCTTTAGTTTGGAGGAAATGGGAGGAGCAAAAGGAGAAATTATTAAGAGTAAGGACTAATTCCGCTAGACGGAGCAGAGTGGTGGTAGAGGGGAACTGATTAGGTCTGGAATCCAAAAAGAAGCGTAGAGCTTTGAGACCTTCCTGATGGGGGATGGAAGTATATAAGGACTGGACATCCATGGTGAAAATAAAGCGGTGGGGGCCAGGGAACTTAAAATCATCGAAAAGTTTAAGAGCGTGAGAAGTGTCACGAACATAGGTCGGAAGGGATTGAACAAGGGGTGATAAAACAGTGTCGAGGTATGCAGAAACGAGTTCGGTGGGGCAGGAGCAAGCTGAGACAATAGGTCGGCCAGGACAGGCAGGTTTGTGGATCTTGGGTAGGAGGTAGAAACGGGAAGTGCGGGGTGTGGGAACTATAAGGTTGGTAGCAGTGGATGGGAGATCCCCTGAGCGGATAAAGTCGTTGATAGTGTGGGAGACAATGGTCTGGTGCTCCTTGGTGGGGTCACGATCGAGGGGTAAATAAGAGGAGGTATCCGCGAGTTGTCGCTGTGCCTCGGCAAGGTAGAGGTCAGTACGCCAGACTACAACAGCACCCCCTTTATCAGCGGGTTTAATAATAAGGTTAGGATTTTTTAAAGAAAGGGGCTTCCCTTCCTCCACTATCAACTCTGCTCTTAAACGCATCTCCTCCATTTCACGTACATCTGCTCTCACTCCATCCTCCCACCACCCCACTAGGAATAGGGTTCCCCTGGTCCTCACCTACCACCCCACCAGCCTCCGGGTCCAACATATTATTCTCCGTAACTTCCGCCACCTCCAACGGGATCCCACCACTAAGCACATCTTTCCCTCCCCTCCTCTCTCTGCATTCCGCAGGGATCGCTCCCTACACAACTCACTTGTCCATTCGTCCCCCCCATCCCTCCCCACTGATCTCCCTCCTGGCACTTATCCGTGTAAGCGGAACAAGTGCTACACATGCCCTTACACTTCCTCCCTTACCACCATTCAGGGCCCCAAACAGTCCTTCCAGGTGAGGCATCACTTCACCTGTGAGTCGACTGGGGTGATATACTGCGTCCGGTGCTCCCGATGTGGCCTTTTATATATTGGTGAGACCCAACGCAGACTGGGAGACCGCTTTGCTGAACATCTACGCTCTGTCCGCCAGAGAAAGCAGGATCTCCCAGTGGCCACACATTTTAATTCCACATCCCATTCCCATTCTGACATGTCTATCCACGGCCTCCTCTACTGTAAAGATGAAGCCACACTCAGGTTGGAGGAACAACACCTTATATTCCGTCTGGGTAGCCTCCAACCTGATGGCATGAACATTGACTTCTCTAACTTCCGCTAGGCCCCACCTCCCCCTCGTACCCCAGCTGTTACTCATTTTTATGCACACATTCTTTCTCTCACTCTCCCTTTTCTCCCTCTGTCCCTCTGAATATACCTCTTGCCCATCCTCTGGGTCACCCCCCCCGTCTTTCTCCCTAGGCCTCCTGTCCCATGATCCTCTCGTATCCCCTTTTGCCTATCACCTGTCCAGCTCTCGGCTCTATCCCTCCCCCTCCTGTCTTCTCCTATCATTTTGCATCTCCCCCTCCCCCTCCAGCTTTCAAATCCCTTACTCACTCTTCCTTCAGTTAGTCCTGACGAAGGGTCTCGGCCTGAAACGTCGACTGCGCCTCTTCCTATAGATGCTGCTTGGCCTGCTGCGTTCACCAGCAACTTTGATGTATGTTGCTTGAATTTCCAGCATCTGCAGAATTCCTGTTGTTTTTGTTTAATTTATACACGCTTTGATAATAAATGAACTTTGAACTTTGTTGTAACGTATGACAGCTTTCTACACTGTCCACATCAACACCAACCTATCATCAACAAACTTACTAACCCCCCCAACCCCACTCAATGTCTTATAAAGTAATTTATAAGAACCATGGAGAGCAGGGGTCGCAGAACAGATCGCCGTAGAAAACAACTGGTCACTGACCTCCAAGGAGAATAAAACTGAATTTCTAAAGAGGAGGAATTTCTTCAGCCTGAGGGTGAGGAAGCTGTGGAGTCTGTTGCCTCAGAGGGCTGCAGAGTCCAAGTCATTGGGTGTATTTGAGACACAGGTTGATAGGTTCTTGTTTGGTAAGGTAGTTGAAAGTTTTGGGGAGAAGGTGAAATAAATGCAGTTAAGAAAAGACATCAGCAATGAATAGTGAAGCAGATGTGATGAGCTGATTGAACTCATTCTGCTCCTATTCCTTGGGGTCTTGGGGTTTTATGGAGAGCTTTAATCGTGGTGCATGAGAAGCCTAGCAGAGTGAATTGGACGGATTACATTCCTAAGTATGAGCCAGGTAGGTATAAAGAGTCGTGTGTGAAGGTCGTTGGGCCGGGAGTGAGCTAAGATGTTTTCCCACTCAGCGGGAGGTTGGTATCTAAAATTCTTTTTCTCTTAATCTGGAGAATCTAGAATGAAGTAACAGTGGATTTGACATTCTGAATGGCTGTAAATGTTGGGATAGGTCAGCTGCTGAGTATAATTAAGGCTAAGCACCAATTGCTGGACACTGGGGTGACCAAGGGGTGTGTGAATCGGATGGGAAGGTGGACTTTAGGCCTGTGATCAGCCACAGTCTGACCAAAGAGCACAGCAAGCTTGAGGGGCTAAGTGGGTGTGTAATTCTTGAAGGATTAGTAGAGGCAGAGGACACTGTCGCATTTAAAAGGATGTGACTTCAATTGAACCAGGAGCTGGGAAGAGAGACTAACTTGCAGCTGACAGGACCTAATTGGCCAGATGGTTTCCTTATATGGCCATGAATGTCCATGATTAAATTATTCCAATTTGCTCATTAACTTACTCTTTGGGAGTTTGTATCCAGAGAGGTGATATCACAAATTATAACTAAATGAAGGTGTTGCATAAATAACTCTTCCATTGAATCCCTATTTTATTCTCAATATTAATGGGGAGCCAGATGATGTTTTTGTTGTGATGCAGACCTGTACCCATCAAGTTTATGTGACGGGCCTATTTCCATGCTAACAATTCTATGGTCATAGGATATTATAATTCTATTCTAATGTACAGAATAATTTAATTATTGTGATTCAGTGATTCTATAGTAGGCAGACACATTTTTCAGGAAATCCAAAAGCTTCCAGCTGATGTCAGTTCTTGGGCATAGAGAGATGCAGTAGAGAAATAGGCCTTTTGGCCCATCAGTTCTGGGCTGACCATCAGCTATACATTTACGCAAATCCAATGTTGTGCCACCCGATATTTACAAAGTGGTAGTGCCAGCATAACCACAGGTATGGAACGTATGTGGAATGGGTCAGACTGCACTGAACAAAAGGGAGGGCCAAGGCCAGGTCTGAGGAGAGTGGGAACGTCTTATAGTTTTGACGACATTTTGATCTTTGAAATGTTATCTTCAGTTTGTCCAGATAGTTCACAGAAGTCTGTTTATTTAATGTGGTGATTCTAAGTACTAAGTATATCCCACCAAAGACTTCCCTGTGGCCTAGATTGTTGTTCTTTATATGTTGCTTTATTTCAGTATTGGCAGCAGAACTCGAGGCTATTAGCAGTGGAATGTGGCCCACATCCACTTGCTGGATGCAAGCAATTACTCAGTGGGTCCCACTGGATATATCATTTACTTCATCAGCAACCTTATGCAAAGGCACGACCATGATTGCCAAGTCTGAGCTTGTAACCCAGCGGTGTGAATGGTGTAGAGTGGGTGAAGAAAAGTCATCCAAGAGCCAGGTAGCACCAGGATATCAAAACTTTGGTGGTGAAACCCCCCTCAAAACCCTTCCCAGAAGCTTGACAGGGTAGATGCAGAGTCAATGGCTCCCCTAGCTGGGGTCTGTAGAACCAGGGGTCACAGTAACAAAGCATTTCAGGACAAGGATAGGAAGAAATTTCCTCATCCAGAGAGCAATGAACCCTTGAAATCCTCTGTCCTGTGGAAGCTCAGTCACAGTGAATATTCAAGATGTAGGTTGATGTTTTACTTTGGATATTAGGGAATCAACGTTCAGCGGTTCCGTTTAATATCAGAGAACGTATATAATATACAACCTGAAATTCTTTCCCTCTGCAGACATCCTTGAAACAGAAGAAAAACCCCAAAGGATGAATGACAGAAACACCAAGGCCCCCTGCCCCCTCCCACGCACAACCAGAATCAACTCTCTCCCCACTTATTCCAGCAGAAAGCATCAGCACTCCCACCTCCCACCATGCAAGCAACAGCAAAGCTCCAAAGAGCGACCATGGTCTACAGGCCATCAAGCACTGCTGTTCATCCCAACAGTCCGACATATCTCTCTCTCCCTCTCTCTCTCTCTCTCACTAACAAGGGAGAGCGCGATATCACTCCTTCCACAGCGAGAGGGGAGGAAAACAGTCCATGTTACAGTCTATGGCACTGCTTTTATTTCAAATTTCTCCCAGCTCAAGAATCGGCAGCAAACACTCACCCACCATGGAGAGAGAGAGAGGGAGAGCACAATCACCTGAGTGCAGGGGCCTCGGACAGCCACACCTGCTGTCTCGATGTTCCAGCTATCCACGATGCTTCAATTCACGGCACCGGCAAGAAATCGGGTCCACAGGCCTGCACCGAAACTGCCCATTTTGCAGGCCACCCCTGGCGATATTGAAAACGAAGCCATTCAGTAAGCTCCACGTACAGGATCTTGCTGCCATGCAGAACCGCAGTTTGAGTGCAGGTGTAATCAAAAGTTCCAACAGGACTCCAACCACCTTGAAAAGGAAAAAGAGGCATTAGAAGAAGAATTTAAACTGTTCCACTGATGGGCTGGGAAGACATTGCCCCCGGTGCTATCTTTAGCTCCGCCTCCAGGGCTTTATTGAAAGTTATCCTTGCCCCACTGACACGAGGATGCGAGAATGCAACTGGCTTTCTCCTGCTTCTGTTACCTATGTTCTAACCAACGATTTGATTAGAGGTTTTGAAAGTGTGCATCAATCCTTCTTAAGGATGCAGGCTCCTCAGCGAATGCCAGCATTTCCAGCTGTGAGTCCTCCTACATTAATTGGGCAACCATGTTGGTGCATAAACGCAATAAAAATTGAATCCACATTGGATAAGTTGGTGCTGCTACTGCAGAGTGGAAAAACATTAAAACAGTTTTACAGGATTCGGAGCAAGAAGGCTGCGAGTGAGAGGCTGATTTCCAGAGCAAAGGCAGTTTTACTGCTCAGGGTAAAAGAGAGGCAAGACTGCGCAGGTGCATGACGTCAGCCAGTAGAGCGCGAAAGGTTTAAAAAGAGGACTGCCATATCCAGCGGGCAGCGTTCAGAGCAGGCAGTGGAGTGAGAGGCAGCAGAGTGATATGGCTTTGGCTCAATGGGCTTAGGTGGTAACAGGACGAGGCGAGGTAGGTTTACCTGTGTTATTTGCGGAAAGGAGGAAGTATGTGTCTGAGGCCAGTTTTCTGTGCTCGGTGTCAGATGTGGGGGGTCCGGGAGTCTCCCAGTCTCCCAGGCGGCCATATCTGCACCAGGTGTGTCGAGCTGCAGCTTCTAAGGGACCGCGTTAGGGAACTGGAGTTGCAGCTCGATGACCTTCGTCTGGTCAGGGAGAGCGAGGAGGTGATAGAAAGGAGTCACAGGCAGGTGGTCACACCGGGGCCACGGGAGACAGACAAGTGGGTCACAGTCATGAGGGCGAAGGGGAAGAGTCAGGTACTAGAGAGTACCCCTGTGGCTGTATCCCTTGACAATAGGTATTCCTGTTTGAGTACTGTTGGGGGGGGACAGCATACCTGGGGGAAGTGACAGTGGCCGTGCCTCTGGCATAGAGTCCAGCCCTGTGGCTCAGAAGGGAAGGGAAATGAAGAGGAAGGCAGTAGTGATAGGGGACTCTACAGTTAAGGGGTTAGACAGGTGATTCTGTGGACGCAGGAAAGAAACTCGGTTGGTAGTTTGCCTCCCAGGTGCCAGGGTCTGGGATGTTTCAGATCATGTCCAAGATATCCTGCAGTGGGAGGGAGAACAGCCAGAGGTCATGGTACATATTGGTACCAACGACATAGGTAGGAAAGGGGAGGAGGTCCTGAAAACAGACTACAGGGAGTTAGGAAGGAAGTTGAGAAGCAGGACCGCAAAGGTAGTAATCTCGGGATTACTGCCTGTGCCACGTGACAGTGAGAATAGGAATAGAATAATGTGGAGGATAAATGTGTGGCTGAGGGATTGGAGCAGGGGGCAGGGATTCAGATTTCTGGATCATTGGTACCTCTTTTGGGGCAGGTGTGACCTGTACAAAAAAGGCAGGTTGCACTTGAATCCCAGGGGGACCAATATCCTGGCAGGGAGGTTTGCTAAGGCTACTGGGGAGAGTTTAAACTAGAATTGTTGCGGGCTGGGAGCCGAACTGAAGAGACTGGGGAAGAGGAGGTTGGCTCACAAATAGAGAAAGCTTGTAAACAGTGCGAGAGGGAGGATAGGCAGGTGATAGAGAAGGGACATGCTCAGACTGATGGTTTGAGATGTGTCTACTTTAACGCAAGGAGTGTTGTGAACAAAGCGGATGAGCTTAGAGCGTGGATCAGTACTTGGAGCTATGATGTTATGGCCATTACAGAGACTTGGGTGGCTCAGGGACAGGAATGGTTACTTCAAGTGCCGGGTATTAGATGTTTCAGAAAGGACAGGGAGGGAGGGAAAAGAGGTGGGGGCGTGGTACTGTTGATCAGAGATAGTGTCACGGCTGCAGAAAAGGTGGACGCCATGGAGGGGTTGTCTACGGAGTCTCTGTGGGTGGAGGTTAGGAATAGGAAGGGATCAATAACTTTACTGGGTGTCTTTTATAGGCCGCCCAATAGTAACAGGGATATCGGGGAACAGATAGGGAGACAGATTCTGAAAAGGTGTAATAATAACAGGGTTGTCGTGATGGGAGATTTTAATTTCCCAAATATCGATTGGCATCTCCCTAGAGCAAAGAGTTTAGATGGGGTGGAGTTTGTTAGGTGTGTGCAGGAAGATTTCTTGACATAATATGTAGATAAGCCTACAGGAGGAGAGGCTGTACTTGATCTGGTATTGGGAAATGAACCTGGTCAGGTGTCAGATCTCTCAGTGGGAGAGCATTTTGGAGATAGTGATCACAATTCTATCTCCTTTCCTGCTATCAGGCAGGAAATTGGAAGCTTAAATTGGAAACAGATTTTCTCAGGGAAAAGTACGGAAGAAATGTGGCAAATATTCAGGGGATATTTGTGTGGAGTACAAATAGGCACATTCCAATGAGACAGGGAAGTTATAGCAGGGTACAGGAACCGTAGTGTACAAAGGCTGTAATAAATCTAAGAAGAAAAGAAAAGCTTACAAAAGGTTCAGAGAGCTAGGTAATATTAGAGATCAAGAAGATTATAAGGCTAATAGGAAGGAGCTTAAGAAGGAAATTAGGAGAGCCAGAAGGGGCCATGAGGAGGCATTGGCAGACAGATTTAAGGAAAACCCCAAGGCATTCTACAAGTTTGTGAAGAGCAAGAGGATAAGACGTGAGAGAATAGGACCTATCAAGTGTGACAGTGGAAAAGTGTGTATGGAACCAGAGGAAATAGCGGAAGTACTTAATGAGTACTTTGCTTCAGTATTCACTACAGAAAAGGATCTTGGCGATTGTAGGGATGACTTACAGCGGAATAAAAAGCTTGAGCATATAGATATTAAGAAAGAGGATGTGCTAGAGCTTTTGGAAAGCATCAAGTTGGATAAGTCACCGGGACCGGATGAGATGTACCCCAGGCTACTGTGGGAAGCGAGGGAGGAGATTGCTGAGCCTCTGGCGATGATCTTTGCATCATCAATGGGGACGGGAGAGGTTTTGGAGGATTGAAGGGTTGCTGATGTTGTTCCTTTATTCAAGAAATAATGTCAAAGGCAGGTCGTGCCTTACGAGCCTGATTGAATTTTTTGAGGACGTGACTAAACACATTGATGAAGGTAGAGCAGCAGATATAGTGTATATGGATTTTAGCAAGGCATTTGATAAGGTACCCCATGCAAGGCTTATTGAGAAAGTAAGGAGGCATGGGATCCAAGGGGACATGGTTTTGTGGATCCAGAACTGGCTTGCCCACAGAAGGCAAAGAGTGGTTGTAGACAAGCCATATTCTGCATAGAGGTCGTTCATCAGTGGAGTGCCTCAGGGATCTGTTCTGGGACCCTTACTCTTCGTGATTTTTATAAATGACCTGGATGAGGAAGTGGAGGGATGGGTTAGTAAGTTTGCTGATGACATAAAGGCTGGGGGTGTTGTGGATAGTGTGGAGGGCTGTCAGAGGTTACAGCAGGATATTGATAGGATGCAAAACTGGGCTGAGAAGTGGCAGTTGGAGTTCAACCCAGATAAGTGTGAAGTGGTTCATTTTGGTAGGTCAAGTAAGATGGCAGAATATAGTATTGATGATAAGACTCTTGGCAGTGAGGAGGATCAGGGGGATCTTGGGGTCTGAGTTCATAGGAAGCTCAAAGCAGCTGCACAGGTTGACTCTGTGGTTAAGACAGCGTATGGTGTATTGGCCTTTAGCAATCATGGAATTGAACTTAGGAGCCGAGAGGTAATGTTGCAGCTATGTAGAACCCTGGTCAGACTCCACTTGGAGTACTGTGCTCAGTTCTGGTCACCTCACTGCGGGACAGATGTGGAAGCTATAGAAAGGGTGCAGAGGAGATTTACAAGGATGTTGCCTGGATTGGGGAGCATGCCTTATGAGAATAGGTTGAGTGAACTCGGCCTTTTCTCCTTGGAGCGACAGAGGATGAGAGGTGACCTGATAGAGGTGTATAAGATGATGAGAGGCATTGATCGTGTGGATAGTCAGAGGCTTTTTCCCAGGGCTGAGATGGTTGCCACAAGAGGACACAGGTTTAAGGTGCTGGGGAGCAGGTACAGATGAAATGTCAGGGGTAAGTTTTTTACTCAGAGAGTGGTGAGTGTGTGGAATGGGCTGCCGGCAATGGTGGTGGAGGCGGATACGATAGGGTCTTTTAAGAGACTTTTGGATAGGTACATGGAGCTTAGAAAAATAGAGGACTATGGGTAAGCCTAGTAATTTCTATGGTAGGGACATGTTCGGCACCACTTCGTGGGCCAAAGGGACTGTATTGTGCTGTAGGTTTTCTATGTTTCAGTGTTGGTAAGTAGGTGAAATGGCCACTAAAAACTTTGCTTAGCTTCAAGTGTACAATGTGATGGAACACGGTCATTTCTCTCACTCCCTACCCTACTTTTTACCTCTAGGTAATTCTGCAGACGCTCTTTGAAGGAGCTTTAGTCTCTTCCACCCCTTCCACTTTGACTAGAATTGAATTTCATTGCTCCATCACGTTTGAAGAAGAATCTCTATCTCTTGTCTATTTCATACATCTCAATGAAGACTCTTCTCCACCTTCTGGATCCCAAAGCACATTGCCCAGTCTCACCACTGCAGGTTACTGAGCATCCCCTTGAGAGTTAGAGTATGGTGGTATAGTGGTTAAATCAGTATACTAGCAGGCTGAGATCTAAATATCTAGGGTCAAACACCACAGTGGCAGTTAGAGAACGTGCACAAAACTTGCAAAGTAAAATCAGCAGGAAATATTAGTCTCAGCAGTAGTAACTTCAGACTGTTAGGGAAGCTCTCTGTGGGAGCAAATTTGCCACCATGACACAATGGCCTGGTCTGACCTATAGGTGACTCTAGTGTGAGGCTCCTCACTCTGCACCATTCAGAAGCCGTAAGGAGTGACGATAAAGGCAGCCACTGCTAGCGGCGTCCTGTGAGCGGCTGCCTGAAGTGTAGCGGGTGCACAGCTGAAAGTGACCTTGCTGCTTGCATCCGGGACTCTGCAGCAACTCCAACGTGCAGGAACACAGGAAGCTGTAAGGAGTAATGGTGCTGGGTGCTTCATGGGCACAGCCTTCTCCAAACCCTGACAGCATCCACATGACATGACGCCTCAGGAGGGAGGGATTTATCATCAAAGATCACCCCCATCTGGGTCATTCTCTCTTCCTGCTGGGCAGGAGTCCCACACCTCCAGGTTCAGGGACAGCTACTTTCCTTCAGCCATCAGGTTCTTCAAAGTACCTGCACAGTCCTAACTCCGTCTCAACGATGGAGCACTCTGGGCCCCCTCTTGTACGACCATGGACCCAGCTCTGTGCTTTTTCTTTGCACCAATGTTTCGTTTTACACATTCTTTTTCTTCACTGCCCAGTTTACTTTTTTGGTATAATTTATGTTCTGTGTGTAGTCTGAGCCTGTGTGCCTGTGATGCTGCTACAAGAGGGTTTTTCACTGGACCTGTACCTCACCATACTTATGCACATTACAATAAACACAACCAGACGCAAATACATATATAGCGAGTCTTTTGGGTGGTGGTGTGGAAATAGGTCTCTACCAACGGAGGTGTAAGGTACTCCTTCCCTCTGCCAGCCTGCAGGTCACCCTTGGGCAAGGTGTAGCGCCTGCTTAGCTCCCCATCAGGGTCACATGAGGTCACGGGAGCAGATGGTGGGTGGTCGTATCAGCTGCTGGTACATATCATAAGTCCTGGTTATGCGACCAATGATGCCAGGTAGGGAATCTCTGAAGAGTATTGATAATGCCTGGGGTCACCCGCCTTGTAAAGACACTGCCCAGCAGAAGGTAATGGCAAACCACTTCTGTAGAAAAAGTTGCCAAGAACAATCATGGTCAAAGAAAAATCATGATCATCCATATCGTATAACAAGTCACATAACAAATGAATGAGGAGTCCTTTAGTAATAATGGTTTGCCCAGAACCTGGCTCATTATGTGAAGATCCATAGGACGGGAAGTTAATGGGGAGAGAATTCAAAAATCAGAGACTCAAAGGGACTTGGGAGTCCTAGTGCAGGATTCCCTAAAGGTTACCTTAGACATAGACATAGAGGTACTTTATTGATCCCGAGGGAAATTGAGTTGCAGGTTGAGTCAGTGGTAAGAAAGGCAAATCTAATGTTAGCAATCATTCAAGAGGACTAGAACATAAAATAAAGGATGTAATGCTGAGGCTTTATAAAGCATTATTCCTACTGCACTTAGAGTATTGTGAGTAGTTTGGGGTCACTTATTTAAGAACGGATGTGCTGGTGTTGAAGAGGATCCAGAGGACATTCATGAGAATGATCCCAGATTACGACAATGACAAGGTTAAAATATGAAGAGTGTTTGTGGAGAGTGAAGACTTAAGGGCTTCGGCTCACCGGGCTTAGGCGGAAACGGGCGAGGCGAGGAAGGTTTGGCACTCATTTTCTATTGCTATTTGAGGAGAGGGGCATTATGACTGTGAGGGCAGTTTGCTGTTCTCGGTGTTGGATGTGGGAGGCCCTGGAGTCTCCAAGCCTCCCGGACGTCTACATCTGCGCCAAGTGCATCGAGATGCAGCTCCTAAGGGACCGCGTTACGGAACTGGAGCTGCAGCTCGATGACCTTCGTCTGGTCAGGGAGAGTGAGGAGGTGATAGAGAGGAGTGGAAGGCAGGTGGTCACACCGGGGCCACAGGAGGCAGACAAGTGGGTCACGGTTAGGAGGGGGAAGGGGAAAAGGCAGGTGATGGGGAGTACCCCTGTGGCTGTGCCCCTTAACAACAGGTACTCCTGTTTGAGTACTGTTGGGGGGGACAGCTTACCCGGGGGAAGCGACAGTGGCCGTGCCTCCGGCACAGAGTCTGGCCCTGTAGCTCAGAAGGGTAGGGCAAGGAAGAGGAGGGCAGTTGTGATAGGGGACTCGATAGTAAGGGGGTCAGATAGGCGATTCTGTGGACGCAGTCCAGAGACCCGGATGGTAGTTTGCCTCCCTGGTGCCAGGGTCCGGGATATTTCTGATCGTGTCCAAGATATCCTGAAGTGGGAGGGTGAGGAGCCAGAGTTCGTGGTACATATAGGTACCAATGACATAGGTAGGAAAAGGGATGAGGTCCTGAAAGGAGAATATTGGGAGCTAGGAAGGGAGTTGAGAAAAAGGACCGCAAAGGTAGTAATCTCGGGATTACTGCCTGTGCCACGCGACAGTGAGAGTAGGAATGCGATGAGGTGGAGGATGAATGCGTGGCTGAGGGATTGGAGCAGGGGGCAGGGATTCAAGTTTTTGGATCATTGGGACCTCTTTTGGCGCAGGCGTGACCTGTACAAAAAGGACGGGTTACACTTGAATCCTAGGGGGACCAATATCCTGGCGGGGAGATTAGCGGGGGCTACTGAGGTGACTTTAAACTAGAATGGTTGGGGGGTGGGAATCAAATTAAAGAGGCTAGGCGTGAGGAGGTTAGTTCACAACAGAGGGATGGGAACCAGTGCAGAGAGACAGAGGGGTGTAAAGTGAGCGTAGAAGCAAAAAGTACTAAGGAGAAAAGTAAAAGTGGCAGGCCGACAAATCCAGGGCAAGCATTAAAAAGGGCCACTTTTCAACATAATTGTACAAGGGCTAAGAGAGTTGTAAAAGAGCGCCTGAAGGCTTTATGTGTCAATGCAAGGAACGTTCGTAATAAGGTGGATGAATTGAAAGTGCAGATTGTTATTAATGATTATGATATAGTTGGGATCACAGAGACATGGCTCCAGGGTGACCAGGGATGGGAGCTCAACGTTCAGGGATATTCAATATTCAGGAGGGATAGACATGAAGGAAGGGGAGGTGGGGTGGCGTTGCTGGTTAAAGAAGAGATTAACGCAATAGAAAGGAAGGACATAAGCCGGGAAGATGTGGAATCGATATGGGTAGAGCTGCGTAACACTAAGGGGCAGAAGACGCTGGTGGGAGTTGTGTACAGGCCACCTAACAGTAGTAGTGAGGTCGGAGATGGTATTAAACAGGAAATTAGAAATGTGTGCAATAAAGGAACAGCAGTTATAATGGGTGACTTCAATCTACATGTAGACTGGGTGAACCAAATTGGTAAAGGTGCTGAGGAAGAGGATTTCTTGGAATGTATGCGGGATGGTTTTTTGAACCAACATGTCGAGGAACCGACTGGAGACCAGGCTACTCTGGACTGGATTTTGAGCAATGAGGAAGGGTTAATTAGCGATCTTGTCGTGAGAGGCCCCTTGGGTAAGAGTGACCATAATATGGTGGAATTCTTCATTAATATGCAGAGTGACATAATTAATTCAGAAACAAAGGTTCTGAACTTAAAGAGGGGTAACTTTGAAGGTATGAAACATGAATTAGCTAAGATAGACTGGCAAATGACACTTAAAGGATTGACGGTGGATATGCAATGGCAAGCATTTATAGGTTGCATGGATGAACTACAACAATTGTTCATCCCAGTTTGGCGAAAGAATAAATCAAGGAAGGTAGTGCACCCGTGGCTGACAAGAGAAATTAGGGATAGTATCAATTCCAAAGAAGTAGCATACAAATTAGCGAGAGAAAGTGGCTCACCTGAGGACTGGGAGAAATTCAGAGTTCAGCAGAGGAGGACAAAGGGCTTAATTAGGAAGGGGAAAAAAGATTATGAGAGAAAACTGGCAGAGAACATAAAAGCGGACTGTAAAAGCTTTTATAGATATGTAAAAAGGAAAAGACTGGTAAAGACAAATGTAGGTCCCCTGCAGACAGAAACAGGTGAATTGATTATGGGGAGCAAGGACATGGCAGACCAATTGAATAATTACTTTGGTTCTGTCTTCACTAAGGAGGACATAAATAATCTTCCAGAAATAGTAAGGGACAGAGGGTCCAGTGAGATGGAGGAACTGAGTGAAATACATGTTAGTAGGGAAGTGGTGTTAGGTAAATTGAAGGGATTGAAGGCAGATAAATCCCCAGGGCCAGATGGTCTGCATCCTAGAGTGCTTAAGGAAGTAGCCCAAGAAATAGTGGATGCATTAGTGATAATTTTTCAAAACTCGTTAGATTCTGGACTAGTTCCTGAGGATTGGAGGGTGGCTAATGTAACCCCAATTTTTAAAAAAGGAGGGAGAGAGAAACCGGGGAATTATAGACCGGTTAGCCTAACGTCAGTGGTGGGGAAACTGCTGGAGTCAGTAATGAAGGATGTGATAACAGCACATTTGGAAAGCGGAGAAATGATCAGACAAAGTCAGCATGGATTTGTGAAAGGAAAATCATGTCTGACAAATCTCATAGAATTTTTTGAGGATGTTACTAGTAGAGTGGATAGGGGAGAACCAGTGGATGTGGTATATTTGGATTTTCAAAAGGCTTTTGACAAGGTCCCACACAGGAGATTAGTGTGCAAACTTAAAGCACACGGTATTGGGGGTAAGGTACTGGTGTGGGTGGAGAATTGGTTAGCAGACAGGAAGCAAAGAGTGGGAATAAACGGGACCTTTTCAGAATGGCAGGCAGTGACTAGTGGGGTACCGCAAGGCTCAGTGCTGGGACCCCAGTTGTTTACAATATATATTAATGACTTGGATGAGGGAATTAAATGCAGCATCTCCAAGTTTGCGGATGACACGAAGCTGGGCGGCAGTGTTAGCAGTGAGGAGGATGCTAAGAGGATGCAGGGTGACTTGGATAGGTTGGGTGAGTGGGCAAACTCATGGCAGATGCAATTTAATGTGGATAAATGTGAAGTTATCCACTTTGGTGGCAAAAGTAGGAAAACAGATTATTATCTGAATGGTGGCCGATTAGGAAAAGGGGAGGTGCAACGAGACCTGGGTGTCATTATACACCAGTCATTGAAAGTGGGCATGCAGGTACAGCAGGCGGTGAAAAAGGCGAATGGTATGCTGGCATTTATAGCGAGAGGATTCGAGTACAGGAGCAGGGAGGTACTACTGCAGTTGTACAAGGCCTTGGTGAGACCACACCTGGAGTATTGTGTGCAGTTTTGGTCCCCTAATCTGAGGAAAGACATCTTTGCCATAGAGGGAGTACAAAGAAGGTTCACCAGATTGATTCCTGGGATGGCAGGACTTTCATATGAAGAAAGACTGGATGAACTGGGCTTGTACTCGTTGGAATTTAGAAGATTGAGGGGGGATCTGATTGAAACGTATAAGATCCTAAAGGGATTGGACAGGCTAGATGCAGGAAGATTGTTCCCGATGTTGGGGAAGTCCAGAACGAGGGGTCACAGTTTGAGGATAGAGGGGAAGCCTTTTAGGACCGAGATTAGGAAAAACTTCTTCACACAGAGAGTGGTGAATCTGTGGAATTCTCTGCCACAGCAAACTGTTGAGGCCAGTTCATTGGCTATGTTTAAGAGGGAGTTAGATATGGCCCTTGTGGCTACAGGGGTCAGGGGGTATGGAGGGAAGGCTGGGATGGGGTTCTGAGTTGGATGATCAGTCATGATCATAATAAATGGCGGTGCAGGCTCGAAGGGCCGAATGGCCTACTCCTGCACCTATTTTCTATGTTTCTATGTTTCTATGTTTGATTGGCCTGTACTCGCTGGAGTTTAGAACAACGGGGGGAGGGGAATCTCATTGAAACCTACTGAATATTGAAAGAGCTAGAAAGAGTGGACGTGGAGAGGATGTTTCCTTTAATGAGGGGGTCTAGAACCAGAGGGCACAGCCTCAGAGTAGAACGATGCCATTTAGAACAGAGATGAGGAGGAATTTCTTGAGCCAGAGGGTGGTGAATCTGTGGACTTCATTGCCAAAGATGGATGCAGAGGCCAAATCATTGACTATATTTAAAGTGGAGGTTGATAGGTTCTTCATTAGATAGGGTGTCAAAGGTTACAGGGAGAAGGCAGGAGAATGGAATTGAGAAGGAAAGTAAATCAGCTATGATGGGATGACGGAACAGACTCAATGGGCTGAATAGCCTTAAACTGTTCCTATGTCTAAAAGTCATATGGTCTTAACCTCTGAGTGGATGACTTCACTGGAGCATAATCCATCATGAATGACTTCCACAGCAACATGCAAACTGAGCTGTTCTTCAAGTAAACATTGCAGTAGATTTGGTCAACAGATTACCTCACAGGCCCAGCTTGGAAAGAAAAACACACTGCAAGAAGAATGCAGTTTTTAGCTCAATGGAAGAATCAGGAAAGCAGATGGAATCACCAGTGGTAGAGGTGAGTACATTGGTACACTGCTGCCTGAAGGAAGAGGAAACCACTCATTTGCTTGACGACAAAAAGACTACAGTGAAGAATGTTTCCAAGGAATGTATGACATCATGAGCAGATATAAATAATCTTAACAAACAGCCTGTTGCTTTACAGCTGCTTTTGGGGATTGCATTCTATCAGTGTGTGATTTCAGAGAGACCGGAATACAGAGATAGGCAGGCAGCAGCAGAGGAGAGTAACAGACATTGAAGAGTAAAGGAAAGACAGTGACAGACGGTGCAGGGTGAGGGCATGGGAGAGTGACAGGCGGTGGAAAGGAGAGTGACAGATGGTGGAGAGTAAAGGGAGAGGTGAGTGACAGATGGTGGAGAGTGAAGGGAGAGCAGAGTGACAGGCGGTGGAGGGTGAAGGGAGGGGAGAGTGACAGACGATGGAGAGGAGAGTGACAGATGGTGGAGGGTGAAAGGAGGGGAGAGTGACAGAGAGGGGAGAGTGACAGACGATGGAGGGGAGAGTTACAGACAGTGGAGAGAAGAGTGACAGGCGGTGGAGGGTGAAGGGAGGGGAGACTGACAGAGAGAGGAGAGTGACAGACGATGGAGGGGAGAGTGACAGTGGAGAAGAGAGTGACAGACGGTGGAGAGGAGAGTGACAGACAGTGGAGAGTGAAGGGAGAGGAGAGTGACAGATGGTGGAGGGTGAAGGGAGGGGAGAGTGACAGACGGTGGAGAGTGAAGGGAGAGGAGAGTGACAGACGGTGCAGAGAAGAGTGACAGGCGGTGGAGGGTGAAGGGAGGGGAGAGTGACAGTGGAGAGGAGAGTGACAGACGGTGGAGAGTGAAGGGAGGGGAGATTGACAGAGAGGGGAGAGTGACAAACGATGGAGAGGAGAGTGACAGACGGTGGAGGGTGAAGGGAAGGGAGAGTGACAGACGGTGGAGAGTGAAGGGAGGGGAGAGTGACAGACGGTGGAGAGTGAAGAGAGAGGAGAGTGACAGATGGTGGAGAGGAGAGTGACAGATGGTGGAGAGTGAAGGGAGAGGAGAGTGACAGACGGTGGAGAGTGAAGGGAGGGGAGAGTGACAGGCGGTGGAGAGTGAAGGGAGTGGAGAGTGACAGACGGTGGACAGGAGAGTGACAGACGGTGGAGGGTGAAGGGAGTGGAGAGTGACAGACGGTGGAGAGTGAAAGGAGGGGAGAGTGACAGACGGTGGAGAGTGAAGGGAGAGGAGAGTGACAGACGGTGGAGAGTGAAGGGAGAGGAGAGTGACAGATGGTGGAGAGCAGAGTGACAGACGGTGGAGAGTGAAGGGAGGGGAGAGTGACAGACAGTGGAGAGTGTTAGGGAGAGGAGAGTGACAGACGGTGGAGAGTGAAGGGAGAGGAGAGTGACAGACAGTGGAGAGTGAAGGGAGAGGAGAGTGACAGACGGTGGACAGGAGAGTGACAGACGGTGGAGGGTGAAGGGAGTGGAGAGTGACAGACGGTGGAGAGTGAAGGGAGGGGAGAGTGACAGACGGTGGAGAGTGAAGGGAGAGGAGAGTGACAGATGGTGGAGAGCAGAGTGACAGACGGTGGAGAGTGAAGGGAGGGGAGAGTGACAGACGGTGGAGAGTGTTAGGGAGAGGAGAGTGACAGACGGTGGAGAGTGAAGGGAGGGGAGAGTGCAAGGCGGTGGAGAGTGAAGGGAGAGGAGAGTGACAGGCGGTGGAGGGTGAAGGGAGTGGAGAGTGACAGACGGTGGAGAGTGAAGGGAGGGGAGAGTGACAAACGATAGAGAGGAGAGTGACAGACGGTGGAGAGGAGAGTGACAGGCGGTGGAGAGGAGGGTGACAGACGGTGTAGGGTGAAGGGAGAGGAGAGTGACAGACGGTGGAGTGGAGGGTGACAGACGGTGTAGGTTGAAGGGTGAGGAGAGTGACAGACCGTGGAGAGTGAAAGGAGAGGAGAGTGACAGGCGGTGGAGAGGAGAGTGACAGGTGGTGGAGGGTGAAGGGAGGGGAGAGTGACAGATGGTGGCGAGTGAAGGGAGAGGAGAGTGAGAGACGGTGGAGAGGAGAGTGACAGGCGGTGGAGGGTGAAGGGAGAGGAGAGTGACAGACTGTGGAGAGTGAAGGGAGAGGAGAGTGACAGACGGTGGAGAGTGAAGAGAGGGGAGAGTGACAGACGGTGGAGGGTGAAGGGAGAGGAGAGTGACAGGCGGTGGAGAGGAGAGTGACAGGCGATGGAGAGTGAAGGGAGAGGAGAGTGACAGACGGTGGAGAGTGAAGGAAGAGGAGAGTGAGAGACGGTGGAGAGGAGAGTGACAGATGGTGGAGGGTGAAGGGAGAGGAGAGTGAGAGACAGTGGAGAGGAGAGTGACAGATGGTGGAGGGTGAAGGGAGAGGAGAGTGAGAGACGGTGGAGAGGAGAGTGACAGGCGGTGGAGGGTGAAGGGAGAGGAGAGTGACAGACTGTGGAGAGTGAAGGGAGAGGAGAGTGACAGACTGTGGAGAGTGAAGGGAGAGGAGAGTGACAGACGGTGGAGAGTGAAGAGAGGGGAGAGTGACAGACGGTGGAGGGTGAAGGGAGAGGAGAGTGACAGGCGGTGGAGAGGAGAGTGACAGGCGATGGAGAGTGAAGGGAGAGGAGAGTGACAGACGGTGGAGAGTGAAGGAAGAGGAGAGTGAGAGACGGTGGAGAGGAGAGTGACAGATGGTGGAGGGTGAAGGGAGAGGAGAGTGAGAGACAGTGGAGAGGAGAGTGACAGATGGTGGAGGGTGAAGGGAGAGGAGAGTGAGAGACGGTGGAGAGGAGAGTGACAGGCGGTGGAGGGTGCAGGGAGGGGAGAGTGACAGACGATGATCAGTGATACTTAAAACTGACAAGTGGGGGTAATACTGGGGAGACCGATGAGACAGGCAGTGCTGTGTGATAATTGATCAAGAGTAACAAGCAATGGGGAATGTGATATGGGGAGAGTGACAGGCAGTGGATGTGTAGGTGATCAGATAAACTGTACAATACCTCATTCGCTGGTTGAGATGAATGAGAGGTGGTGGAAAGTGACGGAACTATCAATAGCAGGGAATTGATGGTAGCAGTTACTGTACAGTATCAGCTGTTAGACAGAGACAGGTGACAGCCAGTGAAGAGTGCCAACTGATCGTAGACAAAGATATCCATGGTTGGCTGTGTGTGATAGTCACCGGGGCGCGACATCTAATTCCCAGTGATCCTGGCATGACTTGTTAGGGCCTTTGGATTCAGTGTTGAGTGTGTACTGTTCTGTTGAGGGAGGGGAGAGGTCCAATAAAAAACCATCCAGAAGGGGGAACAGAGGCAGGTACAATCACAACGTTTTCTCCATAGATAGATAGGTACGTTGATGGAAGTGTTTAGGAGGATGGGCAAACATAGGCAAATGGGATTAGTGTATGTACAGTAGGTAATTTGGTTAGCCTGGAGGAGTTGGGCCAAAGGAGCTGTTTGTGTGCTGTAGATTGCAAACTGGTCAGCTCGGAGTAGAGTGAATTAACCTGGCAACACAAGTGACAAGGTGTAGGAGGCATACCTTACACAGCCACAAGCATCTCACTTACCAGACCTACCTGTTTTCAAAGCAGCTCGCAGCATTAGAACTGAAGGGGTCACAGAGTTCACTGCAGGTAGTCTAAGCTCGCCAGCGGACTGCTCGCCTCCTTCACACACTCCTTCCATGAACCTCATCGTGCCACAATAACCACATTCAGTCCTGGTAATCCCTGAAGCAAGGAGGGAAAGAAAAGTATGTTTACCGATTGGCTCGCAGGTAATGGTATCATTATTATTGACACAGTTCATCAGGAGAAGCAATATCACAGTGCCTGAACTTTGATGCCCAGACATACAATGAGCAGGAAGAGTTTAGACGCTATAATTCAGAGTTAATTGTGACCATCTGACTACAGACATCCTCATTCAACTATTAGATTAGGAGTAAACTCTTTCAATCCAAGGCGGTTTAATTAAGGATAACTGCTCTTTCAACACGAATCATTGCTATTGAACTTTTCACCCTGCATCCCAAGATGCCCCGGTATCCATTATGTGTACTTCTGATTGGTTGTTCTGCTGTTAATTAAAAGCAAAGATGCCTCAGTAACAATGAAAATTAAGCTTTACCTTAACTTCTCTCCAAACCTACTCAGATAATAAAGTATCTTGTTGTTAGGTTGAAGTTAAATGGTGGCAGCACACCCACTTAATATCTCACAGACTTCTCAACATCCCATATCCAATGCCCCACACCAACGTCCCTTATCCAGTCAGTGTCCGCAGGCAACCCATTGACCCTCACCCATTCCATGTCCCACACTATGGCGTATCTACCCCAGGATCCACCCCAATAACACTCAGGCACCCCATGCTCCAAACTCATATCACATCCCAACAACATTCAAGCTTCTACTCCAGACTCCCAGCTGTATGAGAGTGTCCATATTGGAAGTGAAAAGGGATAGGTATTGTCCAGGACCCTGGGACTCATTTCCCAGTTCTGGATCAAAATTCTGACCTGGAGACACGATTACCCACCTCAGCCTGTATTCTGTGTGTGAATTCAGCAAACCCTGTGGATGCACGTGCATCCCAAAGATTAAGAGATATTCTAAAGGGAGAGTGAGGCAACTGTGGGTGACAAGGAAAGTCAAAGACAGCATAAAAGCAAAAGAGAGGCCATATAATATAACAAAAATAGAAGATTGAGAAGCTTTTAAAAATCAACAGAAGGCAACAAAAAACAATAAGGAGAGAAAAGATGAAATGTGAAGGTAAGCTAGCCAATAATATCATAGGATGCAAAACGTTTTTTTCAGATGCATAAAGAGTAAAAGAGATGTGAGAGTGAATATTGGACCTCTGGAAAATGACACTGGAGAAGTAGTAATGGGGGACAAAGAAATGGCGGGTGACTTCACTGTGGAAAACACTAGCAGAATGGCAGAAAATCAAGAGTGTCAGGGGACAGAAGCGAGTGTAGTTGCTGTTGCTAAGGAGAGGGTGCTTGGGAAGCTGAAAGGTCTGAAGGTGGATAGGTCGCCTGGATTAGATGAAACAACTCCCCAGGGTTTTGAAAGAGATTGTGGAGGCATTAGCAATGATCTTTCAAGAATCACTAGATTCTGAGTGATTCTGGATGAATGGAAAATTGCAAATGTGGCTCCACTCCTTAAGAAGGGGAAGAGGTAGAAAACAGGAAATTATAGGCCTGTTAGCCTGACCTCAGTGGCTGGGAAGATGTTGGGCTCCATTATTAAGAATGAGGTTTTGGGAAACTTGAAGGCAGATAATAAAATAGACCAAAGTCAACATAGTCCCCAAAGGGGAGAACTTGCTTGGCAAGTCCGTTGTGTGTGTGTTTTCCCTGGGTGCTCCCGTTTTCTTCCACAGTCCAAAGATGTAGCAGGTAGGTTCACTGGACATTGTAAATCTCCCGTGATTAGGTCGGGGTTAATCAAGGCGGTGGCATTGCTGGGGTGGCGTGGCTGGAAGGATTAGAAGAGCCAACTCTGCACGGTGTCACTAAATAAATAAATAACAAGCAGAATAGACGAAGGAAAATCAGTGGATTTTGTGTACTTGGATTTTCAGACAGCCTTTGACAAGATGCCACACACAAGGCAGGATGCCATGGTATTTCAGGAAAGATACTAGCATGGACAGAACATTGGTTGTTTGGCAGGTGGCAAAGCGTAGGAATAAAGGGGGCCTTTTCTGTTTGACTGCCAGTGACAAATGGTGTTCCACAGGGGTCTGTGTTGGGACTGATTCTTTTTACATTATATGTCAACCAGTTGGATGATGAAATTGATGGCTTTGTGGCCAGGTTCATAGACAATTCAAAGACAGCTGGAGTCCTAGGTAGTGTTGAGGAAGCAGCGAGTCCACAGAAGGACTTCAACAGATTGGGAGAAAGGGCAAAGAAGTGGCAGATGGAATACAGTGTAGGGAAGTGTATGGTCATGCACTTTAGTAGAAGGAATAAAGGCATAGACTGTTTTCTAAGCCTGGAGAAAATTCAAAAATCAGAGGTGCAGAGTAACTTGGGAGTCCTTGTGCAAGATTCCCTAAGGTTAACTTGTAGGCTGAGTCGGTGGTTTGGAAGGCAAATGCAATGTTAGCATTCATTTTGAGTGGACTAGAATATAAAAGCAAGGATGTGTTGCTGAGGCTTTATAATACATTGGTCAAACTGCTTTTGCAGTATTGTGAGCAATTTTGAGCCCATTATCAAAGAAAAGCTGTGCTGGCATTGGAGAGGGGCCAGAGGAGGTTCTCTCAAATAGTTCTGGGAATGAAAGGGTTAACATACATGGCTTTGGGAGTGTACTCACTGGAGTTTACTGTAGAAGAGTGAGGGGGGAATCTCATTGAAACCTACCAAATATTGAAAGGCCTGGACAGAGTGAATGTGAAGAAGATGTTTCCTATGGTGGGGAAGTCTGGGACCAGAGAGCACAGCCTCAGAATAGAAGGACGTCCATTTAGAACAGAGATGAGGCGAAATTTATTTAGCCAGGGGGTGGTGAATCTGTGGAATTCGTTGCCATGGATGGCTATGGAGGCCAAGTCATTGAGAATATTTAAAGCAGAGATTGATGTGTTCTCGGTTAGTCGGGGTGTCAAAGGTTACAGGGAGAAGGCAAGAGAATGGAGTTGAGAGTGATAATAAATCAGCCATGATGGAATGGCAGAGGATACTCGATGGGCCGAGTGGTCTAATTCTTCCCCTATGTATTATGGTGTAAACCCACTGTTTGAGAGTAGGACTGCCATCCCAGACAACACCATTGCTTGGTGTAACACTGCCAAGCTGTTGGGGAAGACACTATTGTGAAACAAGCAACGGCAATTTTCTAGTCTCCACCCAGCACCCCCTCCCCACCCCCAGCCCCATGGAAAGCAGCCACACACCAGGCCACAGTTACTCAGCACGTTGACAGCTGAGCTCTTACAGTAAGCCTTTTGAGGCTATTAGGTACAGTTACTTGCCAACGTCAGTGGAGTTTCTTAGTCACACTCGTCCATTGCTCAACGGCTGTCACTGGATAAATAAGTAAACTATCAACTAAATTGGGTGATAGAATGTTATGACATCACTCAGTTAAATGTAATAGTGACCGCCATCCTCCCCAGGGTCTCACCCAATAAATACTATTTCTGAGAAGCAGAGGCATGAAGCTCAGACAGTTACAATCATTCAATTGTAATCTCCCCTTTTCCATTGAACATTCGTATGTGTACATCGCAGTGTGTGTGTTTGAGTGTTTCCCTGGCGTTAGGGGTTCTGTGTAAACACCTCTGTGTATGTCTGTGCTGAATGTCAGTGTGTCATTTGCAAGTGTGTGAATTGACATGGATGCGTTTGTAGGTGCTTATGCATGTGTGTTTGCGTTAATGTTTGTCATAATACCCATTGAAAATTCCTGTGCATTGTGCGCACATGGATCTATGCATTTGACCGTGTGAGTTAAACGATAAAGATCTTAAAAAATTAGCTTTATTGTCACATGTACAACAAAACATTGAAAGATGCGGTGAAATCAACGACCAACACTGTGCTAGGAGCAGCCCACAATTGTTGCCATGATTCCAGCACCAATATGTGTCTGTTGGTACTGATCGTGTGTTAACTGTGTATATTTATCTACGTGTGTATGGGTGTAATTGAGTGTGAGTGCAGGGATGTTGGTATCAGTTTATTATTGTCATACACACTGAAATACAATGAAAAGCTTGTCTAGTATACTCTTCTCACAGATCAATTTATTACAATAGTGCATTGAACTAGAAAAAGGCTAAACACAAACAATGCAGAGTAAAGTGTGACAACTACAGAGAAAGTGCAGTCAGGTGAACTATAAACCATAACAAGGTGCAGTTTGAGGTCAGGGGTCCATCTTTTCACACTAGGGTATCATTTAAAACCATAAGACCATAAGACAAAGGAGCAGAAGTCGGCTATTCGGCCCATCAAGTCTGCTCCACCATTTTATCATGAGCTGATCCATTCTCCCATTTAGTCCCACTCCCCGGCCTTCTCACCATAACCTTTGATGCCCTGGATACTCAGATACCTATCAATCTCTGCCTTAAATACACCCAATGACTTGGCCTCCACTGCTGCCTGTGACAACAAATTCCATAGATTCACCACCCTCTGGCTAAAAAAATTTCTTCGCATTTCTGTTCTGAATGGGTGCCCTTCAATCCTTAAGTCATGCCCTCTCGTACTAGACTCCCCCACCATGGGAAACAACTTTGCCACATCCACTCTGTCCATGCCTTTCAACATTCGAAATGTTTCTATGAGGTCTCCCCTCATTCTTCTAAACTCCAAGGAATAGAGCCCAAGAGCGGACAAACGTTCCTCATATGTTAACGCTCTCATTCATTAATAGTCTTATTACATCAGGGTAGAAGCTGTCCTTGAGTCTAATGGTACGTGCTTCCAGGATTTTGCGTCTTCTGCCCAGTGAAAGAGGGGAGAAGAGAGAGTGCCTGGTTTGGATGGGATCTTTAATTATGCTGGTTGATTTACTGAGGCTGCGAGAATTGTAGACAGAATCCATGGAGGGGGGATGTGTTTCATGATGTGCTGAGCTGTGTCAGCAGTTTTTTGCCGTCACGGGCAGTGCATTTACCATACCAAGCTGTTATGCATCCAGATAGAATGGTGTTTTGAAAAGGGTCGACAGGGACATGTCAAATTTCTTTACCTTCTTGTGGAAGTAGAGCCACTGATGAGCTTTCTTGGTTGTTCCGTCTACGTGGTTGGACCAGGACAGGTTTTGGGTGATGTTAACTCCTCGGAACTTGAAACTCTCAACCTTAGCACGGTTGATATAGACAGGAGCATGTGCTCCATCTTCCTTCCCGAAGTCAATGGCCAGCTCTTTCGTTTTCCTGACGAGGGAAAGGATGTTGTTGTGACACCATGTCACTAAGCTCTCTGTCTCCTTTCTATACTCCAGCTCATCTTTATTTGAGATAAAGCCCAGTAAGTGGAATCATCTGCAAATTCGTAGATGGGATTAGAACAGAATCTGGCCACACAGTCATGAGTGTACCAGGGTTAGAGTAGGGATCCAAGGATGCAACCTTGTGGAGCCCCACAACTGAGGTGGTAGTGTTGCTGCCTATCCTTACTGAGTACAGTCTGTTGGTCAGCAGTCAAGTGTGAGTGTGTGTGTGTGTGTGTGTGTGTGTGAGAGAGAGAGAGAGGGAGACTGTCTGACAGTGTGCAGATTTGTGATTATGAAAGGTCAGCAATGAGGAGTCAAGCTGGACGCTGGTAACTTTCTATGAGATTTGGGATTTCAGGTAATGTTAGGAGTGGTATCAGTGGGGCAGGGTATGTGTGTGTGTGTGTGTGTGTGTGTGTGTGTGTGAGAGAGAGAGAGAGAGAGAGAGACTGTCTGTGTGCAGATTTGTGATTATAAAAGGTCAGCAATAAGGAGTAAAGCTGTCCTGAGCATGGACTCTGCTAACTTTCTGTGAGATTTGTGATTTCAGGTACTGTTAGAAGTGGTATCAGTGGACAGGGTAAGTGCTGCAGTTGGAGAGGGAAACAGCCAGTTTGTCATTTCCTGAGTTACACCCACGCAACTGCTGAAGTCAGTGGATTTCTATATTTTCCTAAAATATATATAAATACACACATCGTCTTCAGACGTTTCTAGCGGTAGCTGGCAATGTCTAGCTATGAATGGTCTTATTAAATATTTGTTGGTGCTCAGAGTTACAGCTGTTAGGAAACACGTCTTGTTTATCCCTTCTGAATCCACAGAGCCAAATGGTAGCTCGCTGGTAAACACACAGGCCAGGGGTGTACTCTCGGCTTCAGAAGACATGTTGGAACATACTGGGATTTAAAGTTTATCCAGTCCAGCTACACAGGTTACAGCACAGCTCAGGAATATAATACCCACACACGCTGACCGAAGGTCTAACCCAGCCACCACGACAAGATGGGCTCTGACCTCCCAGTCTACTTCACAATGACCTCGCTCTTTGCTGCCCACATGCGCTGCACTTTCTCTGTAACACTTTGTCCTGCCTTCTGCTATTGTTTTTAATGCACAGACAGAGCTCAGGCACTGAGATTGACCCAATACTCCAGCGGCACATCTTTCGCCATGACCAACATGAAGTGCTGCCTCACGTTGGCAACACCCATCACTAAGGATCCCCGCCATCCCAGCTATGCCATCTTCACGCAGCTACCACTGGGCACGGGGTATGGGGTGCTGAGCCACACACAACCATTCAGCTTTTGAAACAAGTCCACACAAGCCCAATCCATACCTCAGTCAAGCCTCACTGTGGCCACTTTCCTTGACAATGGAAATTTTGTTCTAATTATGTTCCTGCCTGTATGATTTTTACATAACTTATGTTTCATTTATAGTTTTCTTGTGTCTCTGATGCCAGGTGCCTGAGATGCTGCTGCAAGTTTTTCATTGCAGTAATGCTGGCATGTACATATGACAATAAATACCGCGTTGACTTTGAGAATGTATGTACTGTACCCCTCTGTCCCACTGGCTATCAGACCTGTGCCGATCCTGACCAGGCTCACATGTCAATGGATGCAACAGATGCATCGGATGGGCACAGCACAAATCGGAACACGGACACTGTCAGCTGACACTACTTAAATCCAAAGGGAAATAATGACAAGAAACAGAAGGTCAGGCAGCATCGAGAGAGAGAGAGAGAAATATGAACTAATGTTACAGGTGGATGATCTGACATCAGAGCAGACTGATTTTGACACAATCAGGAAAGTTGTGTTATCTGAACTAGTTCGCTTTGGCACCGAGTGTGGAAGGTTATATCAAGTACAGATGGAAGATGAGGTGCTGTTTCTTCAGCTTACATTGGGCATTGTTGGGACAGGAGGAGGTCGAAAGAGGAAAGGTCAGAACAGCAGTGGATGGAGAAACAAGCAAGAACGAAGGACGATTGCCTGCAAAAGCAACCGTAAAAATGTGGCAGAGTTTAGCAGCTGAGAAAGAATGATTCAGTGTTTTTAAGCACACAAGTGGCCCATGTGATATAATCTGGCACCCCTCAGACATTTCCTCAAGCCATCTGCGGGCAAGCTACATCATGTACAGAATAAGCTGTGCATAACATCAGAATATTGTACTGTTGCCTAAGTACACAGCACAAAATATTCCTTCCTTCACTCTGTGTTTCCCAGGTCCTTTGAAAGTTGTTTTCAACAGAAGGCAGGGGCAGCAGATTGAAGTGAGAGTTACACACTCTACCACACTCCCTCATTGCCATCTTGTACTTTGCTTGAGCTCTGCCCCAAAGTCCTGATTGGCACAGTTAATATCTCAATACTTGCCTCTGTAAACTGGAGTGAGGAATTCCACTAAAAACTCATCTACCCACCAGTCTCCTCTTGCTGTTGACACGGGGCTTCTGTGAGTTCCCGAAGGACGTGAGATCTCAATACCATTGTCACACCTGTGCCGTCTAGTTCTTGATTCTCCAGCCTTGGGAATAAGACTGTGTGCACTGACCCTATCTGAGCACCCCATGATTTTGTACACTTCTATAGAGTTTGTGTTGGGCACATGGCCAAGTGGTTAAGGCATTCGTCTAGTTACCTCAAGGTCGCTAGTTCGAGCCTCAGCTGTGGCAGCGTGTTTGTGCCCTTGAACAAGGCACTTAATCACACATTGCTCTAGTGTCTGTGTGAGGAGTGGTGTCCCACACAGACTTCCAATCTGCGCCTTGTAAGGCATGAAAATGCCCGACACAGGCCTCTCATGGTCTGAGTCGACGTTCCCTCCCCTCCCCTCTATAGAGTCACCCCTCAGTCTACGTTCCAATGAATGAAGTCTCAACCTGCTCAATCTCTCCATAGCTCATTCCCTTGAACTGGCAACATGCTCACAGATCTTTCCTGCACCTGTTCAGCCTAATAATCTTCCCTACAGCAAAGTGACCAAAATTGTGCACAATACTTAAGTGCAGTCTCATCAACGTTTTGTTCAAGTACATCACTGCCCAACTTTTACAGACTGCTGAAGGTCAGCTTGCCAGATGCCTTCTTCCTGGGATCCAGAGCATGAAACAGTCTCGATGGAGCAGCTTCAAAGGGTTTTCAGTCACTAGGAGCAGCTCTGCAGCTCAGAAGGGATTCTGGAGTAATAGATGACCTCACAGGCATGGACTTCTGGAACCGGCTGTCGGCTTCTGGCTCTCAGAGGTAGAGTGAGATGTATCCTGTGTGTTGGCTGATTCTCAGGCTGTCTTACCACCTTCAGTGACCTTATGTCCACATTGCATTGACCAAACCAGGGGCAGCAAAACAGCCCATAAGGACCATCGTGGATTTGATACTCCACCACTGATCCTTGTTCTTTCATTGTTTTGAAGATCTGGTTGTCACAGGCAAGGCCATCATTACCTGTCTGCCCACCCCTAACTGCACCTTGAGAGGATGGTGGTAAACAGCCCTCCTGAACGGCTGTAGTCAACGTGGTAAACATTCTCACATACCCATGGTCCAGGGCTACCATAATACATGGTCTGCCCAGTAGAGTTGATCCAGTGTGACTCCGGCTTAAATACAGAGTTGTTGACCTTGAGAATGATGCTGATGGTGGTTTGACTTTCCTTCCAGAAAACTTGGTGGAATATCTGAAGGCAGAGTTGGTAGTATTTTACTCTTGCTTTGAGGCACTGTTGTCAGTTACCCAGATCTCAGAAGAGATCAGGGTTCACTTTAGCCCAGGAGCAGTGAGTCAAGTCTGAGGTCTGGATCATCAAAACTGCCAGCACAACTTTCAGTTGAACAAGGGCTGTGTTGGCACATTGAAACCCATGGTAAAATTCCATCATTGATGTCTGCCTTTGCAGACAGATGCCACAGAAGATAAGAGAAAGGATCCACGTTCTTCTTGGTCTTGCAAATCAGCCCTGATGGGTAGCAGAGGTGGTTCTAAGGGCCAGTTAGCTACTACTGCTCCTAATTCTTCATGAGGATGTGAGGATATTTATCCACAGGTATGAACGTACATACACTTACAGTTTTCTGTATGCCGTCTCTTTGTCTGTATCATCACTTGATGTCACCATTATATTGTCACCATACCAGATAGCATCACTCTGGTAATGTTTGGTCTTTACAAGATCACTGTGACACCAACGTCAGATATGCTCTTGAGAAGTGAAAAAATGGAGCATGAAGATCTGGTCTCACCAACATAAAAGAGATCAGAATGAAGAATAAATAACTGCTGGTGCAGGAATTCTGAAATAAAAATAGAAATGTTGGATACACATGATCTGCGACCTTGGAGACACAAGAGAGTGCAGATTCTGTAATCTGGAGCAAAAAGCAAACTGCTGAGTCCCTCCAGAAGTTTGTTTTGCGATCTGAAAACTTGACTCTGACTCTGCTGCTGCCAGAGCGGCTGAGTGTTTCCAGCACTTTCTGTTTATTATTTAAAGAGATCGGATACAGCTTCAATGGGACTGGATGTCTGAGTTGTCTCAGATCATAACATCCAAGTTTTTCAGGGAGAAATATGTTTGCATTCAGTCACTGACAGTATGAGAGATCTGCTAACATCAAGCCTTCCCCTCGACCAAATCCTTGGAGCAGCGATGAGCCCTAAACAATACATCAAGAGCCAAAGAAATATCTAGAGACTGGAATTATTAGTTTCAGTTTTGGTTTATACTTGACACCTGCACCGAGATACAGAGAGAAGCTGGTCTTGCATCCTGTTCATATGGAAAATCTTCCTTAGCCAGAGAGTGATGAATCCGTGGAATCCTTTGCCACAGACAGCTGTGCAGGCCAAGTCATTTAAGGTGGAGGTTGATAGATTCGAAACTAATCAGGATGTCAGAGGTTACAGGGAAAAGGCAGGAAAATGGGGTTGAGAGATAGAAAAATTCAGCCATGATGGAATAGCAGAGCAGATATGATGAACCGAGTGGTGTTATTCTGCTCCGAGGTCTTATGGTCCTATGGTCTTACAGATCAAATCATTGCACAGTATGTTGAGGTAAAACAAGCTAAAATAAAACAATGCAGAATGAAGTGTGACAGCTACAGAGAAAGTGCAGTGCAGGTAAACAACAAGATCAACAACTCCTGGAGAGCAAAAGATCGCCAGACCTGTCCGAAGACTTAAAAGAACAGTATTAGTCATTCGTAAAGGCAGGGAATTTAGATTTAATGGAACAGAACAATTGAAATGGAAGTAATGAGGGGATCTGCAGGGATCGGCTTGCAATGAGATGCCATGCTCCAGCGTCATCTTGCAAAATGGAAAAAGTTGGAAATACTCAGCAGGTCAGGGAGTGATTGTGGAGAAAAATTAATTGTCCTTCATCCGAACAGGTCAGGGAATGACTGTGGAGGGGACGTTAACGTCCTTCATCCGAACAGGTCAGGGAGTGATTGTGGAGGGGACGTTAACGTCCTTCACCTGAACAGGTCAGGGAGTGACTGTGGAGGGGACGTTAACGTCCTTCACCTGAACAGGTCAGGGAATGACTGTGGAGGGGACGTTAACGTCCTTCACCTGAACAGGTCAGGGAGTGACTGTGGAGGGGACGTTAACGTCCTTCACCTGAACAGGTCAGGGAATGACTGTGGAGGGGACGTTAACGTCCTTCACCTGAACAGGTCAGGGAGTGACTGTGGAGGGGACGTTAACGTCCTTCACCTGAACAGGTCAGGGAGTGACTGTGGAGGGGACGTTAACGTCCTTCACCTGAACAGGTCAGGGAATGACTGTGGAGGGGACGTTAACGTCCTTCACCTGAACAGGTCAGGGAGTGACTGTGGAGGGGACGTTAACGTCCTTCACCTGAACAGGTCAGGGAGTGACTGTGGAGGGGACGTTAACGTCCTTCACCTGAACAGGTCAGGGAGTGAGTGTGGAAGGGACGTTAACGTCCTTCACCTGAACAGGTCAGGGAGTGACTGTGGAGGGGACGTTAATGTCCTTCACCTGAACAGGTCAGGGAGTGACTGTGGAGGGGACGTTAACGTCCTTCACCTGAACAGGTCAGGGAGTGAGTGTGGAGGGGACGTTAACGTCCTTCACCTGAACAGGTCAGGGAATGACTGTGGAGGGGACGTTAACGTCCTTCACCTGAACAGGTCAGGGAGTGACTGTGGAGGGGACGGTAACGTCCTTCACCTGAACAGGTCAGGGAGTGAGTGTGGAGGGGACGTTAACGTCCTTCACCTGAACAGGTCAGGGAATGACTGTGGAGGGGACGTTAACGTCCTTCACCTGAACAGGTCAGGGAGTGAGTGTGGAAGGGACGTTAACGTCCTTCACCTGAACAGGTCAGGGAGTGACTGTGGAGGGGACGTTAATGTCCTTCACCTGAACAGGTCAGGGAGTGACTGTGGAGGGGACGTTAACGTCCTTCACCTGAACAGGTCAGGGAGTGAGTGTGGAGGGGACGTTAACGTCCTTCACCTGAACAGGTCAGGGAATGACTGTGGAGGGGACGTTAACGTCCTTCACCTGAACAGGTCAGGGAGTGACTGTGGAGGGGACGGTAACGTCCTTCACCTGAACAGGTCAGGGAGTGACTGTGGAGGGGACGTTAATGCCCTTCACCTGAACAGGTCAGGGAGTGACTGTGGAGGAGACGTTAATGCCCTTCACCTGAACAGGTCAGGGAGTGACTGTGGAGGGGACGTTAATGTCCTTCACCTGAACAGGTCAGGGAGTGACTGTGGAGGAGACGTTACTGCCCTTCACCTGAACAGGTCAGGGAGTGACTGTGGAGGGGACGTTAATGTTCCTCACCTGAACAGGTCAGGGAGTGACTGTGGAGAGGACGTTAATGTCCTTCACCTGAACAGGTCAGGGAGTGACTGTGGAGGGGACGTTACCGTCCTTCACCTGAACAGGTCAGGGAGTGACTGTGGAGGGGACGTTACCGTCCTTCACCTGAACAGGTCAGGGAGTGACTGTGGAGGGGACGTTACCGTCCTTCACCTGAACAGGTCAGGGAGTGACTGTAGAGGGGACGTTAATGCCCTTCACCTGAACAAGAAAAAGTGAGAAAGAAAGTGTGTGTTAGGTTACAGAGAAAGAGAGAAGCAGAGGGAATCTGGACAATGTCTGTAATAGGGTGAGTCTAATGTGTGTGGTTACAGCTCAGGTATTGATAAGCAGTTAGCAACAGAAAAATAAAAAAAACAAAACGACATGGTGATACCATAAGATGCTGAATACAGCTGTAAATCCAAAACCAAAGGAAAATCCTCGAAATAATCAGCAGATCAGCCAAAGAATTATTCAATTTCTTACTGACTAAATCAGAAGCTGATTCTGCTGAGGCTCTCAAGATGTTTTCAAAACTCCCCACTGCACTATATCATGTCAGAGCTCTGTCAAGGCAAATTAATTCCTGAATGCTTGCATGCTTCACTTGAACGTCAGCCAAGAACACCAGCAGGTAAACGCAGTAACCAGCAGAACGCAATTAACCTGACAAGCACACTTAAAAACCAGAAACAGATCCCAGATGACAGTTGGCTATGCATGCAACAATACTCTACCAGGGTGCCAGATTGTGTTCAGGGGTGTTTGGGAAGCCAGCCAACCTCCGCAGTAGGCATGCTGGGTGAATCATCTCCTGAAAGGGGCGAGATTAATTTTTAAATATGAACTGAGGTGATGGGAACCTTTCAATTTTGCAAATTAACAACAACGTCTATAATTCCTATGATCCATTGTCCCATAACAATTGAGGCAATGAGCAGGTGTCAAGAACTCTGAGGACCTAATATGGTCCCAACATATCAATGCAGTTATAAGGAAGGAAAAGCAGTTACTGTACTTCATTGAGAGTTTGAAGAGATTTGGCATGTCAACAAATACACTCAAAAACTTCTATAGACGTACCGTGGAGAGCATTCTGACAGGCTGCATCACTGTCTGGTATGGAGGGGCTACCGTACTGGACCGAAAGAAGCTGCAGAGGGTTGTAAATCTAGTCAGCTCCATCTTGGGTACTAGCTTACAAAGTACCCAGGACATCTTCAAAGAGCGGTGTCTCAGAAAGGCAGCGTCCATTATTAAGGACCTCTAGCACCCAGGGCATGCCCTTTTCTCACTGTTACCATCAGGTAGGAGGTACAGAAGCCTGAAGGCACACATTCAGCGATTCAGGAATAGATTCTTCCCCTCTGCCATCCGATTCCTAAATGGATATTGAACCCATGAACACTACCTCCCTTTTTAAAAATATGTTATTTCTCTTTTTTGCATCATTTCTTATCTATTCAATGTATGTATACTGTAACATACATCAAAGTTGCTGGTGAACACAGCAGGCCAGGCAGCATCTATAGGAAGAGGTGCAGTCAACGTTTCAGGCCGAGACCCTTCGTCAGGACTAACTGAAGGAAGAGTGAGTAAGGGATTTGAAAGCTGGAGGGGGAGGGGGAGATGCAAAATGATAGGAGAAGACAGGAGAGGGAGGGATAGAGCCAAGAGCTGGACAAGTGATAGGCAAAAGGGGATATGAGAGGATCATGGGACAGGAGGTCCGGGAAGAAAGACAAGGGGGGGGGGTTGACCCAGAGGATGGGCAAGAGGTATATTCAGAGGGACAGAGGGAGAAAAAGGAGAGTGAGAGAAAGAATGTGTGCATAAAAATGAGTAACAGATGGGGTACGAGGGGGAGGTGGGGCCTTAGCGGAAGTTAGAGAAGTCGATGTTCATGCCATCAGGTTGGAGGCTACCCAGACGGAATATAAGGTGTTGTTCCTCCAACCTGAGTGTGGCTTCATCTTTACAGTAGAGGAGGCCGTGGATAGACATGTCAGAATGGGAATTCTATCCACGGCCTCCTCTACTGTAAAGATGAAGCCACACTCAGGTTGGAGGAACAACACCTTATATTCCGCCTGGTAATTCCACATCCCATTCCCATTCTGACATGTCTATCCACGGCCTCCTCTACTGTAAAGATGAAGCCACACTCAGGTTGGAGGAACAACACCTTATATTCCGTCTGGGTAGCCTCCAACCTGATGGCATGAACATCGACTTCTCTAACTTCCGCTAAGGCCCCACCTCCCCCTCGTACCCCATCTGTTACTCATTTTTATGCACACATTCTTTCTCTCACTCTCCTTTTTCTCCCTCTGTCCCTTTCACTATACCCCTTGTCCATCCTCTGGGTTCCCCCCCCTCCTTTTCTTTCTCCCTGGGCCTCCTGTCCCATGATCCTCTCATATCCCTTTTGCCAATCACCTGTCCAGCTCTTGGCTCCATCCCTCCCCCTCCTGTCTTCTCCCATCATTTTGGATCTCCCCCTCCCCCTCCAGCCTTCAAATCCTTTACTCACACTTCCTTCAGTTAGTCCTGACGAAGGGTCTCGGCCTGAAACGTCGACTGCATCTCTTCCTATAGATGCTGCCTGGCCTGCTGCGTTCACCAGCAACTTTGATGTATGTTGCTTGAATTTCCAGCATCTGCAGAATTCCTGTTGTTTGTATGTATACTGTAATTGATTTTCTTATTTATTATTATTATTTTTTCTTCTTCTGCTATATTGTGTATGGCATTGAACTGCTGCTGCTAGGTTAACAAATTTCATGTCACACGCTGGTGATGATAGACCTGATTCGGATTCTGATTCTCAGAGATTGCAGATCTCTGATTGGGGTACTGTATTACCAGCGGCTCACTAGTTTACAGAGAAGTTTTGGTCATAATTTAACTGTTCATGAGGTAGTTGAGTCACCAGCGCTCTGTGAATCAATTTTGATTCATAAAATCACAGAGTTCTATAGCATGGACACAGCTCATCCTTGCTGACTAAGATACCTTCCCTGCTGGTCCCATTGGACTGTATTTGATTTATATCGCTCTAAAACTTTCTTATCCATATAGTTGTCGAAATGTCTTTCAAATGCTGGTGATAATAAACCCGATTCTGATTCTGAAGATCGTTGTGACTCTATTGGCTGTGCAACTGGGTTTGGCACACTTCAGTGAGATCAGCTCTCATTCCGACTGGATAGCCACTTGAATCACTGAGGAACAGAAGGTTATGAACCAAATATTGATAAATGGATTTAGTGTAGATGGGTATTCCAAGTTTATTTAATGTCACTTCCAGTATTTAAGTGTAATGGAGAACAAAATAATTGTTACTCCGGATTCGATGCAACACACAAGAACACAGTAAGATAAAGAACACAATAGTAAAAAGCCATAATAATCATAAATACATAAGATAGCTTACATACACAGATTGATTGCATGTCCTTAAAGTGATGCTAGGCACAGGATAGCTGTACATAAGGTGACTCTGACAGGAAATGACAAAGTAGTGATGGTGGGGTCTGTGGAGGGGTGGGTTAGTGGGTGGGGTATTGATCAGCCTCATTGCTTGGGGTAAGTAATTGTGTCTAGGTATCGTGGTCCTGGCATGGATGCTACGTAGCCTCCACCCTGATGGGAGTGGGTCAAACAGTCCATGAGCAGAGTGGGTTGAATCCTTCATGATGTTACTGGCCCTTTTCCAGCACCTTTCTGTATGTATGTCTTTGATGGCGAGTAGGCCAGTGCCAGTGGTGTGTTGCGCGGTTTTGACTATTGGTTTATAGAGCCTTCCTGTGCGCTGTAGCGCAGTCTCCGTACCAGCGGTGATGTGCTGCGCAGTTTTGGATGCTTTCTACTGCGCATTTGTTTCCAGTGCTGTGCCACCGATGTAAAGAGAGTGAGTGGTGCAAATTCTCCTGAAGCCGATGGCCATCTCCTCTGTCGTAGTGACATTGAGGAGTAGGGTCAGGCTGGACATGGTGGACCAAAGAGCCTGCTTTTGTGCTGTGTGATTCTTTGACTCTGTCACTGACATCCACTTAAATCTTAGGCCAGTCTCCCTTCACCTGAGAATGTCCTTATCTCCAGCAAAAGGGATTGAAGGCACACATGCAATTCTATAAATTACAAGAACAAAACTCCATATATCATTTCAGCTATGACCCCTCAAAACACTTTACAACAAGGCCCTCCGACTCATTAAACCTCCTCCGCATAGATTGGCTGGACAGCACCGACATCACAGCTGTAGAGGGCAGGTTTCCCTCCCTAAGGAGCATCAGTCAACCAGGGAGAATTTTGCAAGATCTGGTTGTTTGTGGGTAAAACTACTGCAACAGACTCATTTTTGGTAAAAATTTAATTACTTGGATTTAATTCCTCAGCCTCTGTGGAGGCATTTCTCTGGATCTGTAACGTTATAGGAGTGACCTATCACTAACCTGCACACTACCATACCCTACAGACGGATATCTCTTTCTCTTTTGTTCAGTTCCCTTGCAATAATGACCAATGGGTGCATAATGATCATAAAACCATAAGATATGGTGGGAGGTGGCGATAGCAGCGCGCTGCTCACGCGCAGCCCTCCAGTGGAATGGTATTGTATCCGTTAAAAAGGGGCCGTGGACAATTCTGATTTGATGGAGATGGACATGAAAGCACAGAGGAACATCTGGAGAAATTTCTGAAGCGCCGGTTCTCTGTTGCTGTTACTGCGCGATTGAGAATCTTCCGGAGGGAAGGCCCCAAAATCCCCAGCTTTGCCTGCTGCTGGCGACTGAGATTGAGGTCGAATCGTTCGGCTAGAGATGGTGCTCAGTACTCGGTGTCGGAGGGCTGATCGGAGGCTTGAAGTTTTCGGTCGACTCAGAGTCGGACTGTGGGCGGTCATGGCAGGGAGAGTTTTCTTCCTTCTCCCGTCTGCGTGAGATGTGGGACTTTCGAGAAACTTTGAACTCTTTTACTGTGCCATGGACTGTTCTTCATCAAGTTATGGTATTGTTACACTGTTGTAACTATATGTTATAATTATGTGGTTTTGTCAGTTTTTTCAGTCTTGGTCTGTCCGGTATTTTGTGATATCACACCGGAGGAATATTGTATCATTTCTTAATGCATGTATTACTAAATGACAATAAAAGAGGACTGCGTGTCCTCATAATCTAATCTAAAGATATAGGAGCAGAAGCAGGCCATTCAGTCCATCTAGTCTGCTTCATCATTTCATTGGGGCTGAGATTTTCCTTCTCAGCCCCAGTCTCCTGCCTTCTCCCTGTATACCTTCATGCACTGACTAATCAAGAATCTATCAGCCTCTGCCTTAAATATACCAAATGATTTGGCCTCCACAGCCAAATGTCGCAACAAATTCCATAGGTTCACTACTCTCTGGCTAAAGAAGTTCCTCCTCATCTCTGCTCTAAAAGGGCACCCCCCCACTTATTTTGAGGCTGTATCCTCTGGTTTTAGACTCCCCCACCAGAGGAGACATCATCTTCACATCAACTCTATCTTGGACTTTCTGTCATGGGGGGTGGCAGACCCAAATGCAAGACGCAGACACTGAAGTACTAGGAACAGGACAAGGTGTGTCAAGAAAGCAAAGGAAGTGGGAAAGAAATGACGCTGGACAAGACACAGGCCCTGGACGAGACTAGGAACTTGGGACTGTGACAAGGACTCCAAGCCATAGACTGGACAAGGACCCAGAACCTGGGTCTTGAGTCTGGCTTGGACTCCGGATCTAGGCGAGGACAAGACGTGACAAGGCAACAGCAATGGACATGGTGGCAGGACTGGACGTAACTACAGGACTGGACGTGAAATTCCTGCACAGGACTTGGCAGAACTGGAACACACAGGTCTTTGGTCTTGGCAGAACTGGAACACACAGGGCCTTGGTCTTGGCAGAACTGGAACACAGGAACATGGAACACAAAGCCAGGACACCCTCCTTCGGAACTGGACTTGGGGCCAGGGCTCTACACAGAGTCAGGACCCTTCCTAGGGAGCAGGACATAGGGCCGGGATTCATACACAGAACACAGAGAGACAGTTCCTAACACAAGGTAGCAGCAAACAGCCGGACCTACCTCGCAAAGGCACGGACATGGAGACATTTCTCAACTCAAAGTAGCGGCAAATGGCCGGACCTACCTAGCAAAGGCATGGACACAGAGAGACAGTTCGAAACAACGATAGACAGTTCCTTATCTAGAGACAGCAAGGCTCCAGTTCTGCTCCAGCGGTAGAACTTGACAGCGATACAGGCAAGGTTGCAGGCAAAGGCTTCAGAAGGAAGGGAACAGTCCAGCAACTGAAGCTGAATCCAGGAGCTATTTATGTATGCAGCCCAAAATGAGAATCATATGCTTCAATTAAGGCACACAGCAGGACAAGGGAAAACCAGAAAACCTGGAATACGGATCGATGGACCAGACCATGAACCGGAATGTGCAATTCATGGACCAGACCATGACACTTTCAACATTTGATAGGTTTCAATTAGGTCACCTTCTTTCTTTTGAATTCCAGTGAGTACAGGCCTAGAGCCATCAAACACTCCTCATATGACAAGTTTTTCAATCCTGGAATCATTTTCATGAACCTCCTTTGAACCCTCTCCAGTGTCAGCACATCCTTTCTTAGATAAGGGGCCAACACTGCTCACAATACTCCATAAGGTCTCACCAGTGCTTTGTAAAATCTCAACATTACATCCTTGCTTTTATATTCTATTCCTTTTAAAATGAACACTAACTTTGCCTTTTGCCTTCCTCACCACAGACTCAACCTGCAAATTAACCTTTAGGGAATCCTGCACAAGGATTCCCAAGTCCCTTTGTGCCTCAGATTTTTGAATTTTCTCCCCGTTTAGAAAACAGTCATCCCTTTCATTACTTCTACCAAAGTGCATGACCATACACTTTCCGACACTATATTCCATCTGCCACTTCTTTGCCCATTCTCCTAAATACCTGCAACTCCACCTATCTTCATATTGTCTGCAAACTTTGCAACAAAGCCATCAATTCCATCATCCAAATCATTAACATATAACTTTAAAAGAATCAGTCCCAACACAGACTCCTTTGGAACACCACTTTGTAAGATTTTCCCTTGAGGAAACCATGCTGACTATGGCCTATTTTATCATGTGCCTCCAAGTACCCAGAGACCTATTCCTTAAAATTGACTCCAACATCTTCCCAATCACTGAGGTCAGACTAACTGGCCTATACTTTCCCCTCTTATGCCTCTTTTCCTACTTGAGAAGTGGAGTAACATTTGCAATTTCCCAGTCTTCTGGAACCATTCCAGAATCTAGTGATTCTTGAAACATGACTACCAATGCTTCCACAATCTCTTCAGCCACCTCTTTCAGAACTCTGGCGTGTACACCATCTGGTCCAGGTGATTTATCTACCTTCAGACCTTTCAGTTTCCCAAGACCCTTCTCCCTAGCAATGGTAACTCCATCCAGTTCTGCCCCCAGACACTCTTGTACACCTGGCATACTGCTCGCATCTTCCACAGTGAAGACTGATGCAATATACTTATTCAGTTTATCCTCCATTTCCTTGTTCCCCATTACTACTTCTCCAGCATCGTTTTCCAGCTGTCCAATATCCACTCTTGCCTCTCTTTTATGCTTTATATATCTGAAGAAACTTTTGGTATCCTCTTTAATATTATTGGCTGGCTTCCTTTTGTATTCCATCTTTACCTTCTTAATGACTTCTTTAGTTGCCTGTTGTTGGTTTTTAAAAACCTCCCAATTCTCTAACATCCCACTAATTTTTGGTCTGTTATATGCCCTCCCTTTGGATTTTATGTTGGCTTTGACTTCTCTTGTTAGCCATGGTTGTGTCATCTTGCCTTTAGAATATTTCTTCCTCTTTGGGATGTATATATCCTGTGCCTTCCTCTTTGGGATATATATATCCTGTGCCTTCCTCGTTGGGATGTATATATCCTGTGCCTTCCTCTTTGGGATGTATATATCCTGTGCCTTCCGCTTTGGGATGTATATATCCTGTGCCTTCCTCGTTGGGATGTATATATCCTGTCCCTTCTTTGGGATGTATATATCCTGTGCCTTCCGCTTTGGGATGTATATACCCTGTGCCTTCCGCTTTGGGATGTATATATCCTGTGCCTTCCTCTTTGGGATGTATATATCCTGTGCCTTCCGAATTGTTCCCAGAAATTTCAGCCATAGTTGCTTTGCCACCATCCCTGCCACTGTTCCTTTCCAATCAACTTCAGCCAGCTCCTCCTTCATGCCTCCGTAATTCCCTTTGCTCCACTGTAATACTGATACTTCTTCCCAAATTTCGGGGTGATTTCTGTCATATTACAATCACTTTCCCCTAAGAGTTCTTTTTGCTGAAGCTCTCTAATCAATTCCGACTCATTGCACAACACCTAATCCAGAATAATTGAACCTCCAGTGGGCTCAAACATGAGCTGCTCTAAAAAGCCATGTCATAGGCAGTCTAGGAATTTCCCTTCTTGGGTTCCAGTGCTAACTGGTATTCCCAATGTACCTGCATATTGAAATCCCCCATGACTATTGTAACATTGTCCTTTCAGTGCGCATTTCCTATCTCCCACTGTAATTTGAAGACCACATCCTTACTAATGTTTAGGGATCTGTGTATAACTCCCATAGGGGTCTTTTTACCCTTGCAGTTGCTTTGCTCCACCCACAACAATTCAACACTTTGCAACCCTATGTCACCTCTTTCTAACGATTTGATTAATTTTTTACCAACAGAGCCACACCACCCCCTCTGCCTACCTGCCTGTCCTTTTGATACAATGTGTATCCCTGAAGGATAAACTCCCAGCTGTAATCTTCTTTCAGCCAGGATTCAGTGATGCCCACAATGTCATAAGTGCCAATCTGTAACTATGCTACAAGTTCATCTACTTCATTCTGTGTACTGCACACATTCAAATGTAACACATTCAGTCCTGTATTCACCATTTTCAATCTTTCCCACTTCTTACATTGAAACCCATCCTGTTAACTGCAATTTTGCCCTATCAACAGCCTCTCTTTGCTTTAAATCTCACTGCACACTGCCTCTGTTTGTAAACCAACTCTCCCATCCTCAGCACTATCACTGCAGTTCCCATTCCCCTGCCAAATTAGTCTAGACTCTCCTGAACAACTCTAGCAAACCTGCCCACAAGGATATTAGTCCAGTTACCTCAATCGCGCCCACAGAATCTCACTTCTGTTCCCCTGACTATGGAATTTCCTGTCACCACTGCAGTCTGCTTCACCTCTCTGCTTTTCTGAGCCACAGAACAGACTCAGTATGAGCGACCCGGTCACCGTGGCTCCCCTGGCAGATCGAGCCATCATGCAACACATTCTAATCTTGAAAGTTCTTGGTATCATTGTCAAGTGTCCAGTTCATGCAGGGTTTCAACTAGAGATGCCAACAGTTCCTTTCCCCCAAAGATGCTGCTCAACCCATTGGGTTCCTCCAGCAGGTTGTTGCACAGAACTACTGTTGGTTATCATTTTCCTGCCACTGGGTCCTGTCAGGGGTCAGAACTGTGCGTTGTCCTTGGCTCAGGTACAGAGAGAGAGGATAGCTGAGACGAGCATTTTGCAGCTCCTGCACCAGTTGCACATTGATGGAGTGCCTGCCCTTTATCCATTCCTGTCTTTGTTGCCACAGTCAAGGAAGCCCTATTCAAACCTGCCAGAGATACCAGACAGAACTCCCACATATTCCAATTGATGCCAAGGCAGAGAGAGTTGTGCTAATTGCCTGCTGGCCAGACAAGCTAACAATCATCTGGCTGATGTATCTAACAAGCTGCCAAGTGCACCATAGAGCATAAGCAGAACATTGAAGGCTGTAGCATGGTATGGGCTATTCAGCCCATGATGTTGTGTCAACCTTGATTCCAGTTTATACCATCACCCTACCCTGACACTCTCTGTGTAAAATACTTCATCTCCATGTTGATTTTAAATTTCTCCCTCTATCATTAAGGGCATGTCCTCTAGTATTTGATATAGGGAAAAGATTCTGACCGTCTACCCTAGCTATTGCTTCTTGTAATTTTATAAATGTCTGTCAGGTTTCCCCTTAGTCTCTTAGGGAGAACAACACAAGTTTATCCAACCAGGAGATGCACAATTCTCTAAGAGCAGTCTGACTGCCGTATATATCTGCAGCATGACTTCCTTATTCTAACAGTTAGCACTCCTACCAACACCGGCCTTCATTACTACCTTATCCACTTTCAGTGAATTATGGACCTGAACCTCAAGAACCCTCTGTACCTCGATGTATTAAAGGGTCTACCACTAACTGTGTATTTCTCATTTCATTTGCGCTCCCAAAGTGCAACATCTCACACTTGCTCAGAATAAACGACGTCTATGTGGTTAAGTGCCTTGCTCAAGGACACAACACGCTGCCTCAGGCAAAGCTCGAACTAGCGACCTTCAGATCACTAGACAAATGCTTTAACCACTTGGCCACGCGCCAACTTAAGAGCCAAGTTAAGGGCCTATGGTATTACAGGAAACTTACTGGCATGGTTAGAGTATTGGCTGATTGGTAGGAGGCAGCGAGTGGGAATAATAGGATCCTTTTCTGGTTGGCTGCCAGTGACAAGTGATGTTCTGCAGGGGTCGGTGTCAGGACCGCTTCTTTTTATGTTGCATATCGATGATTTAGATGATGGGATAGATGGCTTTGTTACCAAGTTTGCAGATGATACGAAGGTTGGTGGAGATCAGGTAGTGTTGATGAAGCAGGTTGGTGTGCAGAAGAGCATCTCTGGATGCACAACATATCAAACCTTGAAGTGGATGGGTTACAGTAGCAGAGGACCATGAATGCACAGAAGTACATCAGTGCCCACTTTATTAGGTACTTCCTATAACTAACAACGTGGCCACTGAGGGTCTATCTGTACATGCCAATAATGTGTCCACTGTAAGTAATAAAGTGGCCAATGAGGGTCCATGTATGCTTCCTGCTTGCTACTACATATAGCTGTACTCTCTCTTCTCACTACACCATCGAGCAGGAGGTTCAGAAGCTCTAGGTCCCACACCACCAGGTTCAGAAACAGTTATTACCCTACAACCATCAGGATCCTGAACAGGCATGGATAATTTCATTCACCACAACTCGGAACTGATTCTGCAACCTTTAGACTCACTTTCAAGAACTCTTTATAACTCATGTTAATAGAACATAGAACACTGCCGAATAGCCCAGGCCCTTCAGCCCATCATGATGCTGTGCCGACCTTTTAACCTACACTAGCATCAATCTCACCCTTCCCTCCTCCATAGCCCTCCATTTTCCTATCAACTATGTGCCAACCTAAGATTTTCCTAAATATCTATAACATATCTACCACTACCACTGCACCTGGCAATGTACCCTCCACTCTCTGTGTGAAAAACCTATCTCTGACATCCCCCTCCCGTGCTTTCCTCCAGTTACCTTAAAATTATGCCCCTTGGTATTAGCAATTTCTGCCTTGGGAAAAAGTCTCTAGCTATCAACTCTATCTATGCCTCTTATCATCTTGTATACCTCTATCAAGTCACCTTTCATCCTCCTTCATTCCAAAGGGAAAAACAGTAGCTCGCTCAACATACCCTTATAAAATGTGCTCTCCAAACCAGGCAACATCCTGGTAAATCTCCTCTGCACCCTCTACGTATCTTCCACATCCTTCCCATACTAACATAACCAGAACTGAAAACAATACTCCAAGTGTGGTCTAACACTAATAAATGTTGGGGTGGGTGGGGGGCTTCAGGCTTCCGATGTTTCTATCATTCATTCTTTGTGGGTGGTTTTCTTGTTTCGTTGATGTCTGTGAAGAGTAAGAATTTCAGGTTGTATACTGTATACACATTCTCTGATATTAAATTGAACCACTTGAACCAATATTTTATAGAGTGGCAATCACCTAACGAATGAACACCAAAACACCATATGCCTTTTTAACCACCCTATCAACTTGAGCTCCAACTTTGAGGGGTCTATGGATGTGGACCCCAAGATGCTGTTCCACCACACTGCTTTCGAATTTCACTTTCCAAAGTGAATCACCACACTTTTCCATCCACCACTTCTCAGCTCAGCTCTGCAGCCTGTCAAAGCCTAAAGCAACCTTCCACACTATCCACAATGCTCTCAGACTCAGAACGCTATGTTCTCATTGCTCGCACAGTTTGTCTTCTTTTGCACATTGGTTGTTTGTCAATTTCTGTTTATGCGTAGTTCTTCAAAAATTCTGTTATATTTCTTTCTTTTCTTGGAAATGCCTGAAAGAAAACAAATCTCAGGGTAGTATATGGTAACATATATGTAATTTGATAATAAATTTTACTTTGATTACTTTGACTTTGAAGTTTATCAGATTACACTCCCCACAAAGTCTAGTGTTGCAGCAAGAGGGGCTAGGTTCAATCCTGACCTCTGCTGCTCCAGTTATAAAATGGCACAAAGGCAGCAGAATGGTGCGGTGAATAGAGTGACTTCCTCACAGCTTCAGTGACCCAGCTTCATCCCTCATTTTGTGTGGAATTTGCATGTTCTCCTTTTAACCGCGTGGGCTCCCCCACTCTCTGCCAACCCCCAGCACTCTGGGTAACTCCCACATCCCAGTAACTGGCTGGTTGGTTAATTATTGTGTGTGCGTGTGTTGCACTGAATCTGAGAATGCTGGGGATGTGGGCCAAACACAATGGAATAACTATAGAATTAGTGTAAGTAGATGTGTGTTGGTGAACAGGACGCTGTGGAAAAAAAGGGGCTGTTTCCTGTGATTATCAACAAAGGTTTCCCCCCAGCATCTAGACTGTTATATTTTCTTCCCTCTAATCATTCCTATCCAGTCATTACCCCCTCAGTAGCATTCTGGCTTGACTTCACTCGCAGATTCCAAGGAGTCCAGGATGTGGATGGACCCACAGATAAGCTGGAATATCTGTACTAAGCTCACTCCAGTATCACTGTACTGTGGCAAACTCCCTTCCTTAGGGAGCTGGTCTCAAGTAGCCGAACCTACCATGGAGATCACCATCTTTCTAATCTCCTGCTCGTATTCCTGAATTTAACCCACACTCCCCATGATCCCATCATCCACCTGCTCCCAGATGTTAAACTTTCCTAATAATACATTAATGAATGGGAGCATTATTGAGCTTTTAGCAGCAGAAAACTCGAACTGCTGAATAGGAGAGGTTTTATTTGACTAACGGGTGGAGGCTCTATTTTGATAAGCTGCATTTGTGAAGTGATTGCACTTAATTCAGTTGAATTACAGGAATATAAAAAGCAATCGATCACATTTTGCTAACAAGATTGTACTGTGTTTGGTTAACAGAGATGGAATAGAATGTTTTCTCCTGAGTGCAGTAGAAAGTATTTTTTTGTTACCAAGAACAAACGAACAGGAGCCGATTATGGAAAGCAACAGTAATATGTATTTTCCTCAGTGGTGAATCATACAAGGCAAATACTTTCATCTGAAATTGCTGCCCTTTTTTCAAAGAAAGTGCAGTTTAATAAAGAGGTTTGTATTGAAAAGGGGCGTGCTCTTTCAGTAAAAACAATTGACTGCTTTCTGTTAAGCGATAAACTGCTCAAACAATTCTTTTGCAATGCATAATGTTCTTGAATGTTATGTGATAAACTCAACCAAAAGTGATTTTGTAGGAGCCAATGCCCAGAGATGTCAGAAATGCTTTGATATCACACACTCAGAAAGGATTTGGAAAAGTTCTGGCTCCTGTCCTTATCTGGAGACATGGAGCCTGTACACTGAGACAGCTTGGTCCCCTATCTGCCCTTCAATCACATCTCACCGCAGGCATCCACTGGGGCTACCAGACATTCAATATATCCAACCCTTCCCTTCAGCCATCCCTAACAGTCCCAAAGAATCCTGATCGCCCACAATAGTTGGTGCAAATCGCCATGGAATCCTCAAACTGTCGGTAACTCGCTCTTTCTTTCTTACAGTGTCAGGACTGTGTGTTGGTGATTGGCATCATTTGAATCGGTTTCTTCATTCTACTGCAGTAGCAAATCCACAGCCTTGATAAAGGAACACATACATGAGCAAAGGGGCATAATTTCAGAAGCAGAGTCATATTTATCATCACTGACATATGACATGAAATGTGTTGTTTTCCAGTAGCAATACAGCACAAATTCTCCCTAACCACTATATTAAGTCATTTGGTCTCACCCTACCAAAGTTATTTCATTTGTTCTACCCACCTCATCCACTATCTCAGAGTACCTTGCATTCTCTCTTTCTGATGTAGGGTCCCTGGGACTGGAACATTAGCTGTTTCTTCTTCCACAGATACTGCCTTACCAGCAGAGCATTTCCAGCACCTACTGCTTTTATTTCATCCCTGAGCCCCAAGTAGATGTGACCCACATCAGCACAACATGAAGTGCCAGGCTGCTACCTCAAGGAGTCATCTCTGGTCTCTGATGGACCTTGGTGGCACAGCAGGGAAGCTGTTACTACCACCCTGCCACAGTCACTGCTCAACCTGATCTTATGGTGGCAGCAATGACACAACCAGTGAGTAAATGTTAGTCCTCTGTCTTGTGTTGGCGCGTGGCCAAGTGGTTAAGGCGTTCGTCTAGTGATCTGAATGTCGCTAGTTCGAGCCTTGGCTGAGGCAGCGTGTTGTGTCCTTGAGCAAGGCACTTAACCACACATTGCTCTGCGATGACACCGGTGCCAAGCTGTATGGGTCCTAATGCCCTTCCCTTGGACAACATCGGTGGCGTGGAGAGGGGAGACTTGCAGCATGGGAAACTGCTGGTCTTCCATACAACCTTGCCCAGGCCTGCGCCCTGGAAACCTTCAAGGCGCAAACCCATGGCCTCACGAGACTAACGGATGCCCATCTGTCAACCATTTCCTTCTTTTAATTTATTAATCTTTATAGACCTGGGCACCATGCAGATTCAGAATTTATTTCCTGCTCCAAGGGGCCATTTCAGAGTTAGCATCTTTGCTGAGGGTGTGGTCTCAGGTATAGGGCAGTCAAGATAAGGACAGACATATTGAAGAATAACAAGAACTGCAGGCTCCCCAGTGGGTTCCCCTCCAGCTCACACCTCCTGATCTGGAAATATATCGTCAACGAGTCTAAATGCTGGAACCCCCTCTCCAACAGCACTGCTGGAGTGGCTTCACTGGGAAGGCTACAGCAGTTCAAGCAGGCAGCTCATCACCATCTTCTCAAGGATGGTCTGCAATAGGCAATAAGTGCTGTTCTTGTGATGCCCCAGACCCTACTAAAAAGGAGTGAAGTCCTCAATTCCCTGAAAAGCTAACAATCTTCTCAAACTTCCCAATCCGAATGCCCACTCCATCTGATTGTCTCTAACTAGGTAAAGGAGAGGGTCACTTGTACTTGAATAGGCAGCAACAGGGATGTGAAAAATTGGGGGCTAGATCATCACACAGAGGTTGATCTGGGTATGAGGAAGTGCGTGGAGTCCTCTGCAGGCGATGTTGCCCAGGCACGGCCGTGTGGCTAGAGAACTGCGTGCACCGATTGCTGAACCAGTCCCTCCTGCTCACACAGGTTATGGGACCGCTGCCGGAGGGAGTGGACAGGGCTCAGGGCACACTCGAAGTAGCTTTAGAGCTTTCAATCCAGCACAGACTTAAAGCCCTGTTGCATTGCCCTGCATCTGAGTGATTGACTGTTTGGATTGTGCTCCCCGTGAGGGGCTCCAGACAGTTCCAAGCCCAATGCGGGGTACATTTCAGCAGAATATGAAGCAAAGGGAACCACCAACCATGCGGCTCTGAACACCCCCGTCCCAGAGTGTGGGATTTGCATGGCCGCTCTGGGGACAACTCTGCACACAGTTTTTGCCACTTCTGCATGACTCGGACAGAAAATCTAAAGTCACTTGCATCACAAGCTCTTTGCATAAAGCAAAGAAACTGGTGGCCTAAACCATTTCCTTATCAGGAATCGATAACGCTGTTGAAAGGCAGATTGTGTTTTGTTAACAGCATGATCCAATACTGTTTTGGAAGTGTAAGATTTTTTAAAACTGGCTTTGGAGACCTGTTGTGGAATTTTGGCCCTGTTAGTAGGTTGAGATTACAAGGCTGTTGACCTGAAACATTTACTCTGTTTCTCTCTCTACTGATGCCGCCTGACTTTCTGATGATTTTCTGCTTTCATCTCAAGACTTCCAGAATTCCACGAGGCTGACAAAGTAGCAGATCTATTTCACTGCAACAAACCACCTGCTGGAAGAACTCAGGGTTGCAGCATGCACCAACCGCATGTGGTGGTACATGAGCAGGGCCTGTTGAAAGTGTGTTTCCAGCACCTCAGTGGGGGGAAGGAATCTATTTTATTTTATTGATACACAATGTGGAGATAGAGTTTCCGGCCCTCTGAGCCACCCTGGCCAGCAATCCCCCAATTTGTAATGCCAGCCTAATCACGGGGCAATTTCCAATGGACTATCAACCTATCAACCAGTACGCCGCTGGTCTGTGGGCGGAAACCCGCGTGGTCACGGGGAGAAGGTACAAGCTCCTCACAGGCACCGGCGGGAATTGAACCGGGGTCACCTGCACTGTAAAGCGCCGTGCTGACCACCACGCTACTGTGCCGCTCCATGGTCAGGACGAAACCATAGACTGGACTGGTTCTATTTTACTGCAGCCTTACTTTGGAACTGAGGTGTTACGTGTGGGAAGAATTATTGCCTGGAACTGTGCCCTCTCTGTTTGAATGGGGCTCTGCCTCTGCAGCTAGATTCATTCAACAGCGAAAGAAAATAAGGTGCCTTTGCTGCCAAATAGTTCCCAGTATTAAGGGATACGTTCTCATAACGTTCCAACTCTCAAGAGCAGTGCTATATATGATGAATCCTGCAATTGGTGAAGATTCCTATCTGATCCTCAATGGTATCCAAGTAACATTTTTTCTTGTGGAAACTGTGTCTAAGGGGCAAGAACAAAGAGAAGCCTTGTGTGCAGAGATGACTTGATGGTTAAATGCAGCCAGCAAGTTGGAGCAGGACATCCAAACAAAATGTGTGGGATAGGAAACGAACCCCAAGTTACCATGGACCCCAACTCTGGCTGAAGATCAACCTAACGTCTGTACACGTCAGAACAACAAAAGGAACTGCAGACCCTGGAACTCTGAAATCAGGAATTCCTTAGCCACCTGATAAACTGTTGCTGACCCATGTCATTCCCTGTATCCCTCTCTCCATTGATGCTGCATGACCCAATGGACATTTCCAGATCTGCTGTTTAGGTTTGGATCCAATACGTGCTCTGGCCTCGCAACTTCCCGTTGCAGTATTGCAGCCTGCAACCTCCACCCACGCCCAGCACAGTATCTGCACTCAGTAAGGCACCACCTCACTAGTGCTGGTGCAGAAATCAGATTCACAACATTAACAAGAAAATCGTACATTAAACATAACTGTGTGAAAGAACACAACAACTTCTCTACACAGCCTCATCCATCTCAATCAAAATGCTTCCAGAAGCCTCGTATTGACCCAGTCGATAATAAAAACAGATGAAGTCTCCGGGGAGTTGCAGAGTGATGGAGGTGACAGGGCCTTTACCTTCTTTATAGTGCTAATGGGAGCTGTGCTGAGATGGGAATGACTGCAAGTCGCAGCCTACAACCCCACTACCTCAGTCTGAACATATAACAAAGGGTTGGGCAGACTGAAATGGAAGGTGGAGACCACATCACTGAAAGCACAGAACCCCTGCCCCTGCCCCTGCCCTGCCCCTGCCCCTGCCCCTGCCCTGCCCTGCCCCTGGCCCAGCCCCTCTCAGGTGCCAGCTGAGTCCTAGCTTTACTTGTTGGAGCTGTGGTGTCAGAGGGCTGTCACCTCTGGCCAGGACTAAACAGGTGATCTGAATTATTGCTGCAGGAGGCATACAGTACACTCAGTGTGGTACAGGCAATCTGGATTATTACTGTAAGAGGTGTACAGTACACTCGGTGTGGTACAGGCAATCTGGATTATTACTGTAAGAGGTGTACAGTACACTCAGTGTGGCACAGGAGATCTGGATTATTGCTGTAAGAGGTGTACAGTACACTCGGTGTGGTACAGGCAATCTGGATTATTACTGTAAGAGGTGTACAGTACACTCGGTGTGGCACAGGCGATCTGGATTATTGCTGTAAGAGGTGCACAGTACACTCGGTGTGGTACAGGCGATCTGGATTATTGCTGTAAGAGGTGCACAGTACACTCAGTGTGGTACAGGCAATCCGGATTATTACTGTAAGAGGTGTACAGTACACTCAGTGTGGCACAGGCGATCTGGATTATTGCTGTAAGAGGTGCACAGTACACTCAGTGTGGTACAGGCAATCCGGATTATTACTGTAAGAGGTGTACAGTACACTCAGTGTGGTACAGGCAATCTGGATTATTACTGTAAGAGGTGTACAGTACACTCAGTGTGGTACAGGCAATCCGGATTATTACTGTAAGAGGTGTACAGTACACTCAGTGTGGTACAGGCAATCCGGATTATTACTGTAAGAGGTGTACAGTACACTCGGTGTGGCACAGGAGATCTGGATTATTGCTGTAAGAGGTGCACAGTACACTCGGTGTGGTACAGGCAATCTGGATTATTACTGTAAGAGGTGCACAGTACACTCGGTGTGGTACAGGCAATCTGGATTATTGCTGTAAGAGGTGTACAGTACACTCGGTGTGGTACAGGCAATCTGGATTATTACTGTAAGAGGTGTACAGTACACTCAGTGTGGTACAGGCGATCCAGATTATTACTGTAAGAGGTGTACCGTACACTCGGTGTGGTACAGGCAATCTGGATTATTACTGTAAGAGGTGTACAGTACACTCAGTGTGGTACAGGCGATCCGGATTATTGCTGTAAGAGGTGTACCGTACACTCGGTGTGGCACAGGCGATCTGGATTATTGCTGTAAGAGGTGTACAGTACACTCGGTGTGGTACAGGCGATCCGGATTATTACTGTAAGAGGTGTACAGTACACTCGGTGTGGTACAGGTGATCCAGATTATTACTGTAAGAGGTGTACAGTACACTCGGTGTGGTACAGGCAATCCGGATTATTACTGTAAGAGGTGTACAGTACACTCGGTGTGGTACAGGCGATCCGGATTATTGCTGTAAGAGGTGCACAGTACACTCGGTGTGGTACAGGCGATCCGGGTTATTGCTGTAAGAGGTGCACAGTACACTCGGTGTGGTACAGGCAATCTGGATTATTACTGTAAGAGGTGTACAGTACACTCAGTGTGGTACAGGCGATCCGGGTTATTGCTGTAAGAGGTGCACAGTACACTCGGTGTGGTACAGGTGATCTGGATTATTACTGTAAGAGGTGCACAGTACACTCGGTGTGGTACAGGCAAACAGGATTATTACTGTAAGAGGTGTACAGTACACTCGGTGTGGTACAGGCAATCCGGATTATTGCTGTAAGAGGTGCACCTTACACTCGGTGTGGTACAGGCAAACAGGATTATTGCTGTAAGAGTACACTCGGTGTGGCACAGGCGATCTGGATTATTACTGTAAGAGGTGTACAGTACACTCGGTGTGGTACAGGCAATCTGGATTATTACTGTAAGAGGTGTACAGTACACTCGGTGTGGTACAGGTGATCCGGATTATTACTGTAAGAGGTGCACAGTACACTCGGTGTGGTACAGGCGATCCAGATTATTACTGTAAGAGGTGTACCGTACACTCGGTGTGGTACAGGCAATCCGGATTATTACTGTAAGAGGTGTACAGTACACTCAGTGTGGTACAGGCAATCTGGATTATTACTGTAAGAGGTGCACAGTACACTCAGTGTGGTACAGGCAATCCGGATTATTACTGTAAGAGGTGTACAGTACACTCAGTGTGGTACAGGCAATCTGGATTATTACTGTAAGAGGTGTACAGTACACTCGGTGTGGCACAGGAGATCTGGATTATTGCTGTAAGAGGTGTACAGTACACTCGGTGTGGTACAGGCAATCTGGATTATTACTGTAAGAGGTGTACAGTACACTCGGTGTGGCACAGGAGATCTGGATTATTGCTGTAAGAGGTGTACAGTACACTCGGTGTGGCACAGGAGATCTGGATTATTACTGTAAGAGGTGCACAGTACACTCGGTGTGGTACAGGTGATCTGGATTATTACTGTAAGAGGTGTACAGTACACTCGGTGTGGTACAGGAGATCTGGATTATTACTGTAAGAGGTGTACCGTACACTCGGTGTGGCACAGGAGATCTGGATTATTACTGTAAGAGGTGTACAGTACACTCGGTGTGGTACAGGCAATCCGGATTATTGCTGTAAGAGGTGCACAGTACACTCGGTGTGGTACAGGCAAACAGGATTATTGCTGTAAGAGGTGTACAGTACACTCGGTGTGGTACAGGTGATCCGGGTTATTACTGTAAGAGGTGCACAGTACACTCGGTGTGGTACAGGCGATCCAGATTATTACTGTAAGAGGTGTACCGTACACTCGGTGTGGTACAGGCAATCTGGATTATTACTGTAAGAGGTGTACAGTACACTCGGTGTGGTACAGGAGATCTGGATTATTGCTGTAAGAGGTGTACAGTACACTCGGTGTGGTACAGGTGATCCGGATTATTACTGTAAGAGGTGCACAGTACACTCGGTGTGGTACAGGCGATCCAGATTATTACTGTAAGAGGTGTACCGTACACTCGGTGTGGTACAGGCAATCTGGATTATTACTGTAAGAGGTGTACAGTACACTCAGTGTGGTACAGGCGATCCGGATTATTGCTGTAAGAGGTGCACAGTACACTCGGTGTGGCACAGGCAATCCGGATTATTACTGTAAGAGGTGTACAGTACACTCGGTGTGGTACAGGCGATCCAGATTATTACTGCAGGAGGTGTACAGTACACTCGGTGTGGTACAGGCAAACAGGATTATTACTGCAGGAGGGGTACAGTACACCCAATGTTGGTACAGGCAAACAGGATTATTACTGCAGGAGTTGTTCAGTACAGCCGGTTTGCCACAGGCAACCTGTGTAATTAGTGGAAGTGGGTGAAAGAGTCAGTGTGGTTGCTTCCATTCTCCGGTAATATAGAAATGCAGCCCCTGGCAGGTGCCGTAGCAATGCAGATATTCCATACCTGTCACACTGTTTCTGGGTTGAAGTTTGGCCAAGAGACCAGGAGGAATACTCAGCCACCCTACTGGGATCATTTGAATCCAGTCTGGTGTGTCGTTCCAACATTTACCTGGAAAGCTGCTACCTTCGGCCAGGTTGGACACCCTGCAGTCAGCTGCTTTCAGCTTTGCTGATTTGCCAGAAATATTTGGATTCATTAATCTGATTTTTGATCCATCACATTGAACTGTTGGAGCAGTGTTTTTGATACATCTACGTTAAGCCATGCTTTTGTTTCTTGTCATGTTCAGATCTTCCTGCAATGTGTTCTGTATGATTCCGAGGCCAAGAATGCCAACCTTCATGCAGTTACAACTATCTGCACTATTATAGGATCTTTGATTTTTTAAGACGAACAAAACCTTGGCGGTAAAAACTGAGGAGTGGTTAGACACTCATAGACTGGTCTTGATATTTTTGGAACTTACTGTAGTTTGTATGTCTTACACTGTACCGGTGCGGCAAGACAACAGACAACTCCATTGATAATAAATCTGATCCTGTTTCGGATTCCAGCATTCCCTGCCGTTATTCCAAATTTCCATGGCACCTTCCCTGAGCAATAGCTACTGCTTTCCCAGCATTGCTGCATGCAGTCTACTGGATGGTTAGGGTAACAAGGCAGGGGCAGTGAGGGAACCCAGGGAAGCCCGGACTTGTGACTCGGTGTCCTAGTGGGCTGATGCTGTCTCTCTGAATGATGCCACTAAGTGGCAGCAGGTGGATGATGAATAATGGGAAACCAGGGTATGGCCACAATATTCTACATGATTACAGTGTCTCCCAAGCTCTCTGAGCAACCAGCTTCTGATGGGGTTGCACCCACTCTCAGAAACCCATGGGGTCGGATCCCCCAGACACTTCCTCTTCCAGCCGGTCAGACTTCTTCAACTCCAGTGAAATGAGTTTCTTGTTCACAGCTCAGGAAACTGCTGTTCCCTGCTGGTTCACACAATTCCCAGGAGTACAACAGTGAACACTCTTCTAAGGTCTGAAACTCGTGAGATGCTGCGTGAACGCAATTGTTTTCACTGTTTCCCTCAAACTCCACCCTTTTTCTAAACTCTGCCTCCTGTTTGATCTCCCCACACCTCTGGCTTGTAGCTCTGCAATAGGACGTAGGGCACGGCACAGTACAGCACAGGAACAGGCTCTCAATCCACAGTGTCGTACCAAACTAAATCAATAACATAGGTCAACAAAGTTTTTCAGAAGTGTTTTTCTTTCAGGATGTTTTTGTTTATGAGAGACCACTTGAAGCTAAATGTAAATATAATTTCAGACTACTTGTAACATGTAGGAATTTGGAGAAACAAGGATTTAACTTTTATTGAATATAATGTGTTCAATTACATAATGGTGCTGACGCTTTACAATAGTTCAACTATTTCATTTGTACTTTCATTTGTACTCATTGTCTGATGTTTCTCACTTAAGTGTCCAATAATAGTCTGCCAGTATTGATGGATTCCAAATGCCCTGATACCATTTCTCCATGACCACAATGTCCAGATGAAACCTTTCGTGACTTTTATTAACGACCTGGATGTGGGGGCAGAAGGGTGGGTTGGCAAGTTTGCAGACGACACAAAGGTTGATGGTGTTGTGGATAGTGTAGAGGATTGTCAGAGATTGCAGAGAGACATTGATAGGATGCAGAAGTGGGCTGAGAAGTGGCAGATGGAGTTCAACCCGGAGAAGTGTGAGGTGGTACACTTTGGAAGGACAAGCTCCAAGGCAGAGTATAAAGTAAATGGCAGGATACTTGGTAGTGTGGAGGAGCAAAGGGATCTGGGGGTACCTATCCACAGATCCCTGAAAGTTGCCTCACAGGTAGATAGAATAATTAAGAAAGCTTACGGGGTGTTAGCTTTCATAAGTCAAGGAATAGAGTTTAAGAGTTGTGAGGTAATGATGCAGCTCTATAAAACTCTGGTTAGGCCACACTTGGAGAACTGTGTCCAGTTTTGGTCACCTCACTGTAGGAAGGATGTGGAAGCATTGGAAAGGGTACAGGGGAGATTTACCAGGATGCTGCCTGGTTTAGAGAGTATGGATTATGATCAGAGATTAAGGGAGCTAGGGCTTTACTCTTTGGAGAGAAGGAGGATGAGAGGAGACATGATAGAGTTGTACAAGATAATAAGAGGAATCGATAGAGTGGATAGCCAGCGCCTCTTCCCCAGGGCACCACTGCTCAATACAAGGGGACATGGCTTTATGGTAAGGGGTGGGAAGTTCAAGGGGGATATTAGAGGAAGGTTTTTTTACTCAGAGAGTGGTTGGTGTGTGGAAAACCCTGCCTGAGTCAGTGGTGGAGGCAGACACACTAGTGAAATTTAAAAGACTACTAGACAGGTATATGGAGGAATTTAAGGTGGGGGGTTATATGGGAGGCAGGGTTTAAAGGTCGGCACAACATTGTGGGCTGAAGGGCCTGTACTGTGCTGTACTGTTCTATGTTCTATGTTCTATGCTCATCAATGACAGCAACGAGATTTGCAGGGAAGAAGTCCGAATGGGAATGCAGAAAATGAATCTTTAGTGAAGTTGCACTATGGATTTATATGTTTGAAGCATGTTGTCTACCAGCTGCTTCTAGGTCAGTGCTGTGTAGTTGCCAAGATCTTTCTCAAAAACATCCTTGAATGCCTTCCATGCGATCTTCTCCGGTCCCATTAGAAGTTCTTTGAACTGTCTGTCATTGATGACCTGTTTGATTTGAGGACCAACAAAAATGCCTTCCTTCACCTTGGCATCAGTTATTCTGACATGAATTATAAATTGAAATAATAAATATAAACGATTTCATTGTAATTTTCATGATCAGCAGCCCAGAATCATAAGATACAACCAAAAGTATGCAGAAAGCAAAATCTTAGTTCTCCAGTGTAGTTCAATGCGTAACAGAACACATTTTTAAAGAGAAAAGGGATTAAAGATTAGCTTTATTTGTTACGTAATCATCAAAATATACAGCAACACTCTTCAATTTGTTTTAACAACCAACACAATCTAAGGATTGTGCTGATGGCAGCCCGCAAATGTTGCCACACTTCCAAGCCAACATAGCATACCAACAACTTACTAACCCTAACCTGTACACCTTTAGAATGTAGGAGGAAACCAGAACTCCCAGAGGAAACCCATGTAGTCATGAGAAGAACATGCAAACTCCTTATAGATAGCAGTGGGAATTGATTCCCAACCTGTGATCGCTGATGCTGTAAAGTGATTGTGTTAACCACTGGACTACTGTTCATAGCTGTTTTTTAGCAAGAGAAATCTCCAGATTCCACCTCTCCAGATGCTGCCCTCACCCACATCTCCTCCACTTCCTGAACAACCATGCTCACCCTATCTTCCCGCTGCCTTAACAGTGATAGAGTTCCTCTTGTCCTTACCTAATGCATGAGCCTCTGCATCCAACACTTTATGCTTTGCAACTTCTACCATCTCCAAAGGGATCCTAACACCAAACATATCTTTACCTCCCACCCCTCTGCTTTCCGTAGGGATCACTTCCTCTGTGTTTCCCTTGTCCATTCATCCCTCCCCACTAATCTCCCTCCAGGCGCTTATCCCTGCAAGCAGCCAAAATTCTACAGCTGCCCACTCACCTCCTCCCTCACCTCCATTCAGGGCCCCAAACAGTCCTTTCAGGTGAAGCAACACTTCACCTGCGAATCTGCTGGTGTGGTCTATTGTGTCCAGTGCTCCTGATGTAGCCTTCTCTACATTGGTGAGACCTGTCATTGCTTCGTCGAGGACCTCCACACCAAAAGTGGAACTTCCCAGTCATTCCAATTCCTATTACTATTCCAATAGGTTGGTCCATGGCCTCCTCTTTCCCATGACGAGCAACGTGGAGGAGCAACACTTTATATCCTGTTTAGACAGCCTCCAACCTGATGGCATAAATATCGATTTTTCCTTCAATGTTCCTTCCCCCTTCCCTCTTCTATTCCTCATTCTTCTCACCTGCTTATCACCCGCACCCCCACCCCGGTCCCCTCCTCCTTCCCTTTCTCCTGTTGTCCACTCTCCTCTCCTATCAGGTTCCTTCTTCTCCAGCCCTTGATCTTTCCCACTCACCTGGCTTCACCCCTCACCTTCCAGCTAGCCTCCTTCCCCGCCCCCACCTTTTTATGCTGGCGTCGTTCCCCTTCCTTTCCAGTCCTGAGCAAAGGACTTGGCCCAAAACATCGCATGTTTATTCATTTCCGGACATGCTGTCTGATATGCTGAGTTCCTCCAACGTTTTGGATTTCCATCATCTGCAAAATTCCTCGTGTCCATATTCCACTTGCCCTTCCGTCCTTGCTCTTTGGACTTGCACAAACAGGCCCTCTAACCCATACTAATCGCCATGCTCTCATCTACACTCATGCTCTGCTAATCTCATTTTATGTTCTCACCCATCCCGTTAACTCCCTTCCTCCCTCCCCAACAAAAGGTGCAGAGGAAACTTACAAGGATGTTATCAGGACATAAGAGACTGAGTTATGGAGAGAACTTGAGCAGGTTTCGACTTCTTTCACTAAAATGTGGGGAGATCTTCTCAAGGTGTATAAAGTTATGAGGGGCATGGGTGAGGTGGATGCACATTGCCTTCATCCCAGCGTTCGGGAATCAAGAACTAGAGGCTTTAGGCTTAAGGTCAGAGGGGAGATATTTATTTATTTGCAATATAGCGCAGAATAGGCCTTGCTGGTCCTTGGAGCTGTGCTGTCCCAGCAACCCCCTGACAACCCCAATTTAACCCTAGCCTAATCATGGGACAATTTACAATGACCAATTAAGCTAGCCGATCTGCCTTTGGACTGCGGGAAAGCCCACGCTTTCCACGGGGAGGAATGTACAGGGTGTTTACAGATGATGCCGGGACTGAACTCTGAACTCCAATGCCCTGAGCTGTAATAGCATCACGCTAACCGCTATGCAACTGTGGCATCCCCAGGGCAGACAGAGTATGGAATAATCTGCCAGAGGAACTGGTTCCAGCAGGTACATTAACATTTAAATGGTAGTCTGACAGGAACATTTTATTGGGATATGGGCCAAATGTGGGCAACGGGGACTGGCTTAGGTGGAAATTTGAGACAAGCTGCGCCAAAGGGCCTCTCTCTATGCTGTATTTCTGCCTTTGGTTAGCAACAACAATGGTCCAGGAAGGGGCAGAATGACATGACATGACGGAGAACAAACAAGGTGACATCCAATCGGCATCACAGTTGTCACATTAATACTTACCTGGGAGCACCCTCGCTCCCTAGATACTGTGTTTTGCTCATTAAACACAGGAGTGGTTTTGAGGTGATGGAAAAATAAAACCACTGATGTTTTGTTCTCTGAGTACTATTTCTATATGGCCCAGTGAGGCTGAGTTGAAACACATCTTGATTTCCGTTGCCATGGAGTTATAAGGAGCCTGAGTTCTCATTAAGCTTGCAATTTTCCAACAGCTCACTCGCTTCCATCCTCAGATCATCCAAATCCCAGCTACATTTCTGTTCAGAAAAGGTCTAGGAGTGTACTTGCTGTTCAGATCTGCCTGCTTCACAGAGCAACTTGTTACCCTGGGGACTGGCGTTTATTCGGTCAAACTGTCTGCTATCCCTGGGGCTGGGGCTGGGTAAGATGAGGGACATGCTATGGCTCGACCTGGGGCCACCAATACTGCTGGGATTTCACCACCTAATTGTCCACATCATGCACCTCTCGATCTGAGGAATAAAATCTCGGTTTTAGCACCACAATTATTTTTCACCCGGACAGCTTTGGGCAAATGCCCAGGAAATTCAACACTTAGTCTCAGGGTTTTGGGATGACCCAGCTACCATCAGCTGAGGCCCTCTCTTTCCAGGATTGTTCTATCACTGGGGAGCTGTGACCTTCTGGCTAACTCTGCTGTGTGCCAGTCTACGTGCGTGGTGCAACGGTTCAGTTGGTATTTCCACTGCCTCCCAGTGTCTGACACCCAGGTTCAATCCCGACTTCTGATACTATGCGAAGGTTTCACCTTCTCCCTGTGACCCAGTGAGTTTCCCCCAGGTGCTCCATTTTTCCCCCACATCCCAAAGATTAAAAGTTTAACTGGCCACTCTAAATTGGCTTTTTTATGTGGTGAGGGACAAAGTATTGGGAGAGTTGATGGGAATGTAGAGAAAACATGTTACAAGGTCACTCTGGTTCCTCCACCCGAGGTCTAGTCTCCACTCACAGAAGGTCTGTGGCCATACTGGACAGCTGAAGGATGTGGCAGGTTGGCCCAATATAGGGAGCATCTAAGGCTGAGTCCATCTTGATCTCCCCACCACTGTGCTTGATGGGAGAACTGACTCTCCACCCCGAAGCTGTAGCAAGTCCTCAGTCAGCAAGACCCAGCGGAGCCTGAGCCCAGAATGTCTGGACAACCATTGACAGGAGGAGAGTAGGGGGACCCAGCCTTCTAGCAAAACACCTCTGGCTTCTGTAACAGGTTTTAAATCTCTCAGATGCACAGATTAGATTCTTAGAGTAATACAGCTTAGAAATAGGTTCTTCAGCATAATTTGTCAAGGGGCTCACCTAAATCAGTCTCACTTACTTTTTTTATAGGATATAATGAATCAGGAATAGGGTACTAGGATGGCCAAAGATGGGAAGATAAAATGTAGGTTAGGGCATGTGTGTGTATGATTGGGTGAAAGAATTTGGAATGTATGTCTAGTGCACACTCTGGAGTAGAAGGTGGCGGTAATGCACCATTAAGCTGGGTGCCAACAGCTGTAAAACAAGAAGAAGAAGAAGATGTCTCACTTACTCAAGTTTGGTCCATATCCTGCTAAACACTGGCACTCTTGATAGATGAGGCAAATCGATCGAGGGAAATGAACAATCAATATTTCAGGCCTAGACTCTGCACCTGGATACACCAGTCCTGAAAAAGGGTCTCACCTCGAACCGTTGACTGTCCATTTCTGGCCATAGATACTGCCTGGCCCATTGAGTTCCTCCACCTCCAAACTCCAGCATCTGCAGCCTCTGATATCTCCCACTAAAAGTTTCCTATCCAAGTTCTTGCCCAAATGTCTTTTAAATGTTGTTATTGTGCCTTGCTCAACTACTTTTTGGTAGGTATATTATCAACTCATTTACAACAATTATTTAGGTTGTTCTAAATAATTCAAAAAGTATTCATTATTTGAGAGAGCCAGGAGCACCAAATTTCTTTGGAGCACGCACCACGGATGATCTTACCTGGTTCCTCAACACCGCCTCTTTAGACAAGAAAGCACAGCCTCCACTTCTTGAGGAGATTGAGTCTCCTTGTCCCCGTTCTACCAGAGCACCATTGAAAGTATCTTGACCAGCTGTATCGCCATCTGGAAGGGGAATTGCAAGGCAGAGTGGACAGATAGATAGAGTGGACAGCCAGCGCCTCTTCCCCAGGGCACCACTGCTCAATACAAGAGGACATGGCTTTAAGGTAAGGGATGGGAAGTTCAAGGAGGATATTAGAGGAAGGTTTTTTACTCAGAGAGTGGTTGGTGCGTGGAATGGACTGCCTGAGTCAGTGGTGGATGCAGATACACTAGTGAAATTTAAGAGACTACTAGACAGGCATATGGAGGAATTTAAGGTGGGGGGTTATATGGGAGGCAGGGTTTAAGGGTCGGTACATCATTGTGGGCCGAAGGGCCTGTACTGTGCTGTACTGTTCTATGTTCTATGTTCTATGTTCATCTGACCGCAAGACCTTGCAAAGGATTGTGAGAACTGCTGAAAGAAACATCAGGGTCTCTCCCCTACCCCTTCCAGGACATATACCAGAGGCACAGTGCTCGCAGAACCCTCAGTGTTGTCTTGGACCCTTCCCATCCATCTCACAACTGCCTACCGCCGGGCAGAAGACACCACAGTACAAGAACAAGGACTGTTTGGCTGGTAACAGCTTCTTCCCCCAGGCTGAGACTTGTGAACATCCTGCTACCGCCCAGTACACATTATTTACAACAACGTCAGTAGTGTTACGCTGTTGTATGTTTAACTCATTGTTGTGTACATACTTTGTCAATTTTGACAGCTGCAAAGTATTTGTTTTTATTTTACGTTAATATTGTTTTTTTATGTGATAAATGTCTTGTGTTTTTTACCTTGGTCCCAGAGGAATGTTGTTTAGTTTTGCTGCTTACATGCATACAGTTGAATAAACTTGAACTTGTTAGAAAAATATGATCAAAATAAAATTACTTAACATGTTGATTACCAATAAATTAGTAATCAACATTAAGATAAAGTCAGGCACAAAATATTAGGACACAATTCATTCTGCAGATGCTGGAAATCATGAGCATTGCATGTGAAATGCTGGCAGATCTCAGCAAGTCAGGCGACATCTAAGGAAGGAAATAAACAATCAATATTCTGAGCCGAGACCCTGGAAAGGAAGGAGGCAGGAGTTAGAATAAGTAGGGGGAGAAGTTCAAGCTGGCAGGGGATAAGCAGGTGAGGGGGAAGGTGGTTGGATGGGGGAGGGGGATGAAGCAGGAATGATGCAAGAAGTTAGGGGGGATAGGTGGAAAGATAAAGAAGAAAGAAATGGGTGGAAGAGGACAGTGGACAGTGGAATAAAGGGAAGGAGGTAGGGAACTGAATGGAGGTGATGGGCAGAGCATGTGAGGAGAGGAAAGAGAAGGGGTGAGAAGGGGCCACAGCATCCCTCCATAGAAGCCATCTCAATTGTCAATATTTTATGTGTGCTGCACAAAATATTTAACATTTTTCCACCCAGGCTCCAGGTTTTTGAAATCTCAATCACATGAAAGGGGAATTCTGATGCTGTGCTGAGTCTTGGATTGCAGCAAGAGATTCCTTTGCACAAGAAGGGGAAACTCCGAGCTGGTTATGCTCCAGTGGTATCTCTGCATCTGCCTCCCAACTCCTGACTTACGATGGCTCTGTACATATCAGGGCCTGGGAATGCCTCAGAAACCCCTGGCCATGCAGCACAGGCCATCCCTTTTGTGCTAGACTCACTTTTCTCCCAAATCCCACAAGGAATTCCCCGGAAGTTAATTTGCTGCGAATTCAGGAGAAACAGAGTCTTTTCCTTGCGTTTGAGTCTAGACGGAAAATGGTAGCAAGTTATTCCACAGCAAGGGATCACTCTCATTTCATTTAACGTCAATTGTCCCTGATGACTCTGTGCATTAACTGATGACTACACAACCCTGGCCGGATGCCAGGAATGCCTGAATCAGCCCCTTATCCCCTGCTGATGCCTCATACACCCATCATTGCTTCAGGAAGCAGAGATTGTGATTTTCCTGCTTTCCTTGCTTTGGCATAGTTTTTAGGGTGCATTTACTCTTCATTCTCTCTATTTGTCTTCAACCTGACACTCATGATCACGCTACCTCCTCATCGTCTCCTCTGCACCCTTTTCTGCTTTCCTCAGGAAACACACTTTCTGTGACACCCTGGTCTGCAGGTCCCTCCACGCCCATCCTCCCCACTCCACGTCCATCATCCCCCCCCCCACACGAGCCGCTCCCCGTAACCACAAGAGCTGTAACACCTGTATCTACACCTCCAGCCTGGCTGCCATCCAGAGACCTAAACACACCTTCTAGGAAAGGCAGAGATTCACACGGACCTCCTCCAATGTTGTGGATTGCAATCTGTTCTCTCAGTGTGGCCTCCTCTCCATCAGTGAGATCAAGTGCAGACTATGGTGAAATGGATCCCCCCCATTGCGTGCCTGTTCTCCCCAATCCCACACTGACCTATCTGTCTTCAGCCTCCACACTGCCAAGGTGAGGTTAAATGTAAAACCGAGGATCAGTGCCTCATGTTTCTCCCAGGTAGCCCACGCCATTATCTACAAACTGCAGCCCCTTTTCTCTTTCCTTCTGATCTATCCAGTTCTTCCAACACCCACTCCAAATCCCAAGACCCCCCCCATCCACTCCGTCTCCCCATCTGCCACACATTCCTCCCTCTGGGTTCCCTCCCCTCACTGTTTTCCCACCTACCTCCCTTATCACTCTATTCCCATTAGGATGAACTTATTCCAAGAATGAGAAAGAGCAGAAATCCTTACAAGACTGCATGTTATGTCTATAAAGCTGATCATTGTCGCCGCATGATCAATGATCTGACGGAAGGTCATTGACCAGAACTGTTTACTCTGTAAATCTCTCCATGGACACCGCTTGTCCTGCCATGTGCTTCCAGCTGTTGTCTGATTTTATTCCAGACCTCCAGCAACTACGGGATTTTGTTTCTGATGGTTCCCAATATGCAGGTGACCACGAGTCAGAAAGTATTGACATGGAAGCAGGTCTTCTGGGCCAACTAATCCATGGCAACCATGGTACCACCATGCTAGCCTCACTGATCTGTGTTTGGCCCATATTTATCTCAACCCCTCCTATGCAAATATTTATCCAAACACATAGCTCAGGGGTGACTCTTCAGCATCACAGTTAAGATAGCTGTGAGCTTAGCTACTGCTGCATAGTCCTGAGCAGATAATCTTCTCGTAGAACTTGGTACGATTATTACACTTGACCCATTTCAGTGAACAGAGGTAGAGGTGTACCTGGTAGAGTTGTTACCTCATAACTCCAGCTACCCTGGTTCAATCCTGACCTTGGGTGCCTTCTGTGTGGAGTTTTCAAGTTCTCCCTGTTTCTGCATGGGTTCCCCCCAGGTGCTCCAGTTCCCTCTCACATCCCAAAGAGTACAGGTTTGTTAATTGTCCACTTCAGGGCGGGTTATTGGTGAAAAGAATCAAAGTGGAGTTCTGAGTGAGAACAAGTTGCAGAGGTAAAGGGGAATAAGGAGATGGAGGGAATGCGAGTGAGGTAATTGCTCTGGTGGATTGGCTCTGATGGGTAGAATGGTCACCTGTGTTGTGATAAGTAAGACAGTAGGATATCCCAGCCGTGCTCCTTTGTCAGCTGCCTTATATTTTCAATTACAGTACATAGCACCCAGCATAACTGCAGAATTGATAAAGCACAGTTAGAGAGAGGGCCTTTATCTTGTGGATGTCAGGTATCAGATCCACCGTGTCATGCAGTTCAGGGAAGGAGCCAGTGCTGAGCTAGGGCTCATTCTCCAGACAAGCACAGAATCATGCAGCTTACTGAATGACTGGGGTTCTCAGCTGACCCTGTTCTGACAGTGGACCCTGCTGATTAGCCTCACTCCGACAGCAAGCTTGTTCAAGGTAAGGTGCAGCACTGTGGGGAGAGAGTTGGTGCAAAGCACCGCACGAACTGAGCACAATCTGCACCAGGCACAACCTAAACCTGGAGCAACTTTCAGCGGGCAGCCAGAACTGGGGAGGATTCTCCACCGCCTCCCTGGGTGATGACGTTAAAGGCCAAAGACCTCAGAAGACTCAGCATCAATGTCAATTTTGCTATTACTATTCTTCTCTTCTTGTGCCCTCAGCTCCCAGTGGAGCATAGGCCTTTGGTGGCCTCCCATCTCCATTGCCCAAAGTTGATGGTATGGTTGGAGCTGATCATTGTTTCTGTAATCCAGTGTACCCACTGCATGGGGGATTGGTCTTCACTGCTTCACCAGAGCCCTGTTGGCCGGCCTTACCCACTTCTACCTCTCACAACGGGGACGTAGGGTTGGACCTTGAAAGGCTGCTATTGCCATTGGAGGGGTTTGGCATGGGGAAGGGAATTCAGGAAAGCAGAGAGACAAAGCAGGACTGGACATTTACAGACTTACAAGTAAAATAAATAGATGGCAAAATTAAGATCAAGCAAAGGAAGTTAAAGTACAGAAAAATGACAGAATTATGAGCACTGTATCCAAAAGACTTTATTATCAATGAATTAATAGTGGAAGTAGAAGTAAATGGATGAGGTGTTTGCATCACCGCCTGGTATGAAGACTCCAGTACCCAAGACCGAAAGAGACTGCAGAGGGAGTCGGCTCCTCCATGGGCCTCCTCTCCCTCATCAAGCACATCCTCAAGAAGGCAGCATCCACCATTAAGAAGCCTGACCATCCTCTCCTCATTACCACCAGGACGGACAGAAGCATGAAGACCCACGCCCAACATTGTAGGACCAGACTCTTCCCGTCCATCATCGGATTTCTGAATGGTCCGAGAACTCATGAGCGTGACTTCACAATTCCTCTTTCGCATTAATAATTTGTCACTCAACAGTAATTTTTTCAATGTCTTGCGCTGTATTGCTGCCACAAAACAACAAATTTCACAACATAAGTCAATGATAGTAGTCCCGATTCTGATTCAGATTCTGTATCTGGGGGATGGGGTGACCAAAACTAGGAACCAGATATTCTGGATTTTTGACAAAAGTGAACAATAAGGGAAGAGATTGGATGAGTGGTGAGAAGTGGTCCTTGATGACAGATCAATATATGGAATATGAGTCACACTAAGCAACAGCGAAGAGCAGATATTGGTATTAAAGGCTGCTAATATTGGGTGTGGCATACATTAAGAAATTAGGAATGTGTGTGGCAGACGTGATGCAGTAATCATGGGAGACCTTGACCTGCAGAGAGGCAGAATAAATCAAATTCTCTGTCATAAACTGGAGAAAGAATTTGTAGAATGTACAGAGATAAGTATGTTGAGGGACAAACTAGGGAAACAACTAATATGTACCTTGTCTTGTGAAATGAGGAGGGGTTGATTATAATGGTGCTATTTGGGGAGCTTTGGGGAAGGCTGTGGAACTAGGGTCTGCAATCGAAGGTAACCCTGAAGGAGTAAGAGAAGAGTTGGCTGTAGTTATTTGGGAAGTACATGGATGGACAAATTAATGGTTAAAAGTTAACTTAACACTGCAATAATTGCAAAAACAAAATCTCTTAAGGCGCAAAAACCTAACACGAAAACTAATTCAATCAAGAAATTGAAAGAGAAATTTAAAGTTAATGTTACATCCAAGGAAGAGGCTCATAAAGTTGCTAGAAATGCTTTTTAGAGCTCAGCAAAGGAGGACCATGGCATTCATAAAGAAAGGCCATGTAGAAAATGAAGCAAACTGATACGAAATGTGAAAATGGACTGTAAGCGATTTTATTGGTTCATAAACAAGGAAAAGATTATCAAGTGAAATGTGGACCGCTTCCAGTCTTATGTATAATGTATAATGGTAAATAAAGAAGTATCCAAGCAAATAAACACACAAAATGCTGGAGGAACTCAGCAGGCCAGGTATTGTCTATGGAAAGGAGTACAGTCGACGTTTCAGACCGAGACCTTTCGTCAGAACTTTTCTCCAGTCCTGCCGAATGGTCCTGGCCCCAAAAGTCGACCGTACTCCTCTCCACAGATGCTGCCTGGTTTGCTGAGTTCTTCCAGCAGTTTGTGTGTGTTACGTGGATTTCCAGCATCCGTAGGTTTTCTCTTGTCTGTGAGGCAATTAAACAATTGCTTTGCATCTGACTTAATGGAAAAAGACACACAAAGAATCAGAATCAGGTTTATTATCACCGGCATGCATGAAATTTGTTAACTTAGCAGCAGCAGTTCAATGCCATACATAATCTAGAAGAAAAGACAACAAAATAAAATAATAATAATAACAAATAAATCAGTAGACCAATTACAGTATACATATATTGAATAGATCAAAATTGTGCAAAAAAGCAGAAATAACATATATTTAAAAATGTGAGGTTGTGTCCAAGAGTTCAATATCCATTTCGGAATCAGATGGCAGAGGGGAAGAAGCTATTCTTGAATCGCTGAGTGTGTGGTGCCTTCAGGCTCCTGTACCTCCTACCTGATGATAACAGTGAGAAAAGGGCATGTCCTGTGTGCTGGAGGGGCCTAAATAATGGATGCTGCCTTTCTGAGACACTGTTCCTTGAAGATATCCTGAGTACTTTGAAGGCTAGTGCCCAAGGTGGAGCCGACTAAATTTATAACCCTCAGCAGCTTCTTTCAGTCCTGTGCAGTAACCCCACCCCCCCCCACCCCCCCCACAATACCAGACAGTGATGCAGCCTGTCAGAATGCTCTCCACGGCACATCTATAGAAGTTTTTGAGTGTATTTATTAACATACCAAATCTCTTCAAACTCTGAATGGTATAGCTGCTGTCTTGCCTTCTTTATAACTACTTCGATATGTCAGGACCAGGTTAGATCCTCAGAGATCTTGACACCCAGGAACTTGAAACTGCTCACTCTCTCCACTTCTGATCCCTCTATGAGGATTGATATGTGTTCCTTCGCCTTACCCTTCCTGAAGTCCACAATCAGCTCTTTCGTCTTACTGATGTGAGTGCCAGGTTGTTGCTGTGGGACCACTCCACTAGTTGGCATATCTCACTCCTGTACGCCCTCTCATCACCCCTTGAGATTCTACCAACAAATTTGTAGATGGTATTTGAGCTATGCCTAGCCACGCTTTCATGTGTATATGGAGAGTAGAGCAGTGGGCTAAGCACACACCCCTGAGCTGCACCAGTGTTGATCATCAGTGAGGAGGAAATGTTATCACCAATCTGTATAAATTGTGGTCTTCCGGTTAGGAAGTTGAGGATCCAATTGCAGAGGGAAGAACAGAGGCCCAGGTTCTGCAACTTCTCAAACAAGATTGTGAGAATGATGGTATTAAATGCTGAGCTATAGTCGATGAACAGCATCCTGACTTAGGTGTTTGTGTTGTCCAGGTGGTCTAAAGCCGTGTGAAGAGCCATTGAGATTGCATCTGCCGTTGACCTATTGTGGCAATAGGCAAATTTTAATGGGTCCAGGTCCTTGCTGAGGCAGGAGATCAGTCCAGTCTTGACCAACCTTTCAAAGCATTTCATCACTGTCGATGTGAGTGCTACCGGGCAATAGTCATTAAGGCAGCTCACATTGTTCTTCTAAGGCACTGGTATAATTGTTGCCTTTTTGAAGCAAGTGGGAACTTCCACCTGTAGAAGTGGGAGGCTGAAAATGTCCTTGAATACTCCGCTAGTTGTTTGGCTCAGTCTTTCGGAGCATTACGAGGTATTCCATCGGGACCTTCCGCCTTACAAGAAGAGTCATGGGTCAAACAAGAAGGAGGAGTTAAAGAGACTTAGAAATCATTCAAAATATTTAGAGAAGTACTTTAAAATAATTAGGGAGATTGCTGACTGTGAAAGGACCCAATGATCCACATCCCAGAGTTTTGAAAGAGGAGGCTTTAGAGTCATTGGGCTGTTTTGTTATCACTTTCCGAATTTCCTCAGATTCTGGAATTGTTCTTTTGGATTGCAGCATCACAAAAGAGGCCCTGTTATTTAAGAATGGAGGAAGAGAGAAAACAGGGAACTGTTGGCCTAATGTCAATGGCAGGGACAGTGCAGGAACCTATAATGAGAGATATAATATCAGAAAAACTTGAAAAGAGTAACAGGATTGAATTGAGCAAAACAATATGAATTTGAGAAGAGAAGGATTATGTTTAGCATCTCCTGGAGCTCTTTGAGGATGTGACAGTGGAATAGATGACAGAAAACCAGTGAGTGTGGTTTGTTGAATTTTTTTGGGTGTTCATTAAGGTGTGGCAGAAGGTTGAACACTAGGGTTGCTGACCATGGAACTGGGGCTCTCTGACTGACGTGGATTGATTATCAAACAGAAAGCAAAGAATAGGAATAAACAGATCCTTCTCAGGTTGTCAGACTGTGACTAGCAGGGTACGACACAAGTTGTGACTTGGGCTCAACTATTCACACCCTATCCCAATGGTACGACTTAGAGCACCAAACGTCACGTACTGACGGTACTAAACTAGGTAGAGTTGTGAACACGGAGGAGGATGAACAGGGCTTCAAGGCAACATGAAGACGATGAGCTGATGGAGAATATTGCAGCTGGAATACACATGGGACATATGCAGGTATCCATGGCCCACATAACAGAAAAGTGATATAGTTGTTGACCGGTGATAGATTGGGCAGTGGTGGTGCTCAAAGGGAAACTCAGTGCTCTTATGCATCCATCATGAAAGGCAAGAGTGCAGGTGAAACAAGTGATTAATAGGGCAACACACACAAAATGCTGGAGGAACCGAAACATCAACTGTTCTCTTTTCCACAGATGCTGCCTGGCCTGCTGAGTTCCTCCAGCATTTTGTGTGTGTTGCTCAGACTTCCAGCATCTGCAGATTTTCTCTTGTTTTAAACTAAGAGGGCAATTGCTTTGCCCTTTCAGAAGAACAGGGGCAACACAGTGACACAGCTGTTGTATTGGGCAAGTCACATCAACCATTCAAGGAGTGAAGTGGCTGGGAAAGTGTGGTTTCCATGGAGATCTTGTTATGTGAAATGAAAGAAGAAATCAAAGTGAAATAAAAATAAACTCTTACTCAACGTCTTGCAAGAAGGCCCGTCGCAGATATATGACTCACCCTTTGCAATCATTTGAGAGCTTGAAATAAAACTCCCTCTCTGGAAGCCTGGCTGAATCAGTGATGTAGGACTGGACGTACCCTGTCCTGCAACCGGCTCTCCATCCCATTTTCCTGCCAGGCTGACACTGATGAACACAGAGGTCACCCCATCCTATCAGTAAACACCCCCAGCCCTTCTGTCTTGTGGAGCTGGCCGTCCAAACCACATACCCAGAGGGAAAAGGCCTCTTGGACCCCACAGAGTTATTGCGAGGCCCTACCCCTACCTCTGCTCATCATCTTCATAACCTACCACTGTCCCACAGACTCTTAATCACCGGGTTGGCTCATTGTTGACGATCATTCAATCACAAACATCCATCCCACACTTCTATTTTATAAGAATCGGAGAATTACAGAGTCTTACAGCACAGCAACAGACTTTCCGGTGACCCTTTGAGTCCTGTTCCATGAGCAATCTGATTCCTAACTACATCCACTTGTCTGCACTTTCCACCTCCTTCCCCCTCCCCCCACCAAGCTAACTCAAATTTAAAGTTACTGGGCCCGATGATGGCTAGAGAACTGTTTCCCCATCTGTACAGGATGGCCAGTGTTTCTCTGCTCAAGTCACAAAAGCAGGTGGAATGGTAAGGAGAGCATATGGCATGCTTGATGCCATTGGGCAAAACATTGAGGATAAGCGTCAGGAAGTCCTTTTGCGACATAAAACTTTGGCCAGGCTCGTTTCTGGTCACCCTACAACAGGAAGGATGTGGAGGCTGTAGCAGGGTGTCAGAATGCTGTCGGGACCAGAGGGCATGAGCTATAAAAACAAGCTGGACAAACGTGGTTGCTGGAGTGTTGGAAGCTGTGGAGAGAGCTGATAGGAGTTAGTAAGATAACAAGAGACAGTCAAATTCGTTCTCCAAGGCAGAAGTGCCAAGTACCAGAGGATGTGCATTTAAGGTGAGAGGGGGAAGTTTAAAGATGTGCAAGCATTTTTACACAGAAGGTGGTAGGTGTCTGAAATGTGCTGTCATGGATAGTGTTGGAAGCAGATAATAAGACCATAAGACGATAAGATATAGGAGCAGAATTAGGCTATTCGGCCCATTGAGTCTGCTCCACCACTTCATCATGGCAGCCCCAATCTCCTGCCTTCCCCTCGTATCCCTTCATACCCCAACTAACAGGAATCTTATAACCTCTGCCTTAGATATACCCAGTGACTTGGACTCCACAGCTGCCTGTGGCAACGAACTCCACAGATTCACCACCCTCTGGCTAAAGAAATTCCTCCTTACCTCGTTCTAAATGAATGTCTCTCTATTCTGAGGCTGTGTCCTCTGGTCCTAGACTACCCCCACCACAAGAAACATCCACTCTATTGAGGCCTTTTCAATGTTTGATAGGTTTCACTGAGGTCATCCGTCATTGTTCTGAATTCTAGTGAAAGCAGGTAGGCACACAAATATGCCGTGATTGGAGGGATATGGATCCTGTACAAGCAGGAAGATTTAATTTAATTCAGAGTCACTGTAGACCAAAGAGCTTGATCTATGCTCTGTGTTCTACGTAAGCATGGGATTCCCATTATCAAGAAGGCCAGCCACAGAGCACAATGCACTGACCACTTGCACGCATGCCTAGAACATTCACACCCATGGAAAATGCTATAGGAACAGCCCCACTCACTGAAGGGTGTCAGTGAGCTCGGCTGGAGAATGACATGATCAATAGATACTCAGGGTAAGGAGGGGAGAGAGTGAAGCTGTTCCACTCCCTTTTACAAACAGGATAAACTCCTATCAAGAGGGAAACAAAACAAAAATCAGGAGAATCCTTGCTCTGTCACTGGCAGTCAGTGATGTCAGAATCGCCATGGAAACCAACCAAACTGAAACACTCGGAACTGCTGATGCAACAACGGTGTCTGCAATAAAATTACTGCTTTTGAAGACTGTTCTTGTCCTTTTTAGGAAGCTGTCATGGTGTGAAAACTTGTTTCTCAAGGGAAGATGTGTCACCATGAGATTTCACATTCTCCACAGTGTAAGTCCTTGCACCAAGAGTTTCCCTACTCTGGACTGAGCTTCTTTCAGAGGGACATAGACTGCAGGAATCACGAGTGGCCATTCAGCCCAGCAAACCCATTCTATCACTCTTCTGGTTGCATCTGTTTGTTTGATTACCCAATTTATAACAAGGCTGCTAATCTCTGTTTTCAATTGACCCTCAGTAACAATGTCTTTTTAAGAGAGTGGTTTCCAGATTCCTACTGCAGATTAAGTGAGAAAATGTTTCCTGATATCCGCACCAATGGAAGTAAAATCCCACAGTCAACCTAGTCAGAAACACGTCAAGTAGAACAACACTAAACCTCCCAAACTCAGGGAAACACAATGCAATTCACTCTCGTTATTTTAACCCACTTATTAGTCTGGCAAATCTGCACTGACCTCTCTCCAAGACTGGTGTATCTTTTCCCAGCGGGTTCCAATACTCTGAATAAGAACTCCCTGCCACTATAATGTAATGAACACCTCTTGATCTTCTTAAGATAAAGCCTGACATTGCACTGACCTTTGTAATAAATCATTGTACCTGCCCAAATGTTCGCAATGATGCCTACATGTGCAATGTGGTCTCCTCGCTCCACCTTCCTTGAACTCATGGAATGCTGTCAGTGAACCTGAAAGCGGGAAGTGGTGTCCCATCACCATGTGGGACATAGGGCTAGTTTCTTCTCCACTGCATATTTTGATTGGTTCAAACACTTGTTACTTGGGCTTCTCAAGACATGACATCCAGCCCATCGAGTCTATCCCAGCTTTCAGAGCAATCCCATTCATCGCCCCATTAATTTCCCTGTAACCTATTCTCCCAGTAAGACCTATTAATTCTCCCTGATTCCCCCACCACCCACCTATAGTACAGGCAACTCACCCACTAACACATTTTTGGGCTGTTTTGTCAATGGCTAGCATAACCCTACATTAAGAAAAAAATCTTGTCTGATTTTCTGTAAGAAACTGAAATAAACAGCTGCCTTCAAGTACACAACATCATGCCTCCTGCATGGACTGAAGCTTATTGGCCTCTTTTGAATTCACAGTTCCTAATCAGAGTCAATATTATGCTGTAACGCCTCGGTTGAGGTGTGGAGTAGCAAAAGGAAATGATTAATTTTGCTTCTCACTGTCCCCTGCCCCAACAGAAAGCATTTAATAACAAGACAGCAGCTGCAGGCATGAGGGAATGCTAATTCAGTTCAGTTCAGAAGTGCATTCCTAATCTAATAATTACTCCTCCGTAGCAGATGGCCCCACACACTAACTCTTCCAGTGCTCTGCAGCTTAAGCCAAGCAGGGCAAGCCCAAACGTTCAAGTCCAAGTGCTCTTATTCCGCCACTCTCCTTTCCACTATCAGAATGCTGACCCACAAGGGAGATGGCAGCTAAAAATAGGCTGCACACTCCCAGCAACAGGAAGAGGAAGTGACCCAGCTGTAGCCTGAGGAGCAGCAGGGTGGAGTTAACCCTGAGAAGGACTGTTGTGCTCAGGAGGTTAATGGATAACAAAACCCAGTCATGGCACATTTACCAGATCAAACACTGAGTCATGTTGGTAGGAATGATCCACCTCAGATAAAGAGAGCAGATGGAACCTTGGGTCCTGTTTAGCTGAGGGTGTGGCCAGCAATGGGGGAGTGAGTGAAGTGGATGATCCTAGGAATGAAAGGCTTAGCGGATGAGGACATTTGAGGTCCCTGGGCCTGTACTCGATGGAGTTCAGAAGGATGAGGGGGGGAAATCTCATTCAAACCTACTGGATATTGAAAGGCCATCCACCACCCGCTCTCACGGCTTCACTTAACCCTGATTGGGGGCTGAGTGAGTGCCACACCTTGCCCAAGGATGACCTGCAGGCTAGCAGAGGGAAGGAGTGACTTACACCTCCTTTAGTAAGACGTATCTCCACCTCTCCACCCTTCCCATTATCAATCTAGATCTCCTTTACCTTTCTTGTTCTGGAGGTTAACTGGTGTTGGCCTTTCCAATCGTCTCCCAAAAGTACATATGTCTCTGAACTTTATATCTGGTCTGAGTGGCCTGGATCAGAAGAGCTGGTGTTCACCTGGTATCCTCTTGCTCTTTCCTTGTGGGATACAGGGAGATAAAGGTGATATCATACCAAGGTCTGTAAGGGAGGGTCCCATCCACCAGTGTAGGGTAGTGATGAACAGAAACACCCAACAATCTCCAAACTATCCAACTTCATCCATGTGCAACACACCCACCCTGCTAATACTAGACTGGTCCCATACGGAGTTTTCTCCCAATCTTCCCTCTTCATCGGATTACTGGCATTAACCACCTTCCAGATTGATTCCTGGGATGGCAGGTCTTTCATATGAAGAAAGACTGGATGAACTGGGCTTGTACTCGTTGGAATTTAGAAGATTGAGGGGGGATCTTATTGAAACGTATAAGATCCTAAAGGGATTGGACAGGCTAGATGCGGGAAGATTGTTCCCGATGTTGGGGAGGTCCAGAACGAGGGGTCACAGTTTGAGGATAGAGGGGAAGCCTTTTAGGACCGAGATTAGGAAAAACTTCTTCACACAGAGAGTGGTGAATCTGTGGAATTCTCTGCCACAGCAAACTGTTGAGGCCAGTTCATTGGCTGTATTTAAGAGGGAGTTAGATATGGCCCTTGTGGCTACGGGGGTCAGGGGGTATGGAGGGAAGGCTGGGGTGGGGTTCTGAGTTGGATGATCAGCCATGATCATAATAAATGGCGGTGCAGGCTCGAAGGGCCGAAAGGCCTACTCCTGCACCTATTTTCTATGTTTCTATGTTTCCTGAACTCACCAGTTGCCAGATGTCGATTCTCTTTTCACAACTGCGTGAGACCAATGGAAGTTAATGCCGAAAGCTAAAGAACGCACCTATTAAACAGGGCTGGGGTTTGTAAGTACTTCAGCAAAATGGAAGTTTTGGGCACTGGAGTAAAGTGGTGTCTCCGGTGCGCGCGCGCGCGCGCACACACACACACACACACACACACACACACACACACACACACACACATTTGGGGGCAGATAATGCTGGGGGTATTTGAAATAAGAGAAGGGGGAGAAGGAGTGAGGGGTAAAAAGTTTAGAAGGGATCGGAGGGGTTTCCCACTGTTGGGACACTGTCTGAGAGGGCAGTGGAGACAGAAACGCCCATAACACTTATGTACCTGGACAAGAACCTGATCCCCAAGGCGTAGACCAAGTGTGGGTAGATGGGACTAATGGTCAGCTGAAATTTGATGGATCGGAATGCTGTAAGACCTTATGACTCTGATGGCCAATAAAATACAGCATAACACTAGGTACTTCGGCCTGTGATGTCTGTGCTGAATGTGATGCCAAATTCAGTAGGTACCTGTTCCATATGCCCGCATTCCCTGCATATACAATGCGTCTCTTAAATGTCACTGTCACATCTGCTTTTATTTTCCCCACCCAGCAGTGCTTCCAGGCACCCAACACTCTCTGTGGCAAAAATCTGCCCTGCATACCCTCTTTAAACTTTCCCCTTCTCATTTTAGATCTATGAAATGTATTTGACATTCCCACTCTGGGAAAATGGTTCTGAATGTCTACCCTAATTTAAGGCAGAGATTGATAAGTTCTCGATTAGACAAAGCATCAAAGTTTATGGGGAGAAGGCCAAGAACTGGGGATGAGGAGGAGGAAAGAAAAGATCAGCCATGATTGAATGGCGAAGACTCGATGGGCCAGATTCCCTTATTCTGCTCCTATGTCTTATGGTCTTATGGTCTAACTGACTCTGATAACTTTATAAACTGTCGGATCTCCCCTAAGCCTCCATCAACACAGAGAAAACAAACCAAGTTTTGTCTGATCTCTCCTCATAGCTCATATCCTATTATCCAGGCGCTATCCTGGTAAACCTCTCCTCAGCCTTATCCAAAGCCTGCACATCCTTCCTGTAATTGGGCGACCAGAGCTCCACGCGCAGCCTCCAAAGCCTATTCTCCTGAGCAGGAAATCTTCAAGCCTGGCACACGTTCCCACTTTGAGGGAAATTCACATTTGCATAGTTCAGCACTGCCCCCTCCAGATTTGATCAACACCATGTGACAAGTCAAATGCATACGTGTTGGTGTCGGCTCACTCATTCCTGCTCCATCGCAGTCAGTGATGGGAACAAAGTCTTTTGTGTAGAATCCCACAGCCTTACAGGGAAGTAAGACTCAATCTTGGTTTCCTCGGGTCTTGCTTTCAATTTCTATATTAAAGTAGATCTGCAATTCCATGTCGTCCCCAGATCATGCGTTTATGATGCTCTAATTCTGAGGGTGAAGCTGGACAAGAAGTCTATGACTGAGTCACTCCACCTTCCTCCGACGCCAGGTCCCAATATCTAATCGTTGCCGGTGGCACAGCTTGGAGAGCTGTTGTCAGCTTCAGAGACGCGGTGTCCATCCTGAGCTCTGGTGCTGTCCGTGTGTCTGTGTGGTGCACATTTCCATTGTGACCAAGTGGTCTTCCTCTGGATACGCTGCTTTCCTCTCACATCCCAGCGACCTGCGGGTTAGTACGTAATTGACTACTATCATTTGCCCCTAGTGCGCAGGTGACTGATAGAATCTGAGGGGAGTTGCCAGGAATGTGGGGACAATAAAAAGGAATTAGTGTAGGATTTGTGTAAGTGGGTGGTTGATGTCCAGCACAGACTCATTCGACCGAAGGGCCTGTTTTCATGCTGAATCTCTCAATCCCTGTCTGACTGCATTACTTCTCACAGAGCACACATTTAATTAACTTGGTGCTTAAGATGGTTGACAGTGTTGAGCAACATAATTGTCAGCTCCTAGGAAAACCTCAGGCGTGGTGACACCCACCCCCACATCTCCCTGTTCTCATACCACACTGAGCCTTTGATTTCCACCACCCCGCTTCCTGTGGACCAGCTTTTGAAAGTGCAATTGCTACGAGAAGGGCAGACAGAAGGAAATGCCCCACCATACACTGACACACACAAGCATTCTGCCCACTGTTTCCAGCTTTAGTAGTGGGCCCTGAAGCTCATGTAGGAAGTGAACAGAGGGAGCAAGCTGACGCTGTGTATGCACTAGGGACCCTGAGAATTTGTGTCTCCATTGAAACTTACACCATTGAAACACAATGAATTGCTACTCTGAACCTTAGAGTCATAGTGTGAGAAAGTCACAGCAAAAAGGCTATTTGGCCCACCTTTCCAGGTTCTAACCCTTTGCCTACATACTAGAAGTAATTAACATCGGCCAATTAACCCAGAAACCTGCACACCTCTGGGGCGGAGGAGGGAAGTGGAACACATGACGTGAACACATGGTCACAGGGAGAAAGCGTGCACTCAGGCAGACATCAGTGAAGGCCAGGGCTGAACTCGGCTCCCTGGAGCTCTGAGGCAATGGCTCGACTCGCTATGCCACTGGTCTGTCCGTGTGCCTTTATAAACAGTGTGAACATGCACTGACTATATTAATGTGTCCTCTTGTATGAAGATAGAGCGGTTATGTCACAGCTGGGCAGTATATCTCCCCATGCACGAGAAGAATGGATTGGCAGTCTTTCCCCACCGCTTTTGTTTTCATCCAAGCTAAATTTAGTTTCTTTAGTCTAGAAGAGGCGACGATGTGATCACTGAATGCAGTACACGAGACTGAAAGAAGTGTAAGTCATTCGCTGATTCACCTGGAATGACGATGCCGGGAAGGGAAGAGGCGCAAGGACGGGTGTTGCATCGCCAGTGGTGACGTGAGAGTGCCGTGACAAAAGGGAGTGCTTGGTGGAAATGGAAGATCAGAGCTAGGAGGTGCAAACTGAGGTGCCTTAAAATTCTGAAAGAGAAGGAGTGGGTGATGATGGAATTTCCCTGAAGGTAATGGAAATTCAATGTGAATTCCAGTGCAACACAAGGCGTCAACTATGAGAACTTTACCCTTGCTCTGACCAGGACTGTGAGCAGAGGTGGGGAAAATGGAAGAGACACAGATGAGGGCTCTGTCAACTACGGTAAAGAAGTCACAGTTAAGAAAAAAGAAGACATTCCAGAGGCACCTGTGAGGAAAGTCTAGTCATCAGATCAGATACAATAGAGATGGAGGAACTAGGAGAATGGAATGATATCACAGACAGTAGGGCGGGAAGAAGTATAACAATGATAGCTTTGATAGTCTGTCGACTTGTAAAGGACATTGGATCCTAACGAAGGCAGAGAAACTGAGAAGGAAGTCACATACAGCATGGAAACTAGCTCTTCAGCCCAAACCAACCAAGGTGCCCATCCAAGCTCATCCCACTTGCCCATTTCCCACTAAACCTTTTCTGTCCATCCACCTGTCCAAGTGTCTTTTAAATGTTGTTATTGTACCTGCTGTTGAACCACTTCCTCTGACAGCTCATTCTAGATGGACCATCCTGTGGGTGAAAAGGTTGCCCTTCGTGTTCATATGGTATCTCTCCCCTTTTACCTTAAGCCTATGTCCTCTAGTTCTTACTTTCCCAACCTGGGAAAAAGACTGTGTGCATTCACCCTAGCTATGTTCCTCATGATTTTATACACATCTGTAAGGTCACTCCTCCATCTCCTACACTTCCGTGAATAAAGTCCCAGCTTGGCCAGCCTCTCCCTATAATCCAATCCATCAAGTCCTGTAAACATCCTTGAAAATTCTTTCTGTACTCTTCCCAGCTTAACTTCATCTTTGCCACAGCAGGGTGACCAAGGGAGAGGGAAGTTTCAGAAACATGAAAATGAGATTAGAGTGGAACCTGGCAGAAAAACAAGGCAGCTCATGACTTCCATATCAGTGCATCGATTTTATTGTCATAATGCTTAGAAAATGTTGTGGGACTAGGACCGAGCAGAAATAAAACATAGATTATTCTGTGTACTCCATAAAAAGACAAGTGTGGATTAGGCCCTCATTGAGTATCGGTATCTACAGCTTTGACCTGGAGACGTGAAGAATTTGTTCAATGTGAGGATGACTTCTATCTGGGTCTTGGAAAGGAGCCAGTTGAGCCTTTCTTCGAGTACAAAGCAGAGGGCCCTTAGTTGATTGAATCAGGAGCAGGGAATTGGCAGTGAGGCTGCCAGGATATTGAGGAGCAGTGAGTCACTGTGGGGTTTCCAGTGTATGAGTTAAAGGAAGGAAGATCTCCCAAGGAAGTGAAGTCAGGGAGTGTCCAGGAGACAATGTCCTTAAGTTTATTGGTGGGGTCATGGTGCAGAGGGGCATATGAGAAGATGTCAGAGATATGACACGTAGTGTCTGCGATACTAAGTTGCCTAGATGGAGTGGACATGGAGAGGATGCTTCCATTAGTATGAGATTCTATGATCGGAGAAGAAAGCCTTAGGATAAAGTAATGCCCTTTTAACCTGAAATGAAAGGAACTTCTTCAGCCAAAGGGTAAGAAATCTGTAAAATCTGATGTCCCAGAAGGCTTGGATGTCAAGTCATTTAAGACAGAGATTGGTAGGCTCTTGATTGGGAATGGGGTGGTTAAGAGTTGCGGGGAGCAGGCAGGAGAATAGGGTTGAAAACTAATCAGACATGAATGAATTTCAGAGCAGATTTGGTGGACCAGAAACCCTAATTCTGCTGTCATATCTCGTGGTCTTATCTGAGGTAGCCATCAGTTCAGGAAACCACAACAGCATCACCCTTGTCAGCAGGTCTGAAAACAAACCAGAGCCTGTCCTTAGCCAGAGGAGGAATGCATGTTCAGAGGTGGCTGCACTACTCTAAGCAGGACTGCTGAAGGATCTCGGCCCCACACTGCGACTGTACTCTTTTTTGTAGATGCTGCCTGGCCAGCTGAGTTCCTCCAGCACTTTGTGTGTGTCGCTTGGATTTCCAGCATCTGCAGTATTTCTGTTGTCTGTCGGTAGTAAATAAGGTCTCCAGCAGCAGCCTTCCAGCACCAGCGCTTCCAGGCAACTTCACCAGTGGCAAAGACTCCGAAGGGCCTCTATTAGAGCAAGTCTTCCTTTCCAGTCATCCCCAGCATCAGCGATTCCACAACAAATGAACATTAAACTGGACCAGGCAAGGATAAGAGTCAAACAGAAATCTGAAATAAAAGCAGCAAGCGCTGAAAACACTCAGCAAGTTGAGCAAGTCAAGAGTAGGGAGGTGTAATCCCTGTAATGGATGTTCCCACATGCAGCTTGTGAAACAGTTGGGCCAATTGCCCACAGACCAAGACGGAATTGGGGAGTGTCTGCAGCTTCCTGTGTATTATTTTCCCCTTTGCTCTCTGGCTGCTATCTTCATTTCCTCTGCAACTTCAGCTTTCACATCCAGTACCTCACTTCTACCTAAACTCAACCGCAAAGCTGTCAGGAAGGGCAGTGCCACCTGCCACAGAGTGACAGCACAGCAAGTGAGAAATGAATGGAAGCAGCGGTGATAAAGCTCGGTAGGTCAGGCAGCTTGTGTGGAGAGAGAAACTGCATCACAAATAGCAACACGGAATTCCAGCACGGCATCAGGACCTTCATCCAGCTGAGTCTGGGCCATCTACACCAATCCTTCTCCAATCCCATTTGATTCTCTCACATCCAGAATCAGAATCAAGTTTAATATCACCGTCTTCTATGACATGTTATTTATTGCTTTGCAACAGCAGTACAGTGCAAAGACGCCTGTGTGTGTATTTGTTTAACGTGTACTTGATGTTGCACTCCAAGAAGCACACGATACTTCACAAATCAATCAACTGATTCCAATGGCATGGAAACCACGACGATTGGAGCTGATGGATTTGTTGCAGCCTTCATCCGCCTTCACAGCCGTTGAGTTCGAAGTAACTTCGTCCGCCTGTTCCACCGTTGAGGTCTTGGTTGGATTGTTCTTTGTCAGAGACCTCACCCTTGACCTTACCGCCATGGGTGATCCTACCAGGAGCATAGCTCCAGACGACATCGCTCTCGGGATCTCAGGGCCACACAAGCCTCTCCACCGTGACAATGTGACAATCCACGGACCTCCCATGTCGATCCTAATGACGAGATCCAACATCGTCTTAAATGCGCTGGAACAGCTTTTGGATGTCTCCGAACAAGAGTCTTTCATGATCGTGACATCTGAACAGACACCTAAATGTTAGTGTACAAAGCAGTGGTAATCCCAACGCTCCTGTATGCATCAGAAGCCTGGACAACATACCGACGACATCAACACTGTCTTCGAAACATCTTAAATATCAGCTGGGAAGATAGAAGAACCAATGTCAGCGTGCTAAATGAAGGAAAAACAACAAGTATTGAAGCCTACGTCATCAAGAACCAACTAAGATGGAGCGGTCATGTTCTTCGGATGAAAGGCGAACGTCTGCGGAAACAAATCTTCTACTCCCAGCTCAAAGAAGGCAAACATAAAAAAGGCAGACAACAGAAGAGATTCAAAGATGACTTAAAAGCCAACATGAAGAAATGTAACATCGACATCAGCAATTGGGAAACCAATGCCAAGGACGGGAAACTCTGGCAAGCCATCATCCGAGAAGGAACAGCAACTTTCGAAGCCAACAGATGTGCGGAATTAGAAGAAAAGAGAAGAAAATGGAAAGAGAGGCAGCAACAACCAAAGCCCGATCTGCCATCTGGAACTACCTGTCCTGAATGCAGAAGAACTTTCAAAGCCAAGATTGGACTCATAAGCCGCTTGAGAGCCCATAAGTAGATCAACAGAATGAAGACTATCATCCTCGACCTTGAGGGATAGCCACGACGACAGTGCAAAGACATAAAAGAACCACAAATTAAAAAATAAACACATAGCATAAAATAATGCACACTGAGGTGGTTTTTATGGGTTCAAGGAACGTTAGAAATCTGCTGACAGAGGGAAGAAGCTGTTTTTTGAATAGCTCCTGTACCTCCTCCTCAATGATAGGGTACATCTCCAATGATGAGGGCCCTTAGTGACATCTTAAGACACCACCTCTTGAAGATCCCATCAACTCTCCAGAGTCTACCCATCACCCATAACTAAGGACAATTTACAGTGGTGAACTAACCTACCAAACTGCATCTCCAGATAGGAAAAGCCTGGACCCTAGTGGAATTTCTGTCTCTTTGCTCTTTGTGCTTGGCAGGAGATCTTGGATTCTCCTGGCAGTGCTAGAGAGACCAGGCTACCACAAGGCTCAGCTTTACAGCGCCAGTCCTCTGAAGTTGGCAGAAATCTTTCCAATACTCACATTGGGCACTCCAGCAGTGAAAGATCAGTGGTCTGCAGAACAGTCAGAGCATTCCTCTGAACAACATCTTCCAGGTTCCCATTAACAATTCTTGTGAAACTCCCTGCCCTTTTACGTCAATGGCAAAAACAAATGCGCAACAAGCTTTCAAGGGTTCTGACATAGACCTGCCTAAGGGTTTATAAGGATTGCACTGTTAGCAAGTGAAAGCTCCCTGTAATGCGTCATCCCGACATTGGTCTTTGTTGTGAGTCATGGCAGGTTGAAGAGCTTCCAGTCCTACATTCCACCATCCATGTCACTAAGTATTGAGGAAACAAAGAGCAGAAGAGCAAGGACACATATTGGATTCACACTGTTTTTCACCTTAAAGCTTTTCAAAGTAAAGTCATCTCATTTAACAATAGCTTCCATGTTACCAAGGGAAAATCATGCAAGACATCCCAGAATTGGTTGGCAGCACACCCTTGGTTTACCCTGCAGACAAGCCAGCTCTGCTCAATGGTCAAACCCTCAGAGACAGTGCTCGACAGATCACGTCAAAGGGTGACCTTTCAGAACTGAATCACATATGACTCAGGGTCAACACAGCTCACCAACTTTTGCAGGCTCGCCATGTTGATTTTTGCAAAGATTTTACAACAGTACTGAACAGACGTTGTCTCTGAATGCTTGTTTTACAGAATGTGGGAAGGCAGTGTCACCGAAAAGAACTGGATTCAGCTTCAGCTTGTTATGGGCCATGTCAGGGAGCTGGTGCGGGACTGGATGAACTACAGAACATCGGAGTGGGATGCTGAGGGGTTGATTGGCAAGTGACAGAGGAAGGGGCAGGACACAGGTAACTGGATGACTGTCAGGAGAGGGAAATGGGATGGCAACCAGTAGAGAGTAGCCCTGTGGCCTTCTATATATCAGCGAGACCCGGCGCAGACTGGGAGATCATTTCGCTGAACACCTACGCTCTGTCCGCCAGAGAAAGCAGGATCTCCCAGTGGCCACACATTTTAATTCCACATCCCATTCCCATTCTGATGTGTCTATCCACGGCCTCCTCTACTGTAAAGATGAAGCCACACTCAGGTTGGAGGAACAACACCTCATATTCCGTCTGGGTAGCCTTCAACCTGATGGCATGAACATTGACTTCTCTAACTTCCGCTAATGCCCCACCTCCCCCTCGTACCCCATCCATTATTTATTTATATACACACATTCTTTCTCTCTCTCTCCTTTTTCTCTCTCTCCTTTTTCTCCCTCTGTCCCTCTGACTATAACCCTTGCCCATCCTCTGGTTTTCTCCCCCCCTCCTCCTTTTGTTTCTCCCTAGGCCTCCTGTCCCATGATCCTCTCATATCTCTTTTGCCAATCACCTGTCCAGCTCTTGGCTCCATCCCTCCCCCTCCTGTCTTCTCCTATCATTTTGGATCTCCCCCTCCCCCTCCCACTTTCAAATCTCTTACTAGCTCTTCCTTCAGTTAGTCCTGACGAAGGGTCTCGCCTGAAACGTCGACTGTACCTCTTCCTAGAGATGCTGCCTGGCCTGCTGCATTCACCAGCAACTTTGATGTGTGTTGCTTGAATTTCCAGCATCTGCAGATTTCCTCGTGTCAGGGAGTTAGGTGTTAAGTTGAAGGACAGGACCTCCAGGGTGATAATCTCAGCATTGGTACCCACACCATGTGCTAGTGAGGCCAGAGGTAGGAAGATCATACAGTTTAACACATGGCTAAGGAGACGGTGCAGGAGAGAGGACTTCAGATTTTGGGATCATTGGGCTCTCTTCCGGGGAAGGTGGGACTTGTACAGATGGGTCGGTTTGCACCTGAACTGGAGGGGGATGAATAGTCTTGCAGGAAAGTTTGCTAGTGCTCCTGGGGGGAGGGGCGAGGGCAGAGTTAAACTAGAGTTGGGGGGGGGGATGGGAACCAGAGTGCTCAAGTAGAGTGGAGCCGTGTGGGGACAGATGTTTCTGAACTTACGTACAAAGAGAGGAATCAAAAGGTGATTTTAAAAATATCCTGTGTTGCATCTTTTTCAATGCAAGCAGTATTGTAGGTAAGGTGGATGAGCAGAGCGGACAGAGCAGCCCCCGAAATTATGACATTCTAGCCATTAGTGAGGCTTAGTTGCAGGACTGGTAGTTCAATATTTTCTGGTAGAAGGATGCTTGTTAAGTTGGAGGATTGCAAAAGTGAAATTTTGAAAGTACAGAGTCTGTATGTTTCTGTCAGAATAAATGGCAAAGTTAACAGGTTGTTTCAGATATGATAGAGCAGGAAGGATTAAAGAGTGAGGTGTGACATTGCTAGAGAGGGAAATGCCATGACAGTGTTCAAAGGGAACAGATTGGAGGGCTCATCTACTGAGGCTACATGGGTGAAGCTGAAGAATAAGAAAGGAATGGCCATGTTAATGGTCATTATAAACCACCCAATGGTCAGTGGGTGTCATACAGGGTGGGGGGGGGTGCCATTGGGAGTGGACCCAAATGCAAGACACAGACACTGAAGTACTAGGGACAGCACTAGGTGTGTCAAGAAAGCAAGGGAAGTGAGGAAGAAATGATGCTGGACAAGACACCTGGGTCTTGATTCGGGCTCACACTCTGGATCTATGCAAGGGCAAGACGTCACAAGGCAACAGGACTGGACGTGGCGGCAGAATGCGGGACTCCTGGGCAGGATGCGGGACCAGAACTGGATGAGGACACAAATCTAAGACTTGGACTTGGGAAACTGGAACGCAGAACACAGAGCCTTGGTCTTGAGAGACAGGAACATGGAACACAGAGCCTTGGTAATCTTGGGAGACAGGAACACAGAACACTGAGCCTTGGTCTTGGGAGACAGAAACACAGACCGCCAAGCCTTGGTAATCTTGGGAGACAGAAACACAGAAACTGAGCGTTGGTCTTGGGAGACAGGAACACAGAACACAGAGCCTTGGTCTTGGGAGACAGTAACATGGAACACAGAGCCAGGACCCCTCCTTGGGAACAGGACGTAAGGCCGGAACTCATACACAGAATACTGAACAGGACGAGATGGTTCCCAACACAAGGTAGCGGCAAACGACTGGACCTACCTAGCAAAGGCGTGGACACAGAGACGGTTCCCAACACTAGGTAGCAGCAAATGGCCAGACCTACCTAGCGAAGGCGTGGACACAGAGACAGTTCCAAACAACAAAAGACAGTTCCTTATCTAGACACAGCAAGGCTCCAGTCTTGCTCCGGCGGTAGAACTTGATGGTGAGAATAGGCGAGGACGCCGGCGAGGCTTCAGGCGAAAGGTAGCAGGCAAGGCTTCAGCCAAGGGCTACAGAAGGAAGGGGAAGGGAACAATCCAGCAATTGAAGCTGAACCCTGGAGCTGTTTATGTAGCCAGCCCAAAGTGAGAATCGTGTGCCTCAATTAAGGCACAAAAGAACAAGGGAAAACTGGAAAACCTGGAATAAGGATGGATGGATCGGTCCATGAACCAGAATGCGGACTTCACAGACCCGACCATGACAGGTGGATCTAGAGGAGCAAACCTATTGAGAAATAGCAACATACATAAAAGTTGCTGGTGAACGCAGCAGGCCAGGCAGCACCTCTAGGAAGAGGCACAGTTGACATTTCGGGCCAAGACCCTTCATCAGGACTGTTGTGATGGTAGGAGATTTTAACTTTCTACATATTCACTGGGACTCCAATATTGTAAAAGGTAGGATGGGATAGAGTTTGTCAAAGCCAGTATATCTTTTCTCTAGTAAGGAGACCAGAACTGCATGCAGTACTCCATTTGCAGCCTCACCAGTACCCTGTACAGTTGCAGCATAACCTCCCTGATCTTAAATTCAATCCCTCTCGCAATGAAGGCCAACATTGCATTTGCCTTCTTGATAGCCTGCTGCACCTGCAAACCAACTTTTTGTGGTTCATGTACAAACACTCCCAAGTCCCTCTGCACAGCAGTATGCTGCAATTTTTTACCACTCAAATAACAATCTACTCTTTTATTTTTCCTTCCAAAGTGGACGACCTCGCATTTACCAACATTGTACTTCATTTGCCAGACCCTTGCCCACCCACTTAACCTATCTATATCTCTCTGCAGACTCTGTATCTTCTGCACAATTTGCTTTTCCAATCAATTTAGTGTCATCAGCAAACTTGGATACACTACAGTCGGTCCCCTCTTCCAGATCATTAATGTATATCGTGAACAGTTGTGGGCCCAGCACAGACCCCTACAGCACACCACTCACTGCTGATTGCCAACCAGAGTAACACCCATGTATCACCACTCTCTGCTTTCTAGTAGTTAACCAATCCTTTATCAATGCTAATACATCACCCCCAACTTATCTTATGGATAAGTCTTTTATGCGGCACCTTATCAAATGCCTTCTGGAAATCAAGTAAATAATGTCTGTCTGTTCCCCTCTATCCACTGTGCTCATTATATCCTCAAATAACTCCAGTAAGTTTGTCAAACAGGGCCTGCCTTTGCTGAATCCATGCTGCGTTTGCCTGATGGATCCATTTCTTTCCAGGATCCTCGCTATTTCTTCTTTAATGACAGCTTCAAGCATTTTCTCAACTACAGATGTTAAATTATCTGGCCTATAGTCACCTGCCTTTTGCCTACGTCCTTTTATGAACAGTGATGTGACATTTGCCATCATCCAATCTGCGGGAACCTGCCCATTATCAGCAAAGCCTCTACTATAACTTCTGCCATTTCTTTCACTACCTTGGGATGCATTCCATCAGGACCAGGGACTTGTCCGTCTTCAGGCCCACAAGTTTGCTCAGCGCTACCTCTTTGTACCGAGGTCCTCACCTCCCATCACATCTATAACATCTCTCTTTGGCATGTTAGATGCGTCCTCCACCGTGAAGACCGACACAAAATAGTCATTCAAAACCTCAGCCATTTCATCATTGCTCAATATCAATTCCTCCTTCACATCCTCCAAGGGACCTACATTCACTTTAGCCACCCTTTTCCACTTCATATAATTATAAAAATTTTTACTCTCCGCTTTTATATTTTGTGCTAGTTTATTTTCATAATCTATCTTCCCTTTCTTTATTGCTCGCTTAGTGGTACTTTGTTGCTTTTTAAAGTTTTCCCAATTTTCTAGTTTCCCACTACTCTTGGCAGCTTTATATGCACAAGCTTTTAGTTTGATGCCTTCTTTTATTTCCTTAGCTACCCAAGGCTGGCTCTCCCCACCCTTACTGTCCTTGCTTTTAACTGGAATATATTTTGTTGAGCAATGTGAAAAATCTCTTTGAAAGCCTTCCAAATCTCCTTGAATGTGTTCCCAGTCTGCACTAGCCAAATCCTCCCTCATCCCATTGCAGTCTCCATTGTTTGAATACACCGGTACACCAGTTTTAGATCAAACTTTTGCACCCTCCGTTTGTATGAGAAATTCACTCTTTCCAAGAGGATCCCTAACTGCAAGATCACTAAACGAGGAACCTATCATAGCTTGCAGCGGGATCTGAACCAGTGGACAAATGGATGATTAAAGGCAGTGGAATTTAATGCAGACCAGTGTGAGGTGTTGCACTTTGAAAGGACAAACCAGGGTAGGACTTGCACAGTGGACTGTAAGGCACTAAGGAGTGTGTTAGAATAGAGGGTGAAAGGGGAATATGAGGAGGAACTTCTTCAGTCGAAGTGTGGCGAGAGAGTGGAACTAACTGCCAGCCAAAGTGGTGGATGTGGGTACGATTTCAACACTGAAGCTAAGTTTGGATAAGTATATGCAGGGCCAAGTGCAGGTCTACGGAATTGTATTCTCTCAAATGTAAATAAATTAGAGGAGCTCTCAATGAAATATAGCCCCTAGTATATATATTTCTTGTCCTCTCTCTCAATTTGCCTTAATGACATTATGTTCATTTTACTGTCTATTTTTGCACACATGAAAGTTATGAATAACTTATGCTAATTTAAGTTGATGTTAACATATTTATAAGGCACTGGGCAAAAAAAGATCAATTTTCATGGTGTTTTGCACCCGGCGTATATATCCAGTTGAAAATAAATATGAAATATACAAAATTCTTCCAGATGTTGTCAATGTGAATGTTTCCCCTGGCAGAGGAGTCGGGAACAAAGTCACAAAGTACACAGGTTACGTGGCTCCGTGGGCAGGTGGGTGGCATAGAAGGGATACAGCATGCTTGCCTTTACTTGTCAAGGAAATGACTTCCGGTATTGGGTATTTATGCTGCACCTTATAAAACTCTGGTTGGACCAGATCTGGAGTATGGCATTCCATTCTGGTTGCCCCTTTGGAGGAAGAATTCAGAAGCTTTAGAGAGATTGAAGCCTGGATTAGAGGGCATAAGAAAGGTTGGACAAACTTGGGATGTTTTCTCTGGAGCAGAAGAGGCTGAGAGGGGTATCTGATCGTGATTTATAAGATTATCAGAGACATTGAAAGAGTCAACAGCCTGTATCTTTTTCCCAGGGTTGAAATGTCTAACACCAGAGGGCATGCATTTAAGGAGAAAACGGGCAAGTTCAAAGGAGATGTGCAGAGCCTGTTTCTTTACGCAGGGAATAATTGATTGTCCAGTAGCACTTGCATCCATAGTGATGAAGTGATTTGAGAGATTGGTGATGAAACATATCAACTCCTGCCGGAGAAGCCACTTGGATCCACTCCAATTTGCCTCCCATCACAACAGGTCCACAGCAGATACCATCTCACTGGCTCTTCACTCAACCCTGCAACCTCTGGACAGTGAAGATACTTATATCAGGATGCTCTTCATTGACTGTAGCTTGGCATTCAATACTACACTCCCCTCAAAACTAATCAATAAGCTTCAACACCTTGGCCTCAATACCTCCTTGTACAATTGGATCCTCAATGTCTTCACTTGCAGACCCCAGTCAGTTCGTACTGGCAAAAATATCTCCTCCACAATCTCCATCAGCATAGGTGCACCACATGGCTATGTGCTTAGCCCTCAGCTTTATTCACTCTACACTGTCGGTTACAAGGCTAAGCACAGCTCTAATGCCATATATAAGTTTGCTGACAACTCCATTATCCTAGGCTGAATCAAAGACGGTGACAAATCAGCATATAGGAGGAGGCTTGAAAATCTGGCTGAGTTGCGCCAACTTCTCAGTCAATGTCAGCAAGACTAACGAGCCGATTATTGACCCCAAGATGAGAAAACTGGAGGTCCATGCACCAATCCTCATCAGTAGATCAGAGGTGGAGAGGGTTAGCAACTTAAAATTCCTTGACGTTATAACTTCAGAGGACCTGTCCTGGGTCTAGCACGTAAGTGCCATTATGAACAAAGCACAGGAGCGCTTCTACGTCCTTGGAAGTTTGCAAAGATTCAGCATGACAGCTGAAGTTTTGGCAAACTTCTATAGATGTGTGATTGAGAGTATATTGACTGGTTGCATCACAGCCTGGTATCTAAACACCAATGCCCTTGAATGGAAAATCTTACCAATGGTAGTGAATAGGGCCTAGTCCATCACAGGTAAAACCCTCCCCATCACTGAGTACATCTACACAGAGCGCTGTTGCAGGAAAGCAGATTCCATCATCAAAGACCTCCATAATCCAGGCCATGCCCCCTTCTCGCTGCTGCCATTAGGAAGAAGGTACAGGAGCCTCAGGACCCACATCACCAATTCAGGAACAGTTATGACCCTCAACTATGAGGCTGTTTAATCAGAGGCAATAACTTCACTCGTTCCATCACTGAACGGTTCCCACAAATTATGGGCTCACTTTCAAGGACTCTTCAACTCAGGTTCTCGATATTTATTGCTTATTTATTTATTATTATTTTTATAGTTTTCCTTTGTATTTGTGCAGTGTGTGGCCTTTTGCACATTGATTGTTCATCCATCCTCTTGGGAGAAGTCTTTTATTGATTCTATTCTTTTTCTTGGATTTACTGGGTATGCCCGCAAGAAAATGAATCTAAGGGTTGTATATGGTGACATGTATGTACTCTGATAATAAATTTACTTTGAATTTTGGATTTTGAGGTTTGAATGCACCACCTGGGTGGTGGTGGAGGCAAATAATAAAGAGCACTAAGTTCCTGGGTGTGCGCATATCGAGCCACCTAATATGGACCCACAACACCTCCTCACTAGTCAAGTAGGCACAGCAGCATCTACACTTTCTGAGACATGCAAGGCTCCTCACCCCCATTCTAACAACATTGTATAGGAGCACCATTGAGTGACCAGTCTGTCTGCATCATTATGTGGCACTGAGGTATCGGACCACAAGACCCTCCAGAGAGCAGTGAAAACCACCAAGAGGATCACTGGGGTCTCCCTCCCCACTATTTGTCACATTTGTCAAGGGGACGAGAAGATGACAGTGCAACGCAGTGCGTGCGGCCGCTCTGAAATGATATCGTATTTGTTAAGTAGGTACCGTGCACAGTCCTGATTTGATGGAGGCAGACGTGAGAAGCACAGAGGAACATCTGGAGAAACTTCTGAAATGCCCGCTTCGCTGCCACTGCTACTGTGCGATCAAGAATCGCCGGAGGGAAGGCCCCAAATCCTCGGCTTTGCCTATTGCCTGTTGCTGGGGCCGGGGTCGAAGCACTTGGCAGAGATGGTGCTTGATGCTCGGTGTTGGAGGGCTGGTCGGAGGCTCGAAGTTTTCGGATGGACTCGAGAGTCGGCTGTGGTCGGGTGCTTCCAGAGTGCTGCATCGGCAAGTTTGCGGCGCTGGAGGTTCATGGCAGGGAGAGTTTTCTTCCTTCTACCATCTGCGTGAGATAATAGGACTTTCAAGAGACTTTGAGACTTTTTTTTACTGTGCCCATGGTCTGTTCTTATCAAATTACGGTATTGCTTTGCACTGCTGTAGCTATATGTTATAATTATGTGGCTTTTGTCAGTTTTTCAGTCTTGGTTTGTCTTGTGTTTCTGTGATGTCATTCTAGAAGAACATTGTATCATTTCTTAATGCATGCATTACTAAATGACATTAAAAGAGGAATGCGTATCCTCATAATCTAATCTAATCTAATTCACCAGGAGTGTTGCAGATGAGGGGCCCAAAGCATTGCTGAGGATCCCCACCAACCCATCCCACCATCTCTTTGACCCACTGCAATCAGGAAGAAGGTTAAGGAGCATCTGGACGAGGACTGTCAGACTGGGTAACAGATCCTTCCCCCAGGCTGTGAGACTATTGAATCCCCTACCCCTGCCAAGGTCTTGTCACTAGGTCAGCATGCTGTTTACTGTACACTCTACTATTTACTGTTTACCTGTTTTGTATGCATTTTGAATTATATTTTATTAACTTATTTATGGTAAAATTTTGGTTTATGTGTTAAATGTTTTGTGGGTGCACCGTAGTCCGGAGGAACGTTGTTTTGTTTGGTTGTACAGTTTTCTGTAGTCAGTTGACAATAAACTTGAACTTGAAATATGATAGAGGCTTTCTTGAGGCTCTTAGGTAGACATGTGAATGTGCAGAAAATGGCAAGATGAGGACATTGTGCAGGGCAGAAGGGATTAATTTAGATCACTATTTTAATTAGATCACACAACACTGTAGGTCGACATCCCTGTTCCTGTCGGGTACTGTTCTACATCCTATGTTCAATCCACAGTCATGTTTTAACCACTGGCAAACAACCTCTTTGTTCTATAAGGGGTAAATTGATTAAGACTGAGATGAGACTATTTTCCCCCAGAGAGTGGCGAATATTTGGGATTCTCTATCATGTACAGTTGTACAGTTGTGTGGAGTTCATTCAAAGTCGAGTTTGATGGATTCCTGGACATTTAATAACATCGAATTGTATGGGGACAGTCTTGGAGAATAATGATGAGATGGAAGCTTACCAACAACGCTGGCAGGCAATGGAGAAGATTCAAAGGGAGAATGCTCTGCTCCTGCTCCTAATTAGACCATAAGACCATAAGACCATAAGATATGGGAGCAGAATTAGGCCATTCGGCCCATCAAGTCTGCTCTACCATTTCATCATGGCTGATCCATTTCCCTCTTAATCCCAATCTCCTGCCTTTTTCCCATATCTCTTCATGCCCTGACTAATTCAGAATCTATCAACCTCTACCTTAAATATACCCAATAACCTAGCCTCCAGAGGTTGCCTGTGGCAACAAATTCCACAGGAATTCTTATATTCTCAAGCATCATGAATGCTGTATCTGGACACCTCTTTCGTAGATGTTGCTGTATGAGCCTGACCTGCAATTGCCGGCTTTGACATGCCCCCAGGTACCAGGAACACTTTATGGTCAAAGGTCTACGTACAATGAGTGAAATTGCTGATATTTTCACTGTGGTTTCATCACGTGTCATGCTGATCCATCCAGCTAAACAACCTTCTAATATTTAATCACGCAAACCATTCCAAGAAATGAGATAACCACATTTGCTGATACTGCTGTTGTGTTGTTTTCACCCCTGCATTGCACAGAGGCTGCCTACAGCAGATTAACCTTTAATGGCTGTAGGCAGAGCTAGCAGAAGTCAGCACGCCCTCCAAGTGCCCTGCAGTTTTGGTGGCTAAGGAGACAGAGTCTGACTCAGGGGAACACAGAACTGGTTCCTCCATGGCCATACCTGTTTGGTTTAGGTTTGGTTAGAGAGCAGGGATCGAAGCTGCTTGCTTCTTCTCCATTCTTGAAGAACTTTTCAGCCTGTCCCTCAAGAGACTAATATGATATGGCAGAGTCGCACAGTTGCTGGGGACACGAGCACCTTTCTTCTCTATCTCCAGAGGAATTTCTGGGTTTTATGTGTGCATGCTGGCAGGCATTGTGGGCTCGGGGCTCTGTGCTATTGTTTTTTCAGAAAAATAAGGTATACCTTTACTCCTTGGAGGATTGGAGATTAAAGGTAACCTTATAGACCTGAATGGGCACGGATAGGGTCAATTCACACAATCCTTTTCCCAGGGTTGGGGAGTCGAGAAGTAGGAAGAAGCCTGAAGACCACACTCAAAAATTTAGGAACATCTTTTTTTGCTCCACTGCCAGATTTCTGAACAGTCTATGAACCTGCAAACACTGCATTACTATTCCCCTTTCGCAATATTTATTTATTTATTTGTTTGTTTGTTAGTTCATTTAAAAAAATTTTTGAGCTGAATTTGGCCATTTGGTCCATCATGTCTGCTCCAAAATTCCATCATGGCTGATTTACTATCCCTCTCAACGCCATTCTCCTGCCTTCTCCCCGTAACCTTTGACGTCCCAACTAATCAAGAACCTATCAACCTCAGCTTTAAATATATCCAGTGACTTGGCCTCCACATCCATCTTTGACAATGAATTCCACAGATTCACCACCCTCAGGCTAAAGAAATTTCTCTTCATCTCTGTTCTAAAGGGACATCCTTCTATTCTGAAGCTGTGCCCTCTGATCTTAGATGCCCTCATTATAGGAAACATCCTCTGCACATCCACTCTGTCTAGGCCTTTCAATATTGAATAGGTTTCAAAGAGATCCCCCATCATTCTTCTAAACTCCAGTGAGTACAGGCCGGAGACACCAAACGTTCCTCATATGTTAACCCTATCATTCCCAGATCCAGGATCATTGTTGGGAATCTCTTCTGGACCCTCTCCAATGCCAGCACATCCTTTCTCAGGTCAGGGGTCCCAAGCTGCTCACAATACTCCATGTACAGTCTGACCAATGCCTAATAAAGCCTCAGCATTACAAACATGAGAAATTCTGCAGGTGCTGGAAATCGAAGCAACGTGCACAAAATGCTGGAGGAGCTCAGCAGGCCAGGCAGCATCTATGGAAAAGAGTAAACAGTCGAAACCCTTCATCAGGACATGATTAAGTGCCTCGGCCCGAAACGTCAACAGTTTACTCTTTTCCATAGGTACTGCCTAACCTGCTGAGCTCCTGCAGTATTTTGAGTGTGTTGCTCAGCATTACATCCTTTCTTTTATATTCTAGTCCTCTCAAAAATGAATGCTAGCATTGCATTTGCCTTCCTTACCGCCTTCTCAACCTGCAAGTGTGCCCCCGTTTAGAAAACAGTCCGTGCCTTTACTCATTCTACCAAAGTGCACGACCATACACCTCCCTACCCTGTATTCTATCAGCCACTCCTTTGTCCTGTCTCCCAATCTGTCCAATCCTTCTCCAGATTCCCTGCTTTCTCAACACTACCTTCCCCCTCCAACTATCTTTGCATCCTCCATAAATTTGGCCACAAAGCCCTCAATTCCATCATTCAAATCATTGACACACTCTATGATGTGAAAAGAAGCGGTCTGAACACCAACCCCTCTGAAAAACCACTAGCTGCCGGCAGCCAGCTAGAAAGGGTTCCCTTTATTCCCACTGCTTGCCTCCTGCCTGTCTATCTTTCTTTCCTATAATACCATGAACCCTTATCTTGATTAGAAAAGAGCTCATGGTGTTAAATAACTTCAGGACATACGTCAGTGATAATATATCTGATGCTGATTCTGATTTTGGATGGTTGTAATGTTGGCGGTGTTTATCCAATGCTCCTTTCTGTGGCCTGGGCTCACCTCCAGATGCCAGCACCCAGAACGAGTATAACAACTCAGAGAGGCAGCCTGCCGAAAGCTTCTGTAAGATTCACTATCTTGTTGCTCCATACACTTCTATTCCAAGCCGAATAAAGCACGAATGCAAAATTAGCACAACGTTATCAGATATATCATCCCACATGAGTCTGCTGTTTCTAAAAAGTACCAGAGATCCAAGTAACGTTACACACAATGCACCACCCACACCCCACCCATTCACCCTGAGATTTTACCCCTCTTGTCCATTCATGCCAAGACCCTTCCCTCGATCATTTACCCAACGACCTTGCCCCACCCAGCACTCACTCATTGATGTTACCAGTTACACCCACCCAACACACCCATCCCCAAGACATTTAGCCCCCTCCAATCACCCTCATCCATTCAGAGGATATCTGAAGGCAGCAATGACTTTCAAAGTCAGCAAGGATTGTACCACACCAGCCCAACAGAGATACCAGAGCTTTACACAGCCACCTTACAGCAAGTAAGCTATAACAAGAGGCAGATCCCCTCCAGCTCACCTGCCGCTGCTTCAGTGTTCAGTCCTTGGATGGCACCTGGCTTCAGTGCAAACCGTGAAACTTGGCCATGGAACTTCTATAGTCCGCCATGTCACCATCTCCTTCCCCACCAGACACTTCTGCTGGCTGACTCCTTCGGAATAGATTCGATGCGATTGCCTCAGGGAAGACGTGGGTAGACTGGAAAGCTACAAGAGATCAAGGGGTAGGATCGACTGCCTATTAATCGCTGGGGGATTGCTCTGTTATCAGAGAGGGGAGACTGTCTATTGATTGCTGGGGGATCACTCTGCTGTCAGAGAGGGGAGACTGTCTATTGATCACTGCGGGATCGCTCTGCTGTCAGAGAAGGGAGACTACCTATTGATCGCTGGGGGATCACTGTGCTGCGGGACAGGAGAGACTGCCTTTTGATTGCTGGTGGGATCGCTCTGCTGCCGGAGAGGGGAGACTGCCTTTTTATCGCTGGTGAGTTTGCTCTGCTACAGAGAGGGAGAATGTTGTCCAGGTTTTCTGCGCTTTAGATGTGGACTTAGACACTGGATTTTTTTTTCAGTCTTATGTTTTTTTCAATTCTGTGTTTTTCCCCCGATTTTTTGTGTGGGGGGATTTGGGAGTCGATATGCCTGTTCCATTTTTGTTCATTTATTTGTGTGGGGAGGAGGGATTTGGAGGTTGATGTTTGTACTGCCAATCCTTTCTTTCTTTGTTTCCTGGCTATCTGGTGAAGAAAATTTTCAGAGTTGTATATTTTGATAATAAATAAATGAACCTTTGAACCTTTGAACCGATGCTATGGATTTATACTAATCCCATTGTATTTTTCCCATAGAGTGATACAACAGTGATACAGACCATTCAGCCTGCAATCCCATGTTGACCATCAACCACCCATTTACACTAATCCTGCATTAATCCACCCCCCCCCCCATATCGTCATCAACTTCCACTCGATTCCTTCACTCTCTTACACTCTAGAGTCAATTTACAGAGGCTAACTAACTAACAGACACATCTCTATGACAATAAGGCTCAGGCTACTAAAATGTCACATCTGGTCAATCTTGCTGTATGCTTCTGAAACATGGACTATAACACCAGAACTCCAAAGAAACTTAGAAGCAACAGAAATGTGGTTTCTTAGAAGAATGCTGAAAATATCATATAGAGAGAGGGTAACTAATGAGACAGTACTCCAATGTGTCCATATAAAAAGATCTTTAATGAGAACATTAAATGAGAGGAAACTTAAATTCCTGAGCTATGTCATCAGAAAGGGAGAAATAGAATGCTTTACATTACAAGGCCGTATGCCTAGGAAACGCGGAAGAGGAAGGCAAAGAAGAAAATAAATGGACACTGTGAAAGAACTAACAGATCTAAGTGTGCGAGATATCATTGATGCTGCATGGGATCGTTCGTTGTGGAGAGCCATGATCGCCCAAGCGTGTAACACGCAAGGCACATGAAGAAGAAGAATTAACCCACAACGCCTCACATCTCTGAGATACAGCAGGCAAGCGAAGCATGCAGAGGAAAGTCATGTGGTCAGAGGGACAGTACCCAAGGTCAGGATTGAACCTGGGTAGGGGGTACTGTGAGGCAGCAGCTCTGCCAACTGAGCCACTCTGTTGGCCATACTCACATACATATTATGAACTAAGAAAAGGCAAGAGAAGCTGAACTAGCTGAGAGCATAATCAGCAAGAAGTCATTTGTTGGTTTAAAAAGAATTGGGATGTTTTGGGCTTTTTTTCAGCAGGCGGCAATCAGTGCGACAATCTCAAAGAGGAAGGAAGTGTGGTGGAGTGGCCGTTGTTGGACTGAGGAATTGTTAAAGTGATCTGATATTCCGTCAGCAGACCTGGGCAAGCACAGGCAGAGGTTCTAAGTAGGTAAGTTTCTGGTGAGCTTTTATTTCTGTTAGTACAAAGCTAATGCACTGAGAATGGATCCAGAATTAGTGGTGTGTTCCTTGAGTGAGATGTGAGAACTCTGGGAGACCTCCAGTCTCCCTGATAACAACATCTGTACAAAGTGCATTGGCCTACAGCTCCTTGGAGACCACGTTAAGGAACCTGAGCTGCACCTTAATGACCTTCAGCTCATACGGGAGACTGAGGAGATGATAGGCAGGGTATACAGAGTGGTAGCCACACCGAGGTTGCAGAAGGCAGGTCTCTGGGTATCTGTCAGTAGTGCAGAGCACCCCTGTGGCCACTACCCTCAATAATAGTATACTGGGTTGCATATTGTTGGGCTGGGGGAACGACCTACCCAGGAGAAGCCACAGCGAGCAGGTCTCTGGCATTGAGCCTGGCTCTGTGGCTCATAGCGAATGGGGGAGGAGAGAAGTGTAGTGATGATAGGGGATAGTAGTGAAAGAAACACATGGATGGTACGTTGCCACCCAAGTCCCAGGGTCAAGGACATCTCAGATTGGGTCCATGGCGTTCCAAAGGGGGGCGGGGAGAGCAACATGAAGTCTTGATACATATTGGCACCAATCACGTAGGTTGCAAAATGGAGGAAGTCCTGAAGAGAGAATGTAAGAAAGCTGAAAAGCAAGACCTCCAGGTTAATAATCTCCGGATTGCTGCTTGTGCCACACACCAGTGAGGGTGAGAATGGGACGATCTGGCAGATGAATGAGTGGCTGAGGAGTTGGTGCAGGTGGCAGGGTTTCAGATTTCTGGATCATTGGGATCTCTTCTTGGGGAGAAATGACCTGTACAAAATGGATGGATTAGACCTGAATCCAAGGGGGACCAATATGTTTGTGGGTTTGCTAGAGCTGTTGGGGAGGATTTATTTAGCAGGAGGGTGGGAACTGGAGTGATAGGGCTGAGGAGGGGGCAGTTAGTATACAAGTAAATGCAGGGTGTAGTGAGACTGTGAGGAAGGACAGGCTAATGATACAACAAAATTCATTCAGTGGAATAAGTTGAAGTGCAACAGGGTGCAGAAATCAAAAATGGTGATGAGTACACGGCTGAATGTGTTCTATTTGAATACACACAGTATATGGAATAAATAGATGATCTTGTAGCACTGTTAGAGAATGGCAGATATGTTGGGAGCTTAATACATTGTATCGAAAGAATAAGGCAGGTAGGCAGAGGGGTAGGGTGGCTCTGTTGCTAAAAAATGAAGCCAAATCCTTAAAAAGAGCAACATAAGATGTGAAGATGCAGAATCCTCATGAAAGATGTAGAATCCTTGTTAAGAAACTGCAAGGTTAAACAGACTCTGATAGGAGTTATATACAGGCCACTGTCCAAAAGCCAGGATGTGAGCTACAAAGTACAACAGAAGGCACGTAAAAAGGGCAATGGTACAACATCACAGGGAATTTCAATATGCAAGGAGATTGAGAAAATGTGGTTGGCGCTGGATCCCAAAAGAGGGAATTTGTAGAATGCTTACAAGATGGCTTTTTAGAGTTGCTTGTGGTTGAGCAATTCTGGATTGGGTGTTATGTAATGACAGAGATTAGATTAAGAAGCTTAAGGTAAAGGAACGCTTAGGAGACAGTGATCATAATATAATAGAATTCACCCTACAGCGTCAGAAGAAGAAGCTAAGATGGGATGTATCAGAATTACTGTGGGGTAAAGAGAATTACAGAGGCATGAGGGAGGAGCTGGACAAAGTTGATTGGAAGGGGTCAGTGGCAGGGTTGATGACAGAACAGCAATGGCTGGTGTTCCTGGGGTAAGTTCGGAAAGATACATCCCAAAGGTGAAGAGGATGTTTCCCATAGTGAGGGAGTCTAGCGCCAGAGAATTGAGGAACATTCATTTTGAAAAAAAATGTGAGGAAAAATTTTCTTTAGCCAGAGAATGGTGAATTTGTGGAATTCGTTGTCACAGATGGCTGTGCAGGCCAAGTCATTGGAGATTGATAGTTGCTTGATTAGTCAGAGTGTCGAAGGTTCCAGAGGCAAGGTAGAAGAGTGAGGTTAAGAGGGATAATAAATAAGCCTTGAGGGAATGGCAGACAGACTCGATGGGCTGAATGGCCTAATTCTGCTCCAAGTCTCATGGTCTTATGGGTTAGCTGCTGCTATGTCAATAACAATCTTTTGTTGGTAATTCAGGCTCAGATTGCCTCAGTAATGAAAACAATAACACAGATAGCTGACTCCAACCCTCTATAGGTGTATATGATAAAAGGACAGCTGACAGACACAGGTCACTGCTAAAGATAAGGTACAGAATTCCGTCAAGCCAGTTCCCTAAGCATGAAGCCAAGCAATAACAACATGCAGTACTGCAATTCAGCAGGGCAGGGGGAAAGGCAGCTGGAGATCAGGCAGTGGTGCAGCTTGTAGGAAGAAGGTTGCAACATCAGTCAGTGGCAGAAAGGTTTGACTGAGGAGTAAACAGGTCACCCGAGTTCTAGAAGGGCACAATAGCGCTGGAGATGTGAGCTACAGCAGTTGGAGGGCTGATTATCTGAGATGGGTGAACTCAGTGATGGAGTCATCCAGCATAGAAACAGGCCGTTCCGGCCAGCTGGTCCATGCTGACCAACATGCCCATCGAGGCTAGTCCCATTTGCCCACATTTGGCCCTCTAGACCTGTCCTATCCATGTACCTGTCTAAATGCCTTTTAAATGTTACTGTATTTGCCTCTGCCACTTCCTCTGGCAGTTACATCCACATACCCAGCACCTTTCACGTGAAATTCTCCTTCAGGTCCCTTTGATATCGTTTCCCCTCTCACCTTAACCCTGTGCCCTCTAGTTTGAGACTTCCCTACCCCAGGAGAAAACCATAAACGTTGACTCTCTCTATGGCCCTCATGATTTTATACTCCCTTATAAGGTCACTCGTCAGCCTTCTATTCTCCATGGCAAACAGTCCCAGCCTATCTACTATGTCCTTACGACTCAAGCCAACCAGTCCGGGCAACATCCTTGTCACGATTTTCTGTAAGGTAGAGCACACCTGATTGTAAGCATTATGAATGCAGCACACTGGACTGCAAGAGATGCAAGGGAACCTCTCCTTCACCGGGGGGGACAGCCCGCAGCCCTGGCTGGTGGCAAAGGACAGGACTGGCCTTCCTATGATAACATGGGAAAGTGTGGTAAGAAGAACATATCATGCCCCGCTCTGAGCATAAAGACTCGGTATCATAGAAACTGGCCCTTCAACTCACTCAATCAGTGCAAACCATCAACCACACATTGACACAAAAAAATATTTGTACTTCCACCTTTCTTAGGAAAGCATCCCCTGCCCCACAGGCTCCATCATTCACCTACACACTAAGGTAATGCACAACAGCTAATTAACCTACTGTTCCTCCGTTTGACGTCAGATTCCCACTCCCATATTTGTTCCCATTCTTCTACTGCAAAATTATTTCTAGAATACAAAGCAAGCTTACATTTCCTTATTACCTGTTTTCCACACTTCCTTATGACTTAGAAGAAAGTCATTCAACTCAGGGAGACTATACCAATTCACGTTCAAGTCAAGTCAAGTTTATTGTAATTTAACTATGCACATGCACACCACCAAAGGAAACAATGTTTCTCAAGACCAGGGTGTAAAGCAGAGTAGTACACGTAACACATAACTTTGGAAAGTAAGAATTAAATCTACAGATGAATTATCCATGGATAAACAAAGTAAAGTGCATAAATTTAATACTGAAGGGTAGAGAACAAATTACGGGTTGGAGCCGCATGGTTACGCCATGGTTGGCAGTACACTTGACAGTACAGTGACCCAGGGTCAATTCCAGCCGCTGCCAGTAAGGAGTTTGTATGTTCTCTCCGTGACCGCGTGGGTTTCCTCCGGGTGCTTTGGTTTCCTCCCACAGTCCAAAGACGTACTGGTTGGTAGGTGAATTGGTCATTGTAAATTGTCCAGTGATTGGGCTCAGATTAAATCGGGGATTGCTGGACGGCCAGGCTCAGAGGGGCCAGAAGGGCCTATTCCAGGCTGCATCTCAATCAATAAATATACACACTAACCAGTGACACTTCGAATGTGATGCGGCAGGGAGGTCAGACGTCTAATGGGCTGAGCAAAGAAACTGTTGCCATCCTGGCCGTTCTTGATTTTATGCATCAGGGTCTCCTGCCTGATGGTAGAATGTCAACAAGGATGCTGGATGGACAGGTGGGATCCTTGTTAATACTAAGGGCCCATTCCTCCACCATTTTTATCCTTAATCTGTTCTCCCCTCCTGATTCTGCCGCCCCCTACATACTGGGGATATTTACAGCAGCCAATTAACCCATCAACCAGCTGAGCCCTCAGTCACAGGGAAGCATGTGCAAACTCCTTGAGGGCTTTTGCTGTTGTTTGTATGGTGGGGGGGGGTCGGTGTTTCTGCTGACACGAATGGTGGGGGGTTGATGTTTTTGCCGCTGCTTATGTAGAGGTTGGGGGGTGGGGGAGGCTTCAGGGCTTCCATGTATCTATCAGTCATTCTATGGGGACTTTTGTTTTGTGGATGCCTGTGAATAGTACAGATTTCAGGTTGCATACTGTATACATTCTCTGATATTAAATGAATGAACTCCACACAAGCCCGGGTCCCAAGCTGTGAGGTAGTAGCGTTACGCTCTGCGCCACTGTGCCATTCCAAACAACAGTCTGCACCAGTTCTTAATTCTGATCTAATACTGTACCTTGACCTGTAAAAGCCTTTCTGGTTGACTCTACTACCCCAGAACAAGTTAATTCACGTTTGAGTTTTGTGATTTTATTTTCTTTCCAGCCCTTCCCTGGTTTTCTGCCACACCCAAGCCCTGGGTGAAGGTGCGATGACTGCAGGCAATGGTTGCCTGGATCTGTAGCTCCTACTGCTCTCATCTCCCTCCATGGCAACAAAGTGTCTGTACCTTACAAGCATTGTGCAATGTGATATTCAACCCCACCAACGTACAGACTCTTTGCCAGCTAACCAAGCTGAAGGCAGTGCCAACAGTTTAATACTACTTGCCTGACACTAAAGGAGCTGGTTATATAAAGCCATGGAGTGATACTCAGTAAGAGAGCCAATTTTGACATTGGCTCTTCAGCCCATTGAATTGATGCCGAGCATCAACCACCCATTTCCACTAATCCCAGTTTAATCTCATTCTATTCGCCCCACGTCCCCAGCAACTCCCCCCAGATTCAACTACTCATCTACACACTAGGGGGAATTTATTCACTTGTCAAACTACCAACCCTTGGGATGGGGAAGGAAACCAGAGCACCCAGGGTAATCCTTCATGGGCACAGTGAAGACTCCGCATAGACAGCACCCAAGGTCAAAATTAAATTCAGCTGGAATGCAATGATTCAGCAGTTCTGCCAGCATAGGATCCGCCACCTTCCTCTCACCCTCAGCAAGGTGAAAGGAAGCAAACACAGAGGGTGTGTTGCATCAGGGACATCAGCACTTTCTGTGTGATCCTTATCTTCAAAGGTGTATCAGCAAGCACAACTATGCTAGAGCTTTAAAAATGGCAACACAAGGAGTGGCTTTTTAAAGAATCTTTTCATAGTTTAAGTTCCAAGGGTGCTGGAATAATTATTTTCTGAATAATTTGTATTTATAATCTTGAGTAGGGAGGCCATTTAGCCCATCGAGCATCTGCCTGCCCTTTGATTACTCTCATTTCCATTAGCTCCACAGATTTCTGTTCATTATATTTCCATGAGTTGAAACCTACTAATCCCTCGCCAGACATTTGAGAGGATACTCCAGAGCTGTTGGGTATATTGGGCAGCACAGGGCTGCTGGCTCACTGCTCCAGTGAACCTGGTGAACACCGGTCCTTGTCTGTTGTCTGTGCGGAGTCTGCATGCTCTCCCTGTAACCAGGTGGGTTTCCCCCGGGTGCTCTGGTTTCCTCCACATCCCAAGATGCAGGTTTTGATAGGTTAAATGTGTAAGTGAGTAGGGTGTGGCAGAAATTGGAGGAGTTAATGAGAATGTGGGTAAGTTAAAATGGGTTAGAGGAGATCTAGCGCAAAATGTTTCCAAACATGCTGCATGGGCGATGGGCCAAAGTCCCTGCTGTCTCACTCCATAACCCAGCATAACAGTTCTTCACATTTCTTCCATAATGTTATAAAAATAGTTATCCTTACTCTCGCTAATGGAGCTCATTGTCTCATAATTCTTCAGCCCCTCACTTGTTCTTCCTTTTCTTTCCAGCAAGGTAAAAAATCTGTAATACCTTCACAATAACCAAGTCCCTTTACCTGGTTCCACTCTGGACTGGAATAAAGTCACAACCCCTCTCTGGTATGTCCTGTCCTTAGCTTTAGGCTTGACTCTAGTTTACACCTTTAGTTCTAGGCTTGGCCACCCAATATTGCCTTGAAATCCTGCCCATTGTCAGTAAGCAATTTAGTATCTCTAGCTCAGTTTATCAGAAGGTGACCTTCGAAACATTAAACTGTGGAAATTTTGATCCAAGATGTCCAGCCTCAGCCTCCCCACTGTCAGCATGATGTTAAACACAAACTAGAGATCAGCTTGGGTCATCTACAACCTGTGGTGACATGAATACTGAATTCCCCAACTTCTAGTAACGCTCCTCCTCTATTCCTCCTGGTCTACCTGGCCCCCTCATCCTGTCCCACCTACAAACTCCTGCCACGGCCTTCCACACTTCCCTCAATTTATTCCATGCTCCACCTTCTTCTCCTGTCCGATTCCACCATCTTCATCCCTTCGTCACCTCTACCTCTCATCCCCTAGTTTCTGGTGCTGTTCCCACCCTCCCCTTACCCATCTGCCAACCATCCCCCTACACTTGCTAGCTTTTGTCCCATCTCTTTATACTGGTGATACCACTCTATCTTTCAGACCATGAAGGGTCTTGATCCAAAATATTGTATGTCCATTTCCCTCCATAGATGCTGTCTAATCCACTGAGTTCTTCCAGTTTTTTGTGTGTTGCTCCAATGGACTTTTCCGCCATTCAAAATTCTGCCTCGGGAACAGGGAATGGTGAACGTTTATCCCATTCCTCCAACTCAGGACAGAGTGAGCATCCGATGTCACTTACATCTAGCTTCCTAGTGCTTTCCTCATGTGAACCTATGAAAGTCTACCCCCGTGGCTTTATTCTTAACCATTTACAGTCTGGCTCCTTGAACACAATAGCCTGACTAATCTTCTCCTACTGTTTCCATCAACAAAAATCAAGCAGGAACATTCTCTGAAGTTACTCTTCTTTGAAGAACAGCCTTCATCAAAGGAAGGTCACTGGGGGCAAGTGAAAATAAACGAGGCCTTGTCTCGTGTTGGAAAAGCATGGGCTTTGTTCCTTGAGGAATAAATGACTCTTCACAACAGAAGCCAAGGAAGGCAAACCGTTTCAGAATTCTCTTCTGTAACCTCACACTCAGGTACTAAGCCTGACAAACCTAGCCTTTCTGCTCCAGGTTTACATTTTCAGACAAGTTCTGATCAGTGCTTGTCTTTTAGTGACCTCACAATACAGCCCACAGCTCCTATTACAGTAACAGCCACTGAAAAAGAACATTTGCTTGGGTAAGCATGATATCCTGATAACAGAAACACGTTGTCAAATCAGTTCTAGATACTTTGCTGGGAAGATATTCACCTGTGGGACATATGTTTGGAGCTGCCAGAACAGGAGAAAAGGGACAGTATATTAAGTTTCAGATGAGAACCCAAAACCTTCATCTAAAGCCCTTTGAAAACTTTTTTTCAAGGCATTCATAGTTTTGGTTTTAATCAAGGGCTGGTCTGCTTTGAAGGATTTGTGCTTGAGGTTCAGTCCATAGCATCTTTGTATTCTAAGCGGCTACTACTTTCATAACTGAGGCTTGGAAGCAAAAGAGAATCCTTTATTATTAATTTTTAAATGTATTATTTAAGTAGGTCACTTCTCTTTTGTTGAGAAGTTTTTCCCATAACAATAGTCAACGATTAGAAATACAATAGCAGCTCGCTGAAGGCTTCCCATGTACGGCTCCTGAGAAAAAAAGAATCAGAAGGCTTGCGTTAAGGTTCAAGGTTGCAAACTTCACAATACCTCCTGCCAGCTCCTACCCCCCACCCCCACCATTAGCTATTTTGGAACGTTGAACATAGAACTGTGCAGTACTGGAACAAGCCCTTCGACCAATAATTTTGTGCTAATTTAATTAATTTAGTAATCAAATACCCAACTAAAATAATCTCTTCTGCCTGCACAATGTCCATATCTTCACTTTCCTGTGCATTCATGCACCTAAGAACCACTCGAACACCCCTATGATACCTCCCTCCACCACCACCCCAGGCAATGCATTCCAGTCACCCACCACTCCCTGTGTAAAAAGCTTACCCTGCTTATCTCCTTTGGACTTAACCCCTCATATCTTAAATTCATTTCAACCTTGGAAAAAAGATACCAACTTTATCTGTGGCTTCTCATAATCTTATAAGCAACCTTGCTCAGTCTCCCCCACTCCAGAGATTACTTTATTATTTACCTATTGAGATACAGCACAGAACAGGCCCTTCTGCCCATTCGAACCATGCTGCCCAGCACTCCCTCGATTTAATCTGAGCCTAATCATGGGGCAATTTACAATGACCAATTAACCTACTAACCAGTATGTCTTTGGACTGTGGGAGGAAACTGGAGCACCCGGAGGAAACCCACGGGGAGAATGTAGAAACTCCTTACAGGCAGTGGCAGGAATTGAACCCCAGTCACCTGTACTGTAAAGCGTTGTGCTAACCACTAAGTTACCATACAGCCCTGATTGGGATGAACTGAAGTTTGTCCAATCTCTCCATACAGCACATGTCTTCTTAATCCAGGCACACTCACAGGCAATGAACAACGCTCCTGAAATTCAGAATGGATTTTGTGTCCCACAATAAGAGTGCTCTCATACATTGATACTTAGGTCACCCCTTTGCTTTCTTCACTCCACAAGATACAAAAGTTTAAGAGCAAGACTGCAGGGCAGCTTTCATCCCACTGTTATCTGTTATGTTTGCTTTTAATAAAGACAAACTTGCGTAGGTAAAAATACAAACACATTTTATTAACAGTCTTGGCTTCAGCTCCATATGAGCACCTGTGCCCACTCACTATTGTCATTTCGGGTTCCTGGTGAAACACCTGCATTGCCAACTGGGAACTACTGTTCTCTATTATGTAGGCATATAACCACACTTCTTCACCCTTTCAAGAAAAAAACAAACACAATACTACACCTTCATAAACCTGCAAGGAACAATAATACTTTCCAACAAAGATATTTACATTAACTTCAATTGTATTGAGCAGATAAAGTCCCTTATTCACTCATCAACTCTCAATCAGTCTCTAAGATAGCTTGATGATCCTTTTTGTTCAGCTATTTGTCTCTACAGATGTATTATTTTCACTTGTTGTGTTAATATTTGTGTCTTTCTGAGAACTCTGAACAACAAGTTTATCTTTCACATCTGCTGGCCCTTTTGGTGTACTGACAAGTGATGTATCACAGCTATGGGTTGGAGTTTGTGGTCATCGACCCACACAGTTCCTTCTCAGAGGTGTTTCTCACTTCATCTGGATCTGGTAAGAATGTGGAGCAACTTCCTCTGGCACATATCCTTGGCATGGACTATGTGCCGCAATCATAATCTTAGATTTGCACTTGATCTCCAGGCTTCAGGATTGGTAGACCTATTGCAGTCTTGTCATGATACTGTTTCTGTTTTTCTTTACCTTTCTCTTCAGCCAATTTGACCTTGTGTGCTCTTTAGGCATCAACAGGTTTCGTGCACTGGAAGGTTAGTGCATATGTGTTAACCTATCAGCTTTTGGGCTGGTGAAAGGACAATCTGCAGTGACATACTTCTGTAAATCATCAGACTCTCATCCATCTTGTACCTTCACTACCTTGACCAAACTTTCTGCTAGGCTTTAGATTTTGGGTGATGTGGGCTTGAAGTTATATGTCAAAACTCCCAATCATAGGCAAAGGGTTTAAACTCACAGCTCAAAAATTGTGGACCATTGTCTGATACCACTTCACATGGAGCTCCATGCCTCACAAACACGGCTTTCAGGAAGGTGATGATCACTTTGCTGGGTGTTGATTGCAGTGTTGCAACTTCTGGGTAATTTGAAAAGTAGTCTGTTGCAACAATATAACTCTTCCCATTACAATCAATCAGATCCACTCCAACTTGGAGGTACAGCCTGTCTGGTATAGGGTGTGGTGTAAGTGCTTCTGCTCGCTGTTTGGGGCTAACTGATGTCTTGGTTCACTCTTGGCTAGCACATTACTTCATGAGCTTTCCATTTACACTTTCCCTCACCAGGATGCCCTTCATGTATCTTCTGGAGTATGTCATTGTGTAGTGACACTGGAATCACAAACCCATTGCCTTTGAGGACCATATCTTCCACTACTGACAGTTCATCTCTGTATACCCAATAATCCCAAATACACGTTGGATAGTCATTCTTAGCTGCTGGCTATCCTTGTTGTACTGTTTCTTTGAGTACTTTCATTGTTTCATCTGTTCTTGCCATGGCCCTAATCTGCTCTGTTCTGTCAGGAGATACTGGAATGAAGGCAATTATCATGTCTTCATAGGCCTGTATGCCAGCATTAATCTCTTGGTCATTCTTTTCTTGTTGACTACTCAAGACACAGCATCAGCAGCAAACGTGTATTTTCCTAGTGTGTAGATCATCTTCACATCGCATTTCTGCAGTCTTATCAACATGCACTGTACCCTCATGGGACAGTGGTTTGGACATAATTGAGACCGGTGGTTTATGGTCTGTCTCTATTTCAAAAGCTTGTCCACAGATAATCTGATAGAGCCATTTGCGTGCATATGTTCTCTATGTGTGCACAGTTGGCTTCTGCACTTGTTAAAACCCATGGTTGCCATGTGTCATCATGCTGTTGCAGTAGTACTGTTCCAAGGCCATACTGGGACACATAAGCCAAGGTCCTAGTACACCTTCCTGAATCAAGAAACGGGCCCTTCTGTTAGGACTCTTCTCATCTGGAAATGCTTTTCTTGCTCGTGAGACCAAATCCATTCATTTTGGGGCTCAAGGAGAGAGTTGAGTGGTGCTGATACAGTTGACTTTCGAATGAACTTAGCCAGGTTAGTCACCATCTCCCAAGAAACATCTCAACTCCTCTTTGTCTTGGGGCCTCTCCATGTTTTCAATGGCTGATGTCTAGCTTGGGTCAGGCTTCACTGCCTCTTTGGATATGACATATCCTATGAAAGTTAGTGTCTTAACACCAAACTCTCATTTCTCTTTATTTAATTTCAAATTGACCTTCTTTTGTCATGTCAGACACCTGTCTCAGTCATACATCATGCTCTTCCTTGGTGGACCCCCAGATAATGAGGTCATCCATCATTAGATTAGATTATGAGGACACTCAGTCCTCGTTTATTGTCATTTAGAAATGCATGCATTAAAAAATGATACAACGTTCCTCCAGATTGATATCACAAGAAAACACAGGACAAACCAAGACTAAAACTGACAAAACCACATAATTATAACATATAGTTACAACAGTGCAAAGCAATACCATAATTTGATAAAGAACAGACCATGGGCACGGTAAAAAAAAGTCTCAAAGTTCCACTAGACCTATCTTCTCACGCAGGCGGTAAAAGGGAGAAACTCTCCATGCCATGAGCCTCCAAGCACCGGAAACCTGCTGATGCAGCACCATTGGAAGCACCCAACCGCAGCGGACTCTGAGTCCATCCGAAACCTTCAAGCCTCCGACCAGCCCCTCCGAGCACCATCCTCCGCCGAACGCTTCGACCCCGCCCCAGCCGCCCAACAACAAGCAAAGCCGAGGACTTGGGGCCTTTCCCTCCGGAGATTCTGGACCACGCAGAAGCAGCAGCAACAGCGAAGCAGGCATTTCAGAAGTTTCACTAACACAAAATACTCTGCAGATGCTGGGTTCAAAGCAACACTCACAACACGCTGGAGGAACTCAGCAGGTCGGGCAGCATCAGTGGAAATGATCAGTCAATATTTCGGGCCGGAACCCTTCGTCAAGACTGAAGAGGGACAGGGCAGAGGCCCTATAAAGAAGGTGGGGGGAGGGTGGGAAGGAGAAGGCTGGTAGGTTCCAGGTGAAAAACCAGTAAGGGGAAAGATAAAGGGGTGGGGGAGGGGAAGCAGGGAGGTGATAGGCAGGAAAGGTGAAGAAGGACTAGGGGAAAACACAATGGATAGTAGAAGGAGGCGGAACCATGAGGGAGATGATAGGCAGCTGGGGGAGGGGGCAGAGTGACATAGGGATAGGGGAAGGGAGGGGGAGGGAATTACCAGAAGTTGGAGAATTCTATGTTCATACCAAGGGGCTGGAGACTACCTAGACGGTATATGAGGTGTTGCTCCTCCAACCTGAGTTTAGCCTCATCATGGCAGTAGAGGAGGCCATGTATGGACATATCCGAACGGGAATGGGAGGCAGAGTTGAAGTGGGTGGCAACTGGGAGATCCTGTCTGTTGTGGCAGACGGAGCAGAGGTGCTCGAAGAAGTGGTCCCCCAATCTGCGTCGGGTTTCACCGATGTAGAGGAGGCCGCACCAGGAGCACTGGATGCAATAGATGACCCCAACAGACTCACAAGTGAAGTGTTGGCTCACCTGGAAGGACTGTTTGGGGCCCTGAATGGTGGCAAGAGAGGAGGTGTAGGGACAGGTGTAGCACTTACGCTTACAGGGATAAGTGCCGGGTGGGAGATCCGTGGGGAGGGACGTGTGGATCAGGGAGTCACTGAGGGACCGATCCCTGCAGAAAGCGGAGAGGGGTGGAGAGGGAAAGATTGCTTAGTGGTGGGGTCCTGTTGAAGGTGGCGGAAGTTGCGGAGGATAATGTGCTGGATCCGGAGGCTGGTGGGGTGGTAGGCGAGGACAAGGGGAACTCTGTCCCTGTTGTGGTGGCGGGAGGATGGGGTGAGGGCCGAAGTGTGGGAAATGGAGGCGATGCGGGTGAGGGCATCACTGATGATGGCAAGAAGGGAAACCATGATACTTAAAGGAAGAGGACATTTGAGATGTCCTGGAATGGAAAGCCTCATCCTGGGAGCAGATGCGGTGGAGACGGAGGAACTGGGAATAGGAAATGGCATTTTTACATGTGGCAGGGTGGGAAGAGGTATAGTTGAGGTAGTTATGAGAGTCAGTGGGCTTGTAGAAGATGTCAGTGGACAGTCTGTCTCCAGAGATGGAGACCGAGAGATCGAGAAAGGGGAGAGAAGTGTCCGAGATAGACCAAGTGAATTTGAGGGCTGGGTGGAAGTTTGAAGTAAAGTCAATGAAATTGATGAGCTCAGCATGGGTGCAGAAGTTTCACCAGATGTTCCTCCAAGCTCTCATGTCTGTCTGCATCAAATTAGGATTGTGCACGGCACCCTACTTGACAAATAACAGACATCACCACCGGAGTGGCCTCTGCGAGCTGCGTCGCGCCGCCATCTTCTCCTCCCACCATTAGGGTCTCAGCACCAGGCGTGCCCTCAAATATCATGTGGGTGGTTTTATGGTAGACTTCTGGTGTGTACAGAATGCCATACAGTAACCGAAGAAAGCAATATCTTCCCTCTGGTGTGCTTAAAGTCTCAAACTTATCTCATTAAGCTTCACCTGCTGAAACCCAGATGACATATTGAATTTGCTAAACCACTTGGCACCTGCAAACTGGGACATGATCTCCTCCCATGTTGGCAATTTAAAATGCTCTCTCTTGATGTCTTCATCGAGAGCCCTTATGTCCAGACATATCCGCAATGCTCCAGTTTTCTTTTTCACAATGCACATTGAGCTCACCTAATCTGTTGGTTCTTCAATTTTCAGTCTGACATTTATGAATTCCATGCATACTAGTTCTTGCTTAAGCTTGTCTCTAAATGTAAACAGAACTTTCCTGCATGTGTGGACAACAGGAGCCACTCTCTCATCTATGTGAATTTAGTGTATACCAGGTAAGCATTGAACCCCTCAAAGATACCTATGTACTCTTCCATGAGTAAAGTGCTCACCACGTTGAGCTTTTCACAAACACTCAGACTGGCTGTGCTTGCTTTTGAACAATCAGTAGCTCGGCCTTTAGATCATGCCTTTGTGCTTGAAGGTCACCTCACAGGTCGATCGGGTAGTTAAGAAAGCTTATGGGGTGTTAGCTTTCATAAGTCGAGGGATAGAGTTAAGAGTCGTGAGCTAATGATGCAGCTCTATAAAACTCTGGTTAGGCCACACTTGGAGTACTGTGTCCAGTTTTGGTCACCTCACTATAGGAAGGATGTGGAAGCATTGGAAAGGGTACAGAGGAGGTTTATCAGGATGCTGCCTGGTTTAGAGAGTATGCATTATGATCAGCGATTAAGGGAGCTAGGGCTTTACTCTTTGGAGAGAAGGAGGATGAGAAGAGACATGATAGAGGTATACAAGATAATAAGAGGAATAGATAGAATGGATAGCCAGCACCTCTTCCCCAGGGCACCACTGCTCAATGCAAGAGGACATGGCTTTAAGGTAAGGGGTGGGAAGTTCAAGGGGGATATTAGAGGAAGATTTTTTACTCAGAGAGTGGTTGGTGCGTGGAATGCACTGCCTGAGTCAGTGGTGGAGGCAGATACACTAATGAAATTTAAGAGACTACTAGACAGGTATATGGAAGAATTTAAGGTGAGGGGTTATACGGGAGGCAGGGTTTGAGGGTTGGCACAACAATGTGGGCCGAAGGGCTTGTACTGTGCTGTACTATTCTATGTTCTATGTATACAGCCCCCTTTTACAGGAATGTTCTCTCCAGTATAGTCTCTCACCTTTAACTTAACTGGGTAAATCTTGTTCTTCACTTTGAGAGTCCTGTTATCATCCATGGATAACAGATTTACCTAGGCTCTGTTGTCAAACCTGAATGGATTACTGTCTCATTCACCGTCTCTGGAACAATCCATTCTGTTTTACCAGCACCAGCAGTCTGTAGAAAATCAACAAAGACTTCCTCCATTTCCTCAGCAACTGTGTGCACATTTCTCTTGGTAGCCCAGCTTTGCAGCACTTTGTGAAATGATTCCTCTTCCCACAATTATGGCAGGACTTTCCATAAGCAGTACACGTCTTTGGGATGTGCCTACCTCCACATTAGTTGCATTTGCTGTTTGAGCCAACGCTTTGGTTTGTCGTTGCTTTGGGAAACACCTTGTGCTTTGCCCCTCTGTTTCCACAGCATGTGCTGCTTTATCCTGCCCTGTGCAGCTCCTTAGCTTGAGATTGTGTGGTCTCCACTGCCCTATACATATTCACAGCCTTTTCCAGCATCAAATCTTTTTGAAAGTCCAATCTTTCTCTGAGAATACTATCTGGGATCCCTCAAACTATTTTGTCTATAACTAACAAGTCTCTCAAATCTGCAAATTCATAGGACTTACTCAGTGTGCGAAGCTCAGCTAAGTATTGTTCAAAGCCAACACCTTGTTTCTAGTCACAGGAGAAGAACTTGTACCTTTCAAATGTGATGTTTTAACTTGGAAAAAAATCCCTCTCAAATTTTGTTATCGGACGGTCCAATGTCAAGGCTGTCTCATCAGTTTGAAAGCTGTTATAAATGTTCAAAGCATCTAACCAATTACATGTAGAAAGATAGATGCTTTCAATTTTTCCTCCACCCCTCCAGCTCTACTGATCATTAGTAGAGTAGAGCTACTAGGACTTGATATTTCAATCCCTATGGTAAATTGGCACTCTCGATGTTGGCAGTGGGTTTGGAGTGGTGACAAGGAGGGAGGGTAGGTACGTCATTGGGGTCATCAGGTGGGCACCCTCCTTCTTTGACGTCTTGTTGATAAGCCCACGACATCTCCAGAGGGCTCAACGGTGCTACCTGGCATCCCAGATATACCCCCCTCAGTTCCATACCCTCCTGTCTTCATCTTGCAGCCCAGTTGTTGTCTTTCCTTTTAATCCAAATCCAATTGCTGCTTTCTTCTGCTGCATTTGACAAGGACTTGATTGCTTGTTGGAGGGAGTGACCCCTCACCCCCATCTTCTTCAATAGACTGGTCACAGATGTAGCAACAAATCCCCTGCATCCCACTTCTACAGGGAAAACCCTGGCCTTCCAGCTATTCTGGGCAGCTACAGTTGCCAGTTCAGAGCACTTGGTCTTTTTCCTCTCATAAGCTTCTTCGATACCATCTTCCCATGGTACTGTCAATTCCACAACATATGCCAGCTTGGCTGTTGTGGACCACAGGACCATGTCTGGCCAGAGTGTTGTACTGCAATGTCTGGGGGAAACACCAGCCAATATATATTGAATCACTGTTTGAAGCATTTCCAATTATCAGTTAAGTTGCTGGTAAACTGCAGAGGTGTGGGAGGACTCAGCTTATCCATGGCTGAATTTTCAGCCTGTTACCCGAATCTCTCTTGGTGATCTTGGTGAACAACGGCAGCTTCTCTCAGTCTGAACTAGCGTCTAGTTCTTAATTACTCGTGCTACATTTACTCTGTGTTTAGACCTCACGCCAACTTCTGACACCATGTTATGTTTGTTCTTAACAAAGACAAACTTGGCAGGTAAAAGCACTAGCATCCATTAACAGCCATGGCTTCAGCTCCAATGAGTGCATTAGCCCAGCTCACCAATGTCACTCCCAGTTTCAGCCCACTGGGAGCTGCGGTTCCTTATTATGTACATGCATATTAACACATGATTTGACACTTGAACATCCCTCAAGAACACCAAAGTTGAACTCTTGATCTCCCAACCTACCTCATCATGGCCCTTGCACTGTCACAATGGGGTGCTGGCAATGGACCCAAATGCAAGACACAGACACTGAAGTACAGTGGAACAGGACTTGACTAGAGTAGGGACGTGACAAGATTCAGACCAGGAGCAGGGACAAGAACGCAGACTTGGGCTTGGACCCCGAGCCAGAGACTGGACAAAGACCCAGAAACTGGGTCTTGTCTTAGGTTTGGTCCCCAGAACCAGGCAAGGACATGACATGACTGCAGGACTGGAGGCTGGAGGCTTGGAGACAGGCTTGGGATCTTGAGGCTGGAGGCTGGGATCTTGGGTCTTGGAATGTGGAGGCTGATAACTCAGAGGCTGGAGTTCAGAGACAGACTGGGAACTGTACATCAACATGGAGCCGGGACTTATCCTTCAAAAAGCCGGGACTTAACTTCAACACGACACCAACTTGAGACAGGACAGTACATAGACGTAGAGCCAGGACTTATACTTAGACAAACCGGGACTCAAATTTATCTCCACACCAAGGTGGGACAGGTCCATCCGTCGGGTAACGGCAGAACGGCTGGATTTACCCAACAGAGGCAAAGACAAGACAAGACAAAACAGGTCACCCCGCAGGGCAACGGCAGAATGGCCTGACTTACCCCACGGAGGCGAGGACAAGACAAGACAGATCCCCCCCGCAGGGCAACGGCAGAACAGCCTGACTTACGTCACGGAGGCAATGACAAGAAGAGACAAACACCGAAGAACGACAGCCAGTTTCATCTCTGCACTGGCGATTGAACTCGACAATGGTGCAGGCGAGGTATCCAAGCAGAGAGTCAGGTGAGAGAGGAAAAGACAGGGAGGGGAGCAGAACAGTCCAGGAGGGAATCCCTGGTTTGCAGAGGTATTTATGTCTCAGCCCCAAAATGAGAATCATGTGCCCACAACAGAAACTGGGGAAAACCAGAAACCCCGGAACAAGGAAACATGGACCTGACCGTGAACCGGAACACGGACTTCACGGACTGGACCATGACAGTATCCCCTCCTCTATGGGAGTCTCCTGGCGACCCAAAAGGCTTTCCCAGACTATGGACGACACGGGCGGGAGGGGGGGCATTGAACAGGAGAGGACCAGGAAGGCGAGAGTAAAACGATAGTGTCTGTGTTGCTGGGTCCAAGTCTGGCTGGGCTGCTCTGTCACAATGGGGCGCTGAGAATGGATGCAAATGCTTTACTTTACTTTATACTTTATTGTCGCCAAACAATTGATGCTAGAACGTACAATCTTCACAGCGATATGTGATTCTGCGCTTCCCACTCCCTGGATTACAAATACTAAATATTAAAAATATTAGAAATAGTAAAAATTAGTAAATATTAAACATTTAAATTATAAATCATAAATATAAAATAGAAAAATGGGAAGTAAGGTAGTGCAAAAAAACCGAGAGGCAGGTCCGGATATTTGAGGGTACGGCCCAGATCCGGGTCAGGATCCGTTCAGCAGTCTTATCACAGTTGGAAAGAAGCTGTTCCCAAATCTGGCCGTACAAGTCTTCAAGCTCCTGAGCCTTCTCCCGGAAAGAAGAGGGACGTAAAGTGTGTTGGCTGGGTGGGTCGTGTCTTTGATTATCCTGGCAGCACCGCCCCGACAGCTTGCGGTGTAAAGTGAGTCCACAGATGGAAGATTGGTTTGTGTGATGTGCTGCGCTGTGTTTACGATCTTCTGCAGCTTCTTTCGGTTTTGGACAGGACAACTTCCATACCAGGTTGTGATGTGCCCTAGAAAAATGCTTTCTATAGTGCATCTATAAAATTTTGAGAGGGTTTTAGGGGACAGGGCAAATTTCTTTAGTTTTCTCAGGAAGTAAATGTGCTGGCGGGCCTTCTTGGCAGTGAACTCTGCTTGGTTGGACCAAGTCAGGTCATTTGTGATACTGAGCCTGAGGAACTTAAAGCTTTTGACCTGTTCAACTTGCGCACCACTGATGTAAATTGGGTCGTGCGGTCCGCTACTCCTTCTGAAGTCAACAACCAATTCCTTCGTCTTGCTGACATTGAGGGATGGGTTGTTGTCTTCGCACCATGCCACCAGGTTCTTAATTTCCTCTCTGTACTCAAACTCATCATTACCCGAGATACGGCCTACAATTGTTGTGTCATCAACAAACTTATGTATTGAGTTAGATGGAAACTTGGCTACACAATCATGGGTGTACAGTGAGTACAGCAGGGGGCTGACTACACAGCCTTGTGGGGCACCGGTGCTCAGAGTGATTGTAGAGGAGAGCTTTCCCCTATTTTTACAGCCTGGGTCCTGTCTGTGAGGAAGTTGAAGATCCAGCTGCAGATCTGAGTGCTAAGGCCCAGGTTCCGGAGCTTAGGAATCAGTTTATTTGGAATGATGGTATTAAAGGCAGAGCTGTAGTCAATAAAAAGGAGCTTTACGTATGCGTCTTTATTCTCTAGGTGTTCTAAGGAAGAATGTAGGGCCAGAGAGATGATATCTGCCGTTGACCTGTTGCTCCGGTAGGCGAATTGCAAAGCGCCGAGGTTGACCGGTAGGCTGTGGTTGATGTGTGCCATAACCAATCTCTCGAAGCACTTCATAGCAATTGATGTCAGAGCCACAGGTCGATAGTCATTCAGGCATGCCACCTTGCTCTTCTTCCGCACTGACACTGGAGTACAAGGAACAGGACTTGACTAGAGTAGGAACATGACAGAATACAGACAAGGAGCAGGGACAAGAACGCAGACAAGGGCTTGGACCCCTAGCCAGGGACTGGACAAGGACCCAGAACCTGCGTCTTGCCTCGGGCTCGGGCCCCAGAACCAGGCATGGACATGACATGACTGCAGGACTGGCGGCTGGGATCTTGAGGCTGGAGGCTTGGAGACAGGCTTGGGGACTGGAAGCTGGAGGCTTGGAGACAGGCTTGGGGACTGGAAGCTGGAGGCTTGGAGACAGGCTTGGGGACTGGAAGCTGGAGGCTTGGAGACAGGATTGGGGACTGGAAGCTGGAGGCTTGGAGACAGGATTGGGGACTGGAAGCTGGAGGCTTGGAGATAGGATTGGGGACTGGAAGCTGGAGGCTTGGAGATAGGCTTGGGGTCTTCAGAGCAATATGTAGTAAACCCATAAATAGTCCTGACTCCCAGTCATCTGTTCTAAAACTATCAGATAGTCCCGATTCCCAGAAATCTGAACTAAACCCATAGACAGTCCTGATTCCCATAATCTGTATTAAACACATAGACAATCCTGATTCCCATAATCTGTACTAAACCCATCAGATAGTCCTCATTCCCAGCAATGTATACTAAACCGATAGACAGTCCTGATTTCCAGCTATCTGTGCTAATCCCATTGATAGTCCTGATTCCCAGTCATCTGTTCAAAACCCATCAGATAGTCCTGATTCCAAGCAATATGTACTCAACCCATAAATAATCCTGATTCCCAGTCATCTGTTCTAAACCTATAAACAGTCCTGATTCCCATAATCTGTACTAAACCCATCAGATAGTGCTGATTCCCAGCCATCTGTACTAAAACTATAAACAGACCTGATTCCCAGCAATCAGTACTAAAACCATAGACAATCCTGATTGCCAGTCATCTGTACTAAACCCATAGATAGTCCTGATTCCCAGCAATCTGTACTAAACCCATAGACAATCCTCATTCCCAGCTATCTGTGATAAACGCATAGATAGTCCTGATTCCCATAATCTGTACTGACCCATCATATAGTCCCGATACACAGCAATCTGTACTAAACAAATAGACAGTCCTCATTCCCAGCTATCCGTGCTAAAACCATAGGCAGTCCTGATTTCCAGCTATCTGTGCTAATCCTATAGATAGTCCTGATTCCCAGACATCTGTTCAAAACTTATCAAATAGTTCGGATTCCCAGCAATCTGTACTAAATCCAGAGATAGTCCTGATTTCCGGTAATCTGTACTAAACCCATCAGATAGTACAGATTCCCAGTCATTTGTACTAAACCCATATATTGTCCTGATACCCAGTTGTCTGTACTAAACACATAGATAGTCCTGATTCCCAGCCATCTGTACTAAACCCATCAGATAGTCCTGATTTCCAGTCATCTATATCAAACCCATAGATAGTCCTGATTCCCAGACATCTGTTCAAAACTCATCGGATAATCCTGGTTCCCAGTATTCTGTACTAAACCCACAGATAGCCCTGATTTCCAGCGATCTGTATTAAACCCATCATATAGTCCTGATTCTCAGTTATCTGGTTGAAACCCATCAGGTAGTCCTGATTCCCAGTCATCTGTACTAAACCCATTGACAGTCCTGATTCCCAGAAATCTGTACTAAACCCATTGACAGTCCTGATTCCCACTAGGCAGTGCTAAACCCATCAGATAGACCTGATTCCCAGCTAACTATGCTAAACCCATAGGCAGTTCTGACTCCCAGCAATCCGTACTAAACCCTTGAGATAGCCCTGTTGAGGCATTCGACTAGCGATCAGAAGGTCTTGAGTTCAAACCCCAGCCGAGGCAACTTGTTGTGTCTTTGAGCAAGGCACTTAATCACACATTGCTCTGCGACGATACTGGTGCCAAGCTGTATGGGTCCTAATGCCCTTCCCTTGGACAACATCAATGGAGAGGGGAGACTTGCAGTATGGGCAACTGCCTGTCTTCCATACAACCTTGCCCAGGCCTGAGCCCTGGAGTGTGAAGACTTTCCAGGCACAGATCCAATGTCTTGCAAGACTAACGGATGCCTAAAAGGTCCTGATTCCCAGTTATCTGTACGAAAGCCATAGATAGTCCTGATTCCCAGTCATCTCTACTAAACCCATAGATAGTCCTGATTACTAGTCATCTGTACTAAACCCATCAGACAGTCCTGATTCACAGCAATCTGTACTAAACCCATACACAATCCTTACTCCCAGACATCTGTTATAAACCCATCAGATAATCCCTATTCCCGGTCATCTGTACTAAACCCACAGATAGCCCTGATTCCCAGTCATCTGTTCTAAACCTATCAGATACTCCTGATTCCCTGCTATCTCTGCTGAACCGATAGACAGTTTGATTCCCAGTAATCTGTACTAAACCCATCAGATAGTTCTGATTGTCAGCAATCTGTACAAAACCTACAGACAGTCCTGATTCGCAGTCATCTGTACTAAACCCATAGGGAGTCCTGATTCCCATAAGCTGTGCTAAACCCATCTGATAGTCCTGATTGCCAGTCATCTGTACTAATCCCATAGATAGTCCTGAATCACAGCAATCTGTACAATCCTACAGATAGTCCTGATTCCCAGTCATTTGTACTAAACCCCATAGATTGTCCTGATTCCCAGTAATCTGCACTAAACACATAGATAGTCCTGATTCCCATAATCTGTACTAAATCCATCAGATAGTCGTGATTCCCAGCAACCTGCACTAAACACATAGATAGCCCTGATTCCCACAATCTGTACTAAGCCAATAGATATTCCAGATTCCCAGTCATCTGCACCAAACCCATAGATAGTCCTTATTCCCAGCTATCTGTGCGAATCCCATAGATAGTCCTGATTCCCAGACATCTGTTCAAAACCCATCAGATAGTCTTGATTTACACTTTATACTTTATACTTTATTGTCGCCAAACAATTGGTACTAGAACGTACAATCATCACGGCGATATTTGATTCTGCGCTTCCCACTCCCTGGATTACAAATATTAAATATTAAAAATAGTAAAGATTAGTAAATATTAAAAAATTAAATTATAAATCATAAATATAAAGTAGAAAAATGGAAAGTAAGGTAGTGCAAAAAAACCGAGAGGCAGGTCTGGATATTTGGAGGGTACGGCCAGATCCGGGTCAGGACCCATTCAGCAGTCTTATCACAGTTGGAAAGAAGCTGTTCCCAAATCTGCCCGTACGAGTCTTCAAGCTCCTGAACCTTCTCCCGGAGGGAAGGGGGACGAAAAGTGTGTTGGCTGGGTGGGTCATGTCCTTGATTGTCCTGGCAGCACCGCTCCGACAGCGTGCGGTGTAAAGTGAGTCCACGATCTGAAGATTGGTTTGTGTGATGTGCTGTGCCTTGTTCACGATCTTCTGCAGCTTCTTTCCGTCTTGGACGGGAAAGCTTCCATACCAGGTTGTGATGCACCCTAGAAGAATGCTTTCTACGGTGCATCTATAAAAATTAGTGAGGGTTTTAGGGGACAAGCCAAATTTCTTTAGTTTTCTCAGGAAGTAAAGGCGCTGTTGGGCCTTCTTGGCAGTGGACTCTGCTTGGTTGGACCAAGTCAGGTCATTTGTGATATTGACCCCGAAGATATTGACCTGTTCCACTTGCTCACCACTGATGTAAATTGGGTCGTGCAGTCCGCTACTCCTTCTGAAGTCAACAAGCAATTCCTTCATCTTGCTGACGTTGAGGGCTAGGTTATTGTCTTCGCACCATGCCACCAGGTTCTTAATTTCCTCTCTGTACTCAAACTCATCATTATCCAAGATACGGCCTACAATTGTTGTGTCATCAGCAAACTTATATATTGAGTTTGATGGAAACTTGGCTACACAATCATGGGTGTACAGTGAGTACAGCAGGGGGCTGAGTACACAGCCTTGTGGGGCGCCGGTGCTCAGAGTGATTGTAGAGGAGAGCTTATCCCCTATTTTTACAGCCTGGGTCCTGTCTGTGAGGAAGTTGAAGATCCAGCTGCAGATCTGAGTGCTAAGGCCCAGGTTCCAGAGCTTAGGAATCAGTTTATTTGGAATGATGATATTAAAGACAAAGCTGTAGTCAATGAAAAGGAGCCTTATGTATGCGTTTTTATTCTCCAGGTGTTCTAAGGAGGAATGTAGGGACAGAGAGATGGCATCTGCCGTTGACTTGTTGCTCCGGTAGGCGAATTGCAAAGCATCGAGGTTGACCGGTAGGCTGTGGTTGATGTGTGCCATAACCAATCTCTCGAAGCACTTCATAGCAATTGATGTCAGAGCCACAGGTCGATAGTCATTCAGGCATGCCACCTTGCTCTTCTTCGGCACTGGGATTATCGTTGCCTTCTTAAAACACGAGGGGATCTTAGACTGAAGCAAGGAGCAGTTGAAGATGTCAGCAAACACTCCAGCTAGCTCACTTGCACAGGCCCAGAGAACCAGTCCCAGGACACCATCTGGGCCAGTCGCCTTCCTTGGATTTATCTTCAAGCAATATGTAGTAAACCCATAAATAGTCCTGATTCCCAGTTATCTGTTCTAAACCTATCAGATAGTCCTGATTCCCAGTTATCTGTGCTAAACTCATCTGATAGTCCTGATTCCCAGTTATCTGTACTAAAGCCACAGATAGTCCTGATTCCCAGTTATCTGTGCTAAACTCATCTGATAGTCCTGATTCCCAGTTATCTGTACTAAACTCATCTGATAGTCCTGATTCCCAGTTATCTGTGCTAAACTCATCTGATAGTCCTGATTCCCAGTTATCTGTACTAAAGCCACAGATAGTCCTGATTCCCAAAATCTGTGCTAAACCCTTAGACAGTCCTGATTCCCAGTTATCTGTACTATACCCATAGATATTTCAGATTCCCAGTCATCTGCACCAAACCCATAGATAGTCATTATTCCAAGCTATCTGTGCTAATCCCATAGAGAGTCCTGATTCCCATGCATCTATTCTAAACACACAGATAGTCCTGTTTACCAGTCATCTGTACTAAAGCCATTGGATAGTCCTGATTCCCAGCAATCTGTACTAAACCCACAGATAATCCTGATTCCCAGTCATCTGTTCAAAACCCATCAGGTAGTCCTGACTTCAAGCAATATGTACTAAACCCATAGATAGTCCTGATTCCCAGTCATCTGTACTGAACCCATAGATAGTCCTGATTCCCAACAATCTGTACTAAACCCATAGATAGTCTTGAATCCCAGCAATCTGTACAAAACCTACAGATAGTCCTGATTCCCAGTCATTTGTACTAAATCCATAGATTGTCCTGATTCCCAGTTATCTGTACTAAACTCATAGGTAGTCTTGATTCCCAACCATCTGTACTAAACCCATCAGATAGTCCTAATTCCCAGCAATCTGTACTAAACCTATAGATAGACCTGATTTCCAGTCAACTGTACTAACCCCATAGATAGTCCTGCTTATGATCACCTGTACTAAACCCATCAGATAGTCCTGACTCTCAGCAATCTGTACTAAACCCATAAATAGACCTGATTCCCAACCATCTGTTGGGAATCCTGATTCCAAGTTATCTGTGCTAAACCCATCAGATAGTCCTGATAGCCAGTCACCTGTATTAAATCTACAGATAACACACATCAAAGTTGCTGGTGAACGCAGCAGGCCAGGCAGCATCTCTAGGAAGAGGTGCAGTCGACGTTTCAGGCCGAAACCCTTCGTCAGGACTAACTGAAAAAAGAGCTAGTAAGAGATTTGAAAGTGGGAGGGGGAGAGGGAGATCCAAAACGATAGGAGAGGACAGGAGGGGGAGGGATGGAGCCAAGAGCTGGACAGGTGATTGGCAAAAGGGATATGAGAGGATTATGGGACAGGAGGCCAAGGGAGAAAGAGAAGGGGGAGGGGGGAACTCAGTGGATGGGCAAGGGGTATAGTGAGAGGGACAGAGGGAGAAAATGGTGAGAGAGAGAAAGAATGTGTGTATATAAATAATTAACGGATGGGGTACAAGGGGGAGGTGGGGCATTAGTGGAACTTTGAGAGGTCAATGTTCATACCATCAGGTTGGAGGCTACCCAGACGGAATATAAGGTGCTGTTCCTCCAACCTGAGTGTGGCTTCATCTCTACAGTAGAGGAGGCCTGATGTGGGTTCCTTGAATTTCCAGCATCTGCAGATTTCCTCGTGTTTGCGTTTTTAAACCTACAGATAGTACTGATTCCCAGTCATCTGTACTAAACCCATAGATAGTCCTGATTCCCAGTCATCTGTACTAAACCCATAGCTAGTCCTGATTCCCATAATCTGTACTAAACCCATCAGATAGTCCTGATTCCCAGAAATCTGTACTAAACCCATAGATAGTCCTGATTCCCAGCCATCTGTACAAAACCCAAAAAATAGTCCTCATTCACAGCTATCTGTGCTAAACCCATAAATAGACCTGATTCCCAACCATCTTTTCTAAACCCATCAGATTGTCCTGATTCCCAACAGTCCGTACTGAGCCAATCAGATTGTCCTGATTCCCAGTCATTTCTACTAAACCCATCAGACGGACCTGATTACTATCTGTATCGAACCCATAGATATTCCTGATTGTAAGCAATCTCTACTAAACCCATAAGATAGTCCTGATTCCCAGTCATATGTACTAAATCCATAGTTGTCCTGATTCCCAACCATCTGTACTGAACCCATCAGATAGTCCTAATTCCCAGTCATCTGTACCAAACCCATAGATAGTTCTGATTACTAGTCATCTGTACTAAACCCATCACGTAGCCCTGATTCCCAGTCATCAGTACTAAACCCATCAGATAGTCCTCATTCCCAGCAATTTGTACTAACCCCATCAGATAGTCCTGATACCCAGCAATCCATACTAAACCCATAGATATTCCTGGTTCCCAGTATCCGTACTAAACCCATCAGATAGTCCTGATTCCCAGTCATCTGTACCAAACCCATAGATAGACCTGATTTCCACTCATCTGTACGAACCCCATCAGACAGTCCTGATTCCCAACCATCTGTACTGGACCCATAGATAGTCCTGATACCAAGCTATCTGTACTAAACTCATAATCGTCCTGGTTACTAGTCATCTATACTGAACCCATTAGAGAGTTCAGATTCCTAGTAATCTGTTCTAAACCCATCAGATAGTCCTAATTCCCAGCAACCTGTACGAAACCCCTAGATAGTCCTGACTTACAGTCATCTGTGCTGAACCCATAGGCAGTCCTGATTCCCAGTAATCTGTACTAAACCCATAGATAGTCCTGATTACCAACCATCTGTACTAAACCCATCAGATAGTCCTGATTCCCAACAATTTGTACTAAACCTAGAGATAGTCCTGATTCCCAGTCATCTGTACTAAACCCATAGATAGTCCTGATTCCCAACCATCTGTACTAAAACCATCAGATAGTCCTGACTCCCAGCAATCTGTTCTAAACCCATAAATAGACCTGATTCCCAACCATCTGTTCTAAACCCATCAGATTGTCCTGATTCCCAACAGTCCGTACTGAACCAATCAGATAGTCCTGATTCCCAGTCATTTCTACTAAACCCATCAGATGGATCTGATTACTATCTGTACCAAACCCATAGATATTCCTGATTGTAAGCAATCTCTACTAAACCCATAAGATAGTCCTGATTCCCATTCATCTGTTCTAAACTCATCAGATCGTCCTGATTCCCAGCAATCCGTTCTAAACCCATAGGTAGTCCAAATTCCCAGTCATCTGTTCTAAACCCATCAGATAGTCATGATTCCCAGCCATCTGAACTAACCCCATCAGATAGGCCTGATTCCCAGTCATCCATACTAATCCCATAAATAGTCCTGCTTCCCGGCAATCTGTACTAAACCCATCACATAGCCCTGATTCCCGGCAATCTGTACTAAACCCATCAGATAGTCCTGATTCCCGGAAATTTGTACTATACACATAGATTGTCCTGAGGCCCTGTAATCTGTATGGAACCCAACAATGTTCCTGATTCCCGTCATCTGTACTAAACCCATAGCAAGTCTTGATTCCCAGCCCTCTGTTCTACACCCATGAGATTGTCCTGATCCCCGGCAATCTGTACTAAACCCATAATAGGTCTTGATTCCACGTCATCTGTACTAAGCCTACTGATAGTCCTGATTTCCAGTCATCTGCACTAAACCCATTAGATCGTCCTGATTCTCAGCAATCTGCACTAAACCCATAGATTGTCCTGATTCCCAGTCACCCATACAGAGCCCATCAGATAGTCCTGATTCCCGGCAATTTGTACTATACACATAGATTGTCCTGAGGCCCTGTAATCTGTACGGAACCCATCGATGTTCCTGATTCCCAGGCATCTGTACTAAACCCTTCAGATAATCCTGATTCCCAGCAAATTCTACTAAACCTATACATAGTCCTGATTCCCAATCATCCGTGCTAAACCCACAGATAGTCCTGATTCCCAGACATCTGTACTAAACCCATAGATAGTCCTGATTCCCAGTCATCTGGACTAAACACACAGATTGTCCTAATTCCCAGTCATCTGCACTAAACCCATAGATAGTCCTGATTGCCAGTCACCTGTACTAAACCCATCAGACTGCCAGGTTCCCAGCCATCTGTGCTAAACCCATCAAATAGTCCTGATTTTCAGTCATCTGTACTAAACCCATCAGATAGTCCTGATTGCCCGTCATCTGTACTAAACCCATCAGATAGTCCTGATTCCCGGCAATCTGTACTAAACCCATAGCAAGTACTGATTCCCAGCCGTCTGCACTAAACCCATCAGATAGTCCTGATCCCCGGAAATCTGTACTAAACCCATAGATAATCCTGATTCCCAGTCATCTGTACTAAACCCAAAAATAGTTCTCATTGCCAGTCATCTGTACTAAGCCCATCCGATAGTCCTGATTCCCAGTCGTCTGTACTAAACCCATAACTAGACCTGCTTCCCAGTCATCCGTACCAAACCCATAGATAGTTATGATTCCCAGCCATCCGTACTAAACCCATAGATAGTCCTGATTCCCAGTCATCCATACCAAACCCATAGATAGTCGTGATTCCCAATCATCTGTACTAAATCCATAGAATGTCCTCATCCCCAGCAATCTGTACTAATCCAATAGATTGTCCTGATTCCCAGTCACCCATACAGAACACATCAGATCATCTTGATTCTTGGCCATCTGTACTCAACCATCAGATCGTGCTCATTCCCAGCCATCTGTACTAAAACGATAGATAGTCCTGATTCCCAGCCATCTCTCCTAAACCCATGGATAGTCCTGATTCCCAGTTATCTGTGCTAAACCTATAGATAGTCCTGTTTGCCAGACATCTGTACTAAACCCATAGATAGTCCTGATTCCCAGCAATCTGTGCTCAGCCCGTAGATAGTCCTGATTGCCAGCCATTTGTACTAAACCTATAGATAGTTCGGATTCACAGTCATCTGTACTAAACCCATAGATAGTCCTGATTCCCAGCAATCTGTACTAACCCCATCAGATCGGCCTGATTACAAGTCATCCGCACTAATCCCATAGATATTCCTGATTCGCAGCAATCTGTACTAAATGCATAGTGAGTCCTATTTCCCAGTCATCTGTACTGAACCCATGGATACTCCTGATTCCCAGTCATTTGTTCAAAATCTCTTGGTAGTCCTGATTCCCAGTCATCAGTACTAAACCCATCAGGTAATCCTGATTCCCAGCCGTCTGTACTAAACCCATTGATAGACCTGATTCCCAGTCATCTCTACTAAGCCCATCAGATTGACCTGATTTCCAACCATCTGTACTAAACCCAAAGATAGTCCTGGTTCGCAGTCATCTTTTTTTTTTCTTTCTAAGGGTTCAAATAATTTCTTATACAGCAAATTTGAAAAGAAAGACTCAAAAAGAACATTTAGAATTGATCAATCAGATTAAAGCTACAGACCAATTATATGCCCAGGTCAAAGATCCAGAGTTGTATAAGAAAAGAATGGAACTTCAAACTAAGTTTAATCCTATTTCTACTTACCTGGTTGAACGCCAACTTTTGGGCAGTAAGAGTAAGTTCTATATTCACGGGATAAATCTGGTAAATCCTTAGTTAACCAATTAAACGTTCTAAAGCAAAATAATACATCACTAAAATTCGAATGAGTAATGGGAATATTACTATGGACCGTTCTGAAATTAATGATACATTCAGGAATTTTTATTCTCAACTTTATACCTCTTGAATCCTTTAATGGTAATACTACCATTATGCAATTTTTAAATAGTTCAAATATTCCTAAACTTTCTTCTGATCTCAAACATAAATTGAATGAGCCATTATCCTTAGAGGAAATATCCTCTGCTATTTCTGCTATGCAGCCTGGTAAATCTCCTGGTCCTGATGGGTTCTCTGCAGAATTTTATAAATCACTTTCCTCATTGTTCTTATCCCAACTTAGTTTTTTTTGACTCTTTTAAACAAAATAAATTGCCTGCATCATTTGATGAGGCTTGTATTATTCTTTTAGCGAAAAAAGGCAAGGACCCATTAGAATGTGCTTCATACAGGCCGATCTCTCTATTAAATGTAGATGTTAAAATTGTAACTAAAGTTTTGGCCCATAGGCTGGAGACTATTTTACCCTTAATTATTTCTGAAGATCAATCTGGTTTTATTAAAAATCGCCTTCCCTTTATTAATATTAGGTGTTTTTTTAATATCCTACATTCATCTTCATCAGGGATTCCTGACTGTGTTATTTCTCTTGATGCTGAAAAGGCATTTGACCAGGTGGAGTGGCACTATTTATTTCTGGTTTTAGAAAGATTTGATTTTGGATATAATTTTACTAAGTGGATTAAGATACTATATTCTCATCCAAATGCATCAGTTTTGACTATTTCTCAGCAATCCCAACCGTTTGACCTTAAATGTGGCACCCGGCAAGGATGCCCTTTAAGTCCTCTGCTATTTGATCTGGCCATCAAGCCATTGGCAATTGCGTGTCACAGTTGTACTGAATTGACTGGGATCTGGAGGGGCGGTCTTGAACATGAAGTCTCTCCATATGTCGATGACTTGTTACTTTTTATATCAAACCTGACCACCTTCTTACCTTTGATGTTTTCACTTCTTAATAAATTTAGTCAGTTATCCGGATACAAACTTAATCTACATAAGAGTGAACTTTTTCCAATAAATAAGGAAGCACAAGCATTAGAATTTCAAAATCTCCCTTTTAAGGTAGTAAACAATTGTTTTACTTATTTTGGTATTATAGTAACAAGGAATTATAATCGCCTTTTTGATGAGAATTTCAATAATCTTTTAAAATTTACAAAACAGAGTCTAGCACAGTGGTCACCTCTGTCTATGTCCTTAATTGGGCGAATGAATGTAATTAAAATGTATATTCTTCCGAAATTTTTATACTTATTTCAATCTTTACCTATATTTGTTCTCATTCATATTATTGGGCAGCCAATATCTGCAATTTTATCTTTTGGTCCTACTTTTATAATCAGTCTATTTGTCCAACATGGGTGGCAATGGAATTGAACGCTTAAAAGAAATTATCTATTCCAGCTTTACTTGGATTTGTACTTCCTTGCCACTTGCCAAAATTTATTACTAATCCTGTAATCAAGCATACTCTGAGAATATGGGCTCAATTTAGAAAATATCATGGCCTTTACAGTTTTTCCCTTTCCGGTCCTATTCTATACAATCATTTATTTCGACCTTCTATGCAGGATTCCACATTCCAAGACTGGTGTAGGAGCGGTATCAGGCGTTTTGAAGATCTTTTTATAGACAATCAGTTTGCGACTTTTGAACAGTTGTCTACAAAGTTTAACTTACTGAATACTCATTTTTTTAGATATCTTCAAATTAGACATTTCATTAGCCCCTTAATGCCACATTTTCCTGAACAACCTGATAAAAATGTTGTAGACTTGTTTCTTCAACTGAACCCCCCTTGGGTAGAGGTTTAATTTCTACTATTCGTGTCAAATTTATGAATCTCTGATGAGCCCCTTGTGATAAAATTAAAACTGCTTGGGAGCATGACTTAGTTTTTCTTTGTCTGACAAGGTTTGGGATTCAATTCTTAAGTCAGTCAATTCAATTTCTTTATGTGTTCATCATTGTCTTTTGCAGTTTAAAGTTGTCCGCAGGGCTCATATGTCTAAAACCAAACTGGCGAAGTTCTATCCTGATATTAGTCCCTGGTGTGACAAATGCAAAGGAGGTGAGGCTTCCCTTATTCATATGTATTGGGCCTGTCCTACTTTGGAAAAATTTTGGGAAGATTTTTTTTAACTTTATCTTCTATATTAAATTGTCATTTGGAACCTGATCTTTTGATCGCTCTTTTTGGTATTTCTCCAGACTCTGACAAGCATTTGATCCCGGCTAAACGACGAACATTGTCTTTGGCCTCTCTTTTAGCTAGATGTGCAGTACTCCTTAAGTGGAGAGATGTAGCTCCCCCTACCCATGTTCGATGGCTCAGGGATATTACGTCTTGTTTAGATCTTGAAAAGATTTACGATTCACTTTTTAATTCGGACATAAAGTTCCATAAGTTGTGGGGACCTTTTCTTGAATATTTTCATAATTCTCACCTAGATTGTCTGGAGTTTTTTTTTCTTCCCTTGATAGTCAGATCCTGCATTTCCAGCTTTCTCTGATTCCTTGATTAGGTAGCAGGCTGCTTTTTTAATTATTCTTCATTTCTCTTTTTACTACAATATATAGTTCCGGGGTGATAAAAGTTTATCTCAAATGTCCTTTCAAATATTTATACTTACAATATAATGGTTGGCTTGGAGTTGGATAGTGGGTGGGTAGGGTGCTTTCCTTTCTAATTTGTCATTTTTGTCTGTATTACAATGATCCTTCTATTTATACTATTGATTTTTTTCTTCTGCACTGTAGACTGTAGAAAATCATAAATCAAATATTTTATTAAAAAAGAAAAAAAAGATATCTGTACTACGTTCATAGATAGTCCTGCTTCCCCACCATCTCTACTAACAGATCATGAAGACCCTGGAGAGACTTGTTCTGGAGCTGCTCCGGCCTATGGTCAGGCCACACTTAGATCCCCTCCAGTTCGCCTACCAGCCCCGACTAGGAGTTGAGGATGCCATCGTCTACCTGCTGAACCGTGTCTACGCCCACCTGGACAAGCCAGCGAGCACTGTGAGAGTCATGTTTTTTGACTTCTCCAGTGCGTTCAACACCATCCGCCCTGCTCTGCTGGGGGAGAAGCTGACAGCGATGCAGGTGGATGCTTCCCTGGTATCATGGATTCTTGATTACCTGAATGGCAGACCACAGTACGTGTGCTTGCAACACTGTGTGTCCGACAGAGTGATCAGCAGCACTGGGGCTCCACAGGGGACTGTCTTGTCTCCCTTTCTCTTCACCATTTACATCTCGGACTTCAACTACTGCACAGAGTCTTGTCATCTTCATAAGTTTTCTGATGACTCTGCCATAGTTGGATGCATCAGCAAGGGAGATGAGGCTGAGTACAGGGCTACAGTAGGAAACTTTGTCACATGGTGTGAGCAGAATTATCTGCAGCTTAATGTGAAAAAGACTAAGGAGCTGGTGGTAGAGCTGAGGAGAGCTAAGGCACCGGTGACCCCTGTTTCCATCCAGGGGGTCAGTGTGGATATGGTGGAGGATTACAAATACCTGGAGATACGAATTGACAATGAACTGGACTGGTCAAAGAACACTGAGGCTGTCTACAAGAAGGGTCAGAGCCGTCTCTATTTCCTGAGGAGACTGAGGTCCTTTAACATCTGTCGGATGATGCTGAGGATGTTCTACGAGTCTGTGGTGGCCAGTGCTATCGTGTTTGCTGTTGCGTGCTGGGGCAGCAGGCTGAGGGTAGCAGACACCAACAGAATCAAAAAACTCATTCATAAGGCCAGTGATGTTGTGGGGATGGAACTGGACTCTCTCACGGTGGTGTCTGAAAAGAGGATGCTGTCCAAGTTGCATGCCATCTTAGACAATGTCTCCCATCCACTACATAATGTACTGGGTGGGCACAGGAGTACATTCAGTCAGAGACTCATTCCACCGAGATGCAACACTGAGCGTCATAGGAAGTCATTCCTGCCTGTGGCCATCAAACTTTACAACTCCTCCCTTGGAGGATCAGACACCCTGAGCCAATAGGCTGGTCCTGGACTTATTTCCTGGCATAATTACATATTACTATTTAATTATTTATGATTTTATTACTATTTAATTATTTATAGTGCAACTGTAACGAAAACCAATTTCCCTCGGGATCAATAGAGTATGACTATGACTAAACCTATCAGATAGCCCTGATTCCCAATCATCTGTACTAAACCCATAGATAATCCTGATTTCCAGTCATCTGTACTGAACCCACAGCAATCTGTACAAAACACATAGGTAGTCCTAATTCCTAGTCATCTGTACTAAACCCATAGATAGTCCTGTTTCCCAGCAATCTGTACTAAAACGATAGGTAGACCTGATTCCCAATCATCTGTACAAAACCCATAGATATTCCTGATTCCCACTCATCTGTACTACACCCATCAGATCGTCCTGATTCCCAGAAATCTATACTAAACCCATCAGATCGTCCTGATTCCCAGAAATCTATACTAAACCCATCAGATCGTCCTGATTCCCAGAAATCTATACTAAACCCGACAGTCTTGATTTTCAGCAATATGTACTAAACCCTTCAGATAGTCCAGATTCCCAGCCATCTGTGCTAAACTTATAGATAGTCCTCATTCCCAATCATCTGTACAAAACCGACAGAATGTCCTCATCCCCAGCAATCTGTACTAATCTAACAGATTGTCGTGACTCCCAGTCACCCATGCACAACACATCAGATAGTCTTGATTTTCAGCAATCTGTACTGAATTCATCATCAGATAGTCCTTATTCCCAGTTATCTGTGCTAAACATATAGATAGTCCTGATACTAAGCTATCTGAACTAAACCCATTAATAGGACTGATCCCCAGTCATCTGTACGAAAACCATTGTTAATCCTGATTCCCAGTCAGCTGTACTAAACCCATCAGATAGTCCTTTTCTTTTTAAATCTTTTTATTAATTTTCAAAATTATAAACACAATAACAATGTTGATACAGAGAGATTGGAATAATCTTATTATTAATAAACATATACCCAAAAAATTTTAAATAACGTAGGTATAATAGACTTCCAAACTCATGATGAAATTAATCATAAAGAAGAAAAAGAAATAAAAAGAAAATATGTATATATACAAAGAAAAACTCCCCAAAAATAAAGGAAAAAAAGGAACTAAATACTAAACCCAAAAAAAGCAAACAGAACAATACAGGGCCAGACAAATATCTTGAATCGAACACATTGAGTAAAGTCGTCAATTCCACTCCTCTATTCATATATTTTAAGATAATAAAGAAGATTCGGAAAGGTCAAATTACATCATATGAAAATGTTGCATAAAAGTTTTCCAAGTTTCTTCAAATTTAACCAAAGGATCAAAAATATCACTTCTAATTTTTTCTAAATTTAAACTTAATATAGTTTGGGAAAACCACTGGAATGTAGTAGGAGGGTTAGTTTCCTTCCAGTTCAATAAAATAGATCTTCTGGCCATAAAAGTAACAAATGCTGTCATCGGACAGGCTGAAGAAGACAAAGATCTATGTTCTACCATTGGCAATCCAAAAATTGCCGTAATAGGATGGGGTTGTAAATCAAAACATAGAACTGTTGAGATAATATCAAAAATATCTTTCCAATACTTTTCCAAGAGAGGACAGGACCAAAACATATGAGTTAAAGAAGCCACCTCAGAGTGACATCTGTCACAAATAGGGTTTATATGGGAATAAAAACGGGATAGTTTATCTTTAGACATATGGACTCTATGCACTACTTTAAATTGTATTAATGGATGTTTAGCACATTTAGAAGAAGTGATACCGAACTGAAAAATTTTATCCCATTTCTCTATAGGTAGACAAAGTTGAAGTTCCCTTTCCCATTCATTTTTAATTTTATCAGATAAATCTGGCTATAATTTCATAATTATATCATATATAACTGCTATTAATCCCTTCTGGAGAGGATTTAAACCTAAAATTTTATCAGTGATATCAGTAGGATATGAAGTCGGAAAGGCAGGCAATGTAGTATTTAAAAAATTTCTTATTTGTAGGTCTCTAAAAAATGGGATCTAGGTAAATCAAATTTCTTAGATAACTGTTCAAAAGACATAAAACAGTTATTCAGAAATAAGTCACGAAAACATGTTATACCTTTCGTTTTCTATATCAAAAAGGCTTGGTCCATATCCGAGGGTTGAAAAAAGAAATTAGATATAATAGGACTTGATAACATAAATTTGTTCAAACCAAAAAATTTATGAAATTGAAACCATATTCGCAATGTATGTTTAACTATTGGATTAACAAATGGTTAATCCATCAGATAGTCCTGATTCCTAGCAATCTGCACAAAACCCATCAGATAGTCCTGATTCCCAGCCATCTGTGTTAAACCTATAGATAGTCCTAATTCCCAATCATCTGTACAAAACCGACAGAATGTCCTCATCCCCAGCAATCTGTACTAATCCAACAGATTGTCGTGACTCCCAGTCACCCATGCACAACACATCAGATAGTCTTGATTTTCAGCAATCTGTACTGAACTCATCAGATAGTCCTTATTCCCAGTCAGCTGTACTAAACCCATTGATAGTCCTGATTCCCAGCCATCTGTACTAAAACAATTGATAGTCCTGATTCCCAGCCATCTCTACTAGACCAATAGATAGTCCTGATTCACACTCATCTGTACTAAACCGATCAAATCGTCCTGGTTCCCAGCAATCAGTACTAAACCCATCAGGTAGTTTTGATTCACGGCCATCTGTACAAAACCCATAGATAGTCCTGATTCCCAGACATCTGTACTAAACAAATAGATAGATAGTCCTAATTCCCAGCAAACTGTACAGATTCCATCTGATAGTCTAGATTCCCTGCAATCTGTACAAAACCCATCAGATAGTCCTGATTCCCAGTAATCTGTACTAAACTCATAGGTAGTCCTGATTCCCAGTCATCTGCACTGAACCGATACATAGCCCTGATTCCCAGTCATCTGTACTAAACCTATCCGATCATCCTCATTCATAGTCATAGTCATACTTTATTGATCCCGGGGGAAATTGGTTTTCGTTCCAGTTGCACCATAAATAATAAATAGTAATAGAACCATAAATAGTTAAATAGTAATATGTAACTTATGCCAGAAAATTATGAAATAAGTCCAGTACCAGCCTATTGGCTCAGGGTGTCTGACCCTCCAAGGGAGCAGTTGTAAAGTTTGATGGCCACAGGCAGGAATGACTTCCTATGACGCTCTGTGTTGCATCTCAGTGGAATGAGTCTCTGGCTGAATGTACTCCTGCGCCCACCCAGTACATTATGTAGTGGATGGGAGACATTGACCAAGATGGCATGCAACTTGGACAGCATCCTCTTTTCAGACACCACCGTGAGAGAGTCCAGTTCCATCCCCACAACATCACTGGCCTTACGAATGAGTTTGTTGATTCTGTTGGTGTCTGCTACCCTCAGCCTGCTGCCCCAGCACACAACAGCAAACACGATAGCACTGGCCACCACAGACTCGTAGAACATCCTCAGCATCGTCCGGCAGATGTTAAAGGACCTCAGTCTCCTCAGGAAATAGAGACGGCTCTGACCCTTCTTGTAGACAGCCTCAGTGTTCTTTGACCAGTCCAGTTCATTGTCAATTCGTATCCCCAGGTATTGTAATCCTCCACCATGTCCACACTGACCCCCTGGATGGAAACAGGGGTCACCGGTACCTTAGCTATACTATACTGTACTATAAGGATAGATAGTCCTGATTCCCAATCATCTGTATTAAACCCATAGATAATCCTGATTCCCAGTCATCTGTACAATACTCATAGATATTCCTGCTTCCTGGTCATCTGTACTAAACCCATAGATGATCCTGATTCCCAGTCATCTGTAATAAACCCATTGGTAGTCTTGATACTCAACCATCTGTACTAAACCCATAGGTAGTCCTCATTCCCAGTCATCTGTAAAAAACTCATAGATAGTCCTCATTCCCAGTCATCAATACTAAATCCATCAGATAGTTCTGATTCTCAGCAATCTGCACAAAACCCATCAGATAGTCCTGATTCCCAGCCATCTGTGCCAAACCTATAGATAGTCCTAATTCCAAATCATCTGTACAAAGCCCACAGATAATCCTGATTCCCAGTCAACTGTACTAAACCCATAGGAAGTCCTCATTCCTAGCAATCTGTAATAATCCAATAGATTGTTGTGATTGCCAATTATCTGTACAGAACACATCAGATAGTCTTGATTTTCAGCAATCTGTACTAAACCCTTCAGGTAGTCTTTACTCCCAGTCAGCTGTACTAAACCCATAGATAGTCCTGTTTCCCAGCAGTCTGTACTAAAACAATGGATAGTCTTGAATCCCAGCCATCTGTACTAAATCCATAGATAGTCCTAATTCCCAGCAATGTGTACACATCCCATCTGATAGTCCAGATTCCCAGCAATCTATACAAAGCCCATCAGATTGTCCTGATTCCCAACCATCTGTACTAAAAACATCAGATAGTCCTGATTCCCAGCCATCTGTACCAAACCTAGAGATCGTCCTGATTCCCAGTCATCAGTACCAAACATACCATATATTCGTGATTACCAGTCACCTGTACTGAACGCATCAGGTGGTCCCGATTCTCAGCAAACTCTACAAAACCTATCAGATAGTCCTGATTCCCAGCCATCTCTACTAAACCCAAAGATGGTCCTGATTCCCAGTCATCTCTACTAAACCCAAAGATGGTCCTGATTCCCAGTCATCTCTACTAAAGCCATAGATAGTCCTGATTCCCAGCTATCCGTACTAAACCCAGCGATAGTCCTGATCCCCGTCAACTGTACTAAACCCATAGTTAGTCCTGATTCCCAGTCATCTGTACTAAACTCTGTCCATGCCTTAACCCACCCCCTGACGACCTTTATTCCTGCATATGGCACTCTGAGCCTTTCTTCTGTCTGTGACCCAAGGCCTCTCTCTACCATGGCAGAGCTATCAGAATGGAAATATTTGTGTGCACTTGTTTTGAATGTGTTCACCCTTGGCCATGAGGAACCTGTGCAGTGGCAGGGTCCACACGAGCAGTCTGGCATCTCACTGGCAACATTTGGCCCAATGCACCCATCCTGGCAAACAGCCAATTCTACCCTGCTATCTCATCGTTTGAAGCAAACTTTCTGTGTATGTATTTGCTCCATTATGTCCTTGAGGATCAAGGGTTTTGTGAGGATCATGTTTTTTGATTCCTCAAGTGCCTTCAATACCATATTCCCCTTATTGCTGGGGGAAAAGCTCAGTTTAATTCAGACTGGCACTTCTATTGTACCCGGCTGGCAGATCACAGTTGTGTCAGACATGGCTATAAGCAGCACTGGGGACTGTATCGGCTCCCTTCCTGTTTACCCTGTATACCTCGGACTTTAGACACAACACTGAATCATGTCATCAGCAGAAATTCTCTGGTTACTCAGCAATATTTGGGTGTATAAAGGGAGGACGGGAGGATGAACACAGGGCCCTGGTGGAGGACTTTGTCAAATGGTGCAAGCTGAATCATCTGCAGCTCAACGCCAGTAAGGCAAAGGAGATGGTGATGGACTTTAAATTGGACTACATCCGACTTCAATGAAATACTCGGCAGGAGTACAGAAACGGATGGAATCCCGGACGCCACCATTCAGCTGTTTATTTATGTAACAGTTTTTCCCCCAAGCCATCGGACTACCAACCTACTGCCCTCTACTGTGCCTGTTGTCTTGTTTATTATTTATTGTAATGCCTGCACTGTTCTGTGTACTTTATGCAGTCCTGGGTAGGTCTGTAGTCTAGTGTAGTTTTTGTATTGTTCATGTAGCACCATGGTCCTGAAAAACGTTGTCTCGTTTTCACTGTGTACTGTACCAGCAGTTATGGTCGAAATGACAATAAAAAGTGACTTGACTTGACTGGACTTTAGGAAGGCTAAGCCTGCACAGCTCCCTGTTGCTACTGATGGTGAGGACATGGATGTGGTGAGGCCCTACTAGAACCTGGGGGTGCACCTGGATGACAGACTTGAGTGAGGCACCAACACAGAGGCTGTGTACAAGAAGGGCCAGAGACACCTCTACTTCCTGAGGAGACTGCGGCCCTTTGGAGTATTCAGGCCCCTCCTTCACACGTTCCACCAGTCTGTTGTCGCAATAACAATCTTCTGTGCGGTGGCGTGCTGGGGCAATAGCATCAACACGGGTGATACCAGCAGGCTCAATGAACTGATGAGAAAGGCTGGCTCTGTTATAGGAGTCAAACTGGATACACTGGACCCTGTGGTAGAACAAAGAAAATCCTGGCAATTCTGGGCAATGTCTCTCACCCTCTGCATGTCACCTTGGCTGAACAGAGGAGCACTTTTAGTAGATTAGATTAGATTAGATTATGAGGACACTCGGTCCTCGTTTATTGACATTTAGAAATGCATGCATTAAAAAATGATACAATGTTCCTCCAGAATGATATCACAAGAAACACAGGACAAACCAAGACTAAAACTGACAAAACCACATAATTATAACATATAGTTACAACAGTGCAAAGCAATACCGTAATTTGATAAAGAACAGACAATGGGCAGAGTAATAGACTAAGACAAATGTGCTACTGCTAAGAATGCTCTTTGAGGGCATTAGACTCGATAATGAGTCAACCTGTAGCCAGGGAAGTGATGACCCCTCTTGTTAGACTGTTTGAGGTACCTTATATTTTATTCTTTCTCACTTCTCTTCCAATATTGTTATATTTGTATATCTGAACTTGTAATGCTACTGTGACACTGTAACTTCATTTTGGATCAATCTATCTACCTACCTTACTCAATAAAGGGTTGGGACACCCTGGCTGGCTCAGTGTAAATGCAGTTTCTTACAATTCCTTTTGCTGCATTAACTGTGTTAATGATAAGAACAGAGGTTTCATTTCTTCCAAGGTGGAAGAGAAGGGAAAGCTGTATGTCATCAACATACAAGGGACTGCAGAAGCTGGAATCAGCAGCAAAAAACCACTCTGCTGGAGGAACTCAGCAGCATCCGTGAGGGGTAAGTCTCGGTGTGGCGAGAGGAATTAGGTCCCGATGCAAAGGTCTTAACCAGAAATATCAACTTGACCCTTTGAGTCCTCCAGCAGATTTTTAGTTTATCCATATTTAATGTTAATAGAGAAGGTGGGGGGGTGTGAAATGGCATTGAAATCAACTGCCAACATTGTTGAAGCTTTACTGTAAATTCAACCCTTGGAGCTAGATTAATAGTTTTAATATGTGCGTCTATAGTGGGAACTATAGGTGCAAACCTATCAAACCTGAAGCTGCCAGCGTTATCGGAATGGTGGAGCTGAGTGTGATCTCTACCGCTGCTAAGCAGCGAATCTGCCACTGTCTTATTTCACAGTGTACTACCTGATCTGCTTCAGGTCACCTGCTGCTTCAAACAGTGGCACTGAGCCTTCCGTCTATTCTCCTCTGCTTGTGCAAATTACACATTTCTCCCCATGGCTTCCTACCATTTTCCTTCTCTTCTTTAGGTACGAGGTAGGCCTTTGGTATGAAATATTGCAAAGGAGACTCCAGCAACATGTCCCTTGGTTGGAATGAACATAAAAGATAGAATCTGGACTACTGTCTCCCTTTAAAATGTCCCCATGAATTTCCAGGGTTCCTCAAACTTCCACCGCCTTCTGACCATGCCCCACCTCACCGTCACCCTTCTCTTTTCCTCCTTCGGCTCCTCATTTTCCCTTTTTGTCCTGCCTTGGTAACATTCCAACCGCAAAAGCCCGTAGTTGCTTGGTGTTTAGGTTCTGGAAGTTGGATTTTCCTGGGTTAGGGTATCAAGTTATATGAAGGAAAGTCAAATTAATGCAATTCATTCATCCATGAGATGAGACCGTTATTAGCGATGCCAGCATTGCTTCCCCCATGGAAGTGGTATGAGGCAAAAGAGTTGACTATGTTGTTATAAAAAGAACATAGCACATAGAAGAGTACAGCACAGGAACAGGCCATTCGGCCCACAAGGTTGTGCTGAACCAGCTGAAAAGTAAATCAAAAACACCCAAACACTAATCCCTCCTACCTTCACATCCATCCATCTTCCTCACATCAATGTGCCTATCTAAATGTCTCTTAAAAGCCTTGAATGTATTTCCCTCTACCACCACACCAGGCAGTACATTTCAGGCGTCCACCACTCTCTGAGTAAAAGACTTACCCCTCACATCCCTCTTAAACCTACTCCTTTCACCTTTAATGCATGCCCTCTGGTATTAGACATTTCAACCATGGGAAACAAATACTCCCTGTCCACTCTATCTATGTCTCTCATAATCTTGTAAGCCTCTGTCAGATCTCCCCTCAGCCTCCGACACTCCAGAGAAAACAACCCAAGTTTATCCAGCCTCTCATGATAGCACATGCCCTCTAAACCAGGCAGCATCCTGGTAAACCTCTTCTGCACCCTCTCCAAAGCCTCAACATCCTTACTATAGTGGGGAGACCAGAACTGTACGCAGCACTCCAGCCATGGCCTAACCAGTGTTGCAACATTACCTCCTGACTTTTGAACTCAAATCAGGAGTCATGTATAGTACATCTTAGATAAGGAAAGATATCAATGAACCAGTTGTGCTGATACAACAATTCCCCAGTCACCATCCTTGATGCCAGATTCTGACTCCTGATTTATTTAATTACTATCGTTTGAATCCAATAGCTACAAGGCTGGGATTCAAAGCCACATCTGCGAATCAATACTATAGCAGTGTGACCATTCAAAGATAGAAGCTACACACATCAAAGTTGCTGGTGAACGCAGCAGACCAGGCAGCATCTCTAGGAAGAGGTACAGTCGATGTTTCGGGCCCAGACCCTTCGTCAGGACTAACTGAAAGAAGAGCTAGTAAGAGTAATCTCTTATCTATCTAGCTCTTACTAGCTCTTCTTTCAGTTAGTCCTGACGAGGGGTCTCGGCCCAAAACGTCGACTGTACCTCTTCCTAGAGATGCTGCCTGGTCTGCTGCGTTCACCAGCAACCTTGATGTGTGTAGCTTGAATTTCCAGCATCTGCAGAATTCCTGTTGTTTGCGTTTTTAAAGATAGAAGCTGCAGGCCATATAAACCCAGTGAGGGCTGTGGCACTGATAAGGGAGGAAGAGGGCTGATGCTTGAAAAACTCACCAGATTCCACCTTCCATCCTCTACCCCTTTCTCTGGGCTCCTCATCCCTGTAATTACTACTGAAGAAGACATCAGGCCTCAGACCCTGATACTTCTCCCTTCTCCTGCGCTGTCTGTCTTGGCAAGCTAACTCCCAAAAGTAAACTTTGTTTCCTGTAAAAATCCTACTTCCGCAAAACAATTTTTTTCCTGGTCTTGTTGACATAAAATGAATGGCTGTCACCCACATATGAACTGCTGGCAACAACTTTTGCTGGTGAACCAAGCACAGAGAGGGATATCGACTTCAAAACTTGAAGTGTTGCATTGGAAATTGATGCAATCTGGTGAAAACTGGCAGAAACAAGTTACCTGGTCACCTAGTGATGGTACTATTTCATCATTACCTGGTCACCTAGTGATGGTATAGTATTACACAAGTACTAGGTGGAGTTAGACGTTCAGCCCTTTGCTCCATTGTTCACTCAGCTCATGACTGGACAATGCCACCAAGTCCTCCTGACAGTTCGTGAAACTATTTCTTTCACTTCTTCTACATCACCTTTTCCTTCCACACGTGGTTCTGCTGCTGTTGGAGCCTGCGATCTACATTTTGGTGGTGTGTTTTCGCGCCTATTGACCGATCTGGAACTTTGCTGCCTCCAAGAGGACTCTGTGAGGCTTTGAGTGGCCTCAAAGCCAAGAAGCCTGGAAGAAAGGGTGCCCTTCGACTCCTGTTTCTCGCCGATTAAAGCGCCAAGAAAGATTATGAATTCCAGAGAGTCACAAGCGTCTGAAGGAAATCTTCCTCATCTCAATCTTAGGCAGCTGACCCCACATTCACCCAGTAACTTGTTATGGTTAGCCTTCAGTCTGATGAGCTCATCAAGTTTATTGTGACTACTCCCAAAAAAAAGCACGCAATATCAGATCCAGAACCAAATTTATAGAACAGCTTGTGGCCACCAAATAAGTAAAAAGAAATCCAGAGTAAAACCGATCATAGGTAAAATGCTTAACCTTGTCCCTGTCTTTAGGATTGCAGAGAGGATAATGGAAACTCAGGCAGGGTGAGTTCAGATGATTACTATGGTGAATGAACTATGGCAAAACATGAGAACTGAGCGGGAAGTATATGCTGAATATACACTGTACCTGTAATATGCTAGAACAGATTTGGTCACCCTGTTGTAGGGTAAATGTGGTTAAACTGGAAATGGAGCAGAGGATTTTCAGGGCGCTGTAGTAGCGAAGCGGATAGCGTGACGCTGTTGCAGCTCGGGGGGGGTTCAGAGTTCAGAGTTCAATTCCCACTGCATCTGCAAGGAGTCTGTATGTCCTCCGCACGGAATGCCTGGGCTTTCTCCAGGTGCTCTGGTTTCCTCCCACAGTCCAAAGGCATGCCGGTTGGTAGGTTAGTTGGTCATTGTAAGCTGCCCCGTGGTTGGTTTAGGGTTAAATCGGGGGTTGCTGGCGCTGCGGCTCGAAAGGACGGAGAGGCCTGTTCCATGTTGTATCTCAGAATAAAAATAAAGTGGTGACCCTTGATAAAAGGGTGTGATGAGGGGAGTGAGAGACAGGCCAGGCTGAGATGGCATGTTTGTTTAACTATCTTTGGCACATCTTCTGTCTATTTATGTACACATTCCCCTAAGTTCATTCTAATAAGAAGCTGCTGTAGTGCAGTTGTAAATAACTTGAAGTTGAAGGTGCATCCACAGCCTTGGCAAATGAAGCCACCGTGCGTAGTTGGATTAACAGTGTTTATTTAATAAAAAAAAACGCCTGGGTGAATGAGAGGGTTTTGCCCAATGTAGTCATTTTCTATATTTAGAGTATTATGTTCAGCTGTAACAACAAACCACGAGGGAAGGGGAGGCTTACACAAAGGGCAGACACCCTAAAAATACCCTCCAGGTTTAAATGGGGCGATTCATCAACAATATGAGTAATGTTTCCGTGTTAAGTTACCGCCTCAGAAGTAAAAGCTTCTCTCATTTTGAGTAAACTGTTAGTGGTTTATGCTGCAGACGGAGGCATGACCAGCCCCAGACTCCACAGTTGCTCAGAACCACAAGTCTTCACAAAAGCTTCTGCCTTACTCTCGGACTGCATCACAAGGGCATGTTGAACTTAGCAGAATGGAAGCTGCGAAAGTTTCACCACAGGATGGAAACTGGAGAATATTGAGTGATAAAATGAGAAATACAGAGAGATTCCCTTCCAGTCCCTGGGCATTGCTCCTCAGGACCAGGCTTGGGCCTACTCACCACGACAGCCTGTGATAGCAAACTTGTCCACTTTAGGCAAGACATTGGCATAATGAAATGAGTGAGAAGTAACTCCAGCCATACACCCCCGTCACACACACACACACACACACACACACACACACACACTTCACACTTCCTGCAGGGATCGCGCTCTCCAAGACTCATTCATCCCTCCCCCACTGATCTCCCTCCTGGCACTTACCCCTGACAAGTGCCGCCCCTGCCCATTCACCTCCTCCCTCACCACCACTCAGTGCCCCAAACAGTCCTCCCAACACTTCACTTGCCAGGCTGTCGGGTTATCCTTTGAATCCGGTGCTCCTGCTGCAGCCTCCTCTACATCGGTGAGAACCGACTTAGATTGGGGGACCTTCACTCCATCCACTACAGGCAGGATTTCCCGGTGGCCAACCATCTTAATTCCACTCCTCATTCCCAATCGGAGATGTTAATCCGTGGTCTCCTGTACAGCCGTTCTCAGTTTGGAGGAGCAACATCTCACTTTCCATCCAGGTGGCCTCCAAACTGATGGTATGAATCTTGATTTCTCTGACATCTGATAAATTCTCTCTTTTCCCATTCCCCATTCTAGCTCCCCTCTCTTCCCTTCTCTCTCCTCACCTGCCTGTCACCTCCCCCTGGTGCCCCTCCTTCTTCCCTTTCTCCCATAGTCCACTCTCCTCTCCGATCAGAGTTCTTCTTGTGTAGCCTTTTACCTTTTCCACCTCTCACCTCCCAGCTCCTCACTTCATCACACCTGCCATCCCCCTCGTCTGGCTTCACCTATCATCTACCAGCTTGTACTCCTACCCTTCCCCACCCCCCACCCAGCTTCTTAATCTGGCTTCTTACCCTTTTCTTTCCAGCATTGATGAAGGGTCTCAGCCCAAAACATCCCCATTTATTCCTCTCCATAGATGCTGCCTGATCTGCTGAGTTCCTCCATCATTTTGTGTGTGTTACTCAGAATTTCTGCATCTGCAGAGTCCCTTGAGTTTGAGGTTTAGGATTGTTCTGACATTTTGTGTTTCCTGGATACAAAAGCAGCAATGGTACGAAACAGATGCCACATTGCCAAAGATGTAGTGAGGCGTCACCCTGCTGCCCAGGAGAAGTGTGCCAGCGCTCAGAGAGAGGAGAGCCCACACCAGCTCTCGCAGGCACCAGAGATAAAGAGTGAGGTAAGACTGTGATGGTGTGATCCTAGTACACAGACACAGACACACATAGAGAGAGACACACACACATGCACACACTCACACTCACACAAACACATACACATGCACACAGACACACACACACATACACACACTCTCTCACAAACATACACAAACACATGCGCACACACAAACACAAACACAGATACACACACACTAGCACACTCACACACACACAAACACATGGACATACACAAACACATGCGCCCACACAGACAGACGCACACACAAACACATACTCACACTCACACACACACATACACACACACTCACACTCATATACACACACACACACTCACACATAGTCACTCACCTCCATAAGTACCAGAGCTCAGCATCCCAGCCTCCCACTTAGTCATGGCATCTACCTGGCATGTAGCCTGTGGTCAGTGCAGCAAGGACAAATGGTGTATTGAGAGGAGTAAAGATGTCTAGCTGCAATCATACAGGTCCTCGGTGAGTCGACGGTTGGAGTATTATATACGGTTTTGGTCTCCTTAACCAGCAAAGGGTGGAATTGCCACAGAGAATCACCAACATCAAGGACATCTACAAGTGGCAATGCCTCAGGAAGACAACATGCGTCATCCAGGCCCCCTCCGTGCAGCCCGCCCTCTGCTCGTTGCCCTTCAGGCAGAGGGTGCAGGCGAATGCAGAGATGCATCTCAATATTTAACACTTCCCCACTGCCATCAGGTTCTTGAACTGACCTGAAAAGCACTCACACTCTCTTGAACCATATTTCTTTTTTTCTCTGAGTTTGCACTAACGTCGTCATGTTTATTTTGTAGTGAAGGCAATACATAATTTATAGTCATTCAAGGTTAAGCAGGTGATGTCTGACACTTTTGCAACGTACAGTGTTTATACCCTGGATGTGTGAGACAATAAACTTGAACCTGAAATTTCACTGGAGCAGTTCAAGGGTCATTAGAGGAGGGATGAAGTAAGTGGGATCATCTTCTGCAGCTTTGTGATGAGCAAAAGGAGATCTCACTGAAAGCTGCCTCGACCCCTATATGCTGTGGACAAAAATGGATGATCGATATTTTGGGTATAGGCTCTCCATCTGGATTTAAACTCAGACGGGAGATAGCCAGTATAAAGTGGTGAGAGAGGGCTTTAAGGCAAGAGCTGGCAGGCGATTGGTGGGTTCAGGTGAAGAGGAGTGATCGGCAGATAGAGGAGAGAAGGGTGAAGACAGTGACAGAGGATAGGATGTGAGAGAGATGTGGAAGTAACAAAGGGCTGCAGAGGATGAAATCTTGTAGGAAAGGGAAGCAGCGCATGGAATCAATAAAATAGGCGGGGAGGACAGAGTGGGGAGAGGGGACCCAGTGGAGGAGTGTGTGGATGATAGGAAGGTGGAGAGGATGGAGTAAGTGGTGGGAAGTTTAGGACAGAGATGATGATGCTTTTCTTCTACCCGCGGATGACAAATCTTTGGAAATCTCTAGCCCGGATAGTTGCAGAGGTTCAGTCACTGCGTTCACTGAAAGCGGGCATTCTGGGAGATGAAGGGACGTGGGGATTTTGTAGGAGGTTGGGACTGAGGCGCGAGGTCAGCTGTAATCCTGCGGAAGAGTGAAGCAGGTTCAACGGCCTCAATGCCCGCCTATGTAGCCCAGACTCTCCCGCAACCTCGCCGGGAGGCCAACCCAATGGCAGATCATGGCATCCCTGTGCTCTGTGGGTGAGTAGGTGTTGGTATCACACGAGGATAGATCAAGAAAAAAGCCTTTAACACCAAAAACTGAGACATGGGGATGAAAAGCAATCAAATATGGCACCATGGACTAGTTGGGCTGAAGGGCCTGTTTCTATTGTCAGTCTCTGGGACTCGATGTTGATCAGCTGGATTCATGAGTACATTCAAAAATTACCACAGCCTCTCTTAGATATGATTAGCTTATGGCCTGAGAGAAATATGAGAGGTGTGGACAGGGTAAGTTGTCAGGTCTTTATCCCATGGTAGAGGTGTCACAAACCAGATGGCCGAGGCTTAAGGCAAGAAAGCGGACCTGAAAGGTAAGTTTTTCACACAGTGAGAGGTTAACGTCTGAAATGTGCTGCCAGAGGAGTTGATGAAATCAGATCCAATCACTGTGTTCAAGGGATATTGAGACAGACACCTGGGAAGGCAAAGCATAGAAGGATTTAATCCTAATGCAGGCAAATGCAAAGACTGTAGATGGGCAAAGGAGTCAGCACGATGTGTGTGTGCTGTACGTACCGCTCTGTGACTCTATGATTCAACCACCGGCTCCTGAGACCGAGTGAGTCACAACCAGAATCAGCTTTAATATCACCGGCAAATGTCATGAAATTTATTGTCTTTGCAGCAGCAGTACAATGCAATATCTAATAATAGAGAAAAACATGTGAATTACTGTAAATATATATATAAAATAGTTAAGTAAGTGGTGCAAAATTAAATACTTTAAAAAATAGTGAGGTAGTGTTTATGTGTAAAATGTTCATTCAGGAATCGGATGGCAGAGGGGAAGAAGCTGTTCCTGAATCACTGCGTGTGTGCCTTCAGGCTTCTGTATCTCCTGCCTGATGGTAGCAATAAGAAATCGGCACGTCCTGGGTGATAAGGGTCCTTAGTAACGCATGCTGCCTTTCTGAGGCTTTGCTCCGCGAAGACGTCCTGTGATAGATAGTCTGTAGGTGGGACCTTCAAAGCTACTGGGGGTGGGGTGCAAGGTAGGTGTGTCTGTTTGTCATTGTGTGGGCCATGGGCATGCACTGGTGACCATGGCTGTAGACATACGCTGATGCATATTTGTATCCGCGGGTGTCCCTGAGCTTCCACTGCCACCACGGAGCACAGACTGGGCTGATCATGTGTCCAAGAAGGACACCAAGAAAGCTCTATTCGAACATTAAGGACGTTTTTGACAAGAACAGGCTATTCAGCCCAACAAAGTTTGCCAAATTCCTATTCACATAGTGTGTTGAACTAACTATCGAGTTTAGATTTGGAAGTCTCTAAGATACTCCAGCTTGCAGACACTGGCAGCTACTGGGTCCCAGTGAACCCCGAGTGGTCAAGGGTAGTAGCCGGGCCGCACTGCACCCCGAGTGGTCAAGGGTAGTAGCCGGGCCGCACTGCACCCCGAGTGGTCAAGGGCGGCAGGCATGAGGACAGCAACTCTGCTAACACGGGCCGTCTCCCAGCAGTCTCTTCCTGGTTAGGATGTTAAAATTTCATTGGAGCTCAAAGTAGAGATTGGGCACCCCAGAGTTACTTCCGTGAATCCTGACCTTACTAACATCAACCCTTTCAAGATAGCTCCTCTGACAGTAGCAGTAGCAAGGGCCCATCACCCCCTCTCCTCTGACCCTATCCACAGAGCTGCACGGGCTCCCCCTGCAAATAGATCTACAAGTACCACATGGTGCAAAGATCACTGAATGTCTGTAGCCAGATTGAGATGAGCTTTTCAGAACAGGGATCTCGTCAAATTCGGCATACCACGCGAGAAAAACACTACCTGGTGCCAAATAGGATTAATTAATGACAAGAACACCACAAATTCATTTACGGCTGGCTACCTCAACATTCACAGCTGGATTGATGGCAACTGGACTCACAGGCTGAATTGGCGATCAAACAGAAATTAGTAAAGAAGCCCCAAGCCTTTAGCAGTTTAGAAATGGCTCCCATGGTAACTGCTCCAGTTACTGGACTGAAAATGGACTGTTACACCAATAACCACCGCCCCCGCCCACCCCAGCTCAGTCTCTGGGGAACATCTGGTAACAGGAGAAGCACAGAGAGTTAAAACATGCTTTAATCCCAGCGGGATGGTGGTCTGTGCGGGATTAGTAGGCTCCTTCCTTATTAATTAGAATGTTATTCCATGCGACACATTAAACAGACGGACTGATCCCTGAGCCTGGCTTTACAGTTGATTTAATCCTTCCTGCACATGTGGATTGCCGCAGTGCCCCTGTGCAATTCCAAGTCAGATTTAAGGATTTGAGTTTGATCAAAGCCAATGTGCACTCTTTCACAATACCCGCCTGGTCAGACCCTGCCACTGCCCAATAAGTCAAGATTGATAATGGTAGAGCAGGGTCTCCCACTTGGCCTCACTTCCTGCTGTAACGCACAGCTTCTCCAAGCTGCCAAGCCACAAAGTCAAGTTTATTGTCATGTGCACAAGCACACTTATGCACAGATGTGATGAAAAACTTACTTTGGGCAGCATTCATAAGGAAAAGCCTTATGAGAATAGGCTGAGTGAACTCGGCCTTTTCTCCTTGGAGCGACGGAGGATGAGAGGTGGCCTGATAGAGGTGTATAAGATTGATTGCGTGGATAATCAGAGGCTTCTTATAAGTAGGCGCTCACTTATGACATGGTGGGGTAATGACATACGCCATTCACATATTTCTTACGTACAACCCACAATAAATTATGTAAACAAAGAAAACTTAATCAAACAGTTTAACCACACGCTGGCTACACGGTTTGTCATTCTTGTTAGCCGCCATCAGTGCGATTGGGATTGCCACCTACCCCTAGTATTGCGGGCGTACCAGACAGCAGTTCAGGAGAGCACCAAGTGTACTAAGGTGGGAGGTGTGCACACTGGTGGATCTGGTTTCCAGCCCCTTCTCAAGCCGGAGATTCCTGGGGAGGCCTGCACCACCTCGGTAGAAGACTGCAGTCTGCTCACAATGCAGCTCTGCAGAATCAAAGTGCAGCCAGTGGCCACCAAAAACGGGCTTACGATGCCCGCAGCCGAGACAGGGCTTTTCTGCGGGCTCCGAGTATGGGTCTACTGCCCCTCCCAGAAGAAGGGGCTACTCCCCCAGGCGAGGAAGCCACTGGAAGTGTCCGGGAGAGGTGCTCGACCACATCTCCAACCTTGTATGTCGGGTGTGAGTGCCTGAGCGGCGGAAGACAGTCGTGCTGCACCGGGATCGGCCCTTGGCCAGCACAGACTCAGTTGCTGGTTGTGAGTATGTGCTGCATTGTGATGTGCAAAGGGGAAACTGGCGAGCTCCTGATTCAGTGTCAGCGTAGTGTGTTCCACTGCCGTGGCTCATAGTACCTTCTTTAGACTCTGGACAAACCTTTCCACCAAGCCACTTGTAGCTGGGTGGTACAGTGCAGACGTAATATGTCTTATTCCATTCATTTTCAGGAATAACTGAAACTGTTCAGCAACAAACTGGGGCCCATTGTCACTGACCAAGTGTTCTGAAACACCAGTCCTTGTGAAGAGGCTTCTCAACACATCAGCAGTGTGCGAGACTGTAGGGGAGGCGACTGGGAACACTTCTGTCCACTTTGTAGCTGCATCCACTACTACCAAGAAATATGTGCCCATGAATGGTCCAGCAAAATCTGTAATGATCCTCTGCCAGGACAATCAAGACCATTCCCTGGAATGGAGAGATGCTGCTCTTGGCATCTTTTGGACATGTTGGGAGCCCAAACAATGCCTGGCAGGCTGCTCGAACTGCTGATCTATCCCTGGCCTCCAGACAAAACTTCGAGCCAACGCTTTCAATGTGACCATGCCTAGATGACTGGCATGTAGCTCCTCCAACACTTCAGCTCTCAGCTTGAATAGTACAGCAACTCTCAATTCCCACATAAGGCAACTCCCATAAAGGGCAAGTTAATCCTGGCACAGGTAAATGGGAAATTCTGCTGCACATTCCAGCCATTTTGGGTGGCCATGTAGACCTGAGACAGTGTGAGATGTTTTCTGTTTTCTCTTGATATCATCCCTACCGTAATTAGCAGACTATTGATTTACATTAGGGAGAATACTATAAGACCATAAGATATAGGAGCAGAATTAGGCCATCTGGCCCATCGAGGCTACTCCGCCATTCAATCATAGCTGATCCTTTCTTTTATCTCTTCTTCACCCCCAGTTCCCGGCCTTCTCTCCGTAACCTTTGATGCCATGTCCAATCAAGAACCTATCAATCTCTGCCTTAAATACACCCAACGACCTGGCCTCCACAGCTGCACGTGGCAACAAATTCCACAAATTCACCACCCTTTGGCTAAAGAAATTTCTCTGCATCTCTGTTTTGAAAGGGTGCGCCTCTGTCCTGAGGCTGTGCCCTCTTGTCCTAGACTCCCCCCACCATGGGAAATATCCTTTCCACATCTACTCTGTCTAGGCTTTTCAATAATCGAAAGGTTTCAATGAGATTCCCCCTCATCCTTCTGAATTCCAGCAAGTACGGACCCAGAGCTATCAAACATTCCTTGTATAATAACCCTTTCATTCCTGGAATCATCCTTGTGAACCTCCTCTGGACCCTCTCCAATGCCAGCATACCTTTTCTTTTCTAAGATGAGGGGCCCAAAACTGTTCACAATACTCAAGGAGAGGCCTCACCAGTGCCTTATAAAACCTCTGCATCACATCCTTGCTCTTGTAATCTAGACTTGAAATGAATGCTAACATGGCATTTGCCTACCTCACCACCGACTCAACCTGCAAGTTAACCTTCAGGGTGTTCTGCACAAGGACTCCCAAGTCCCTTTGCATCTCAGATTCCTGGATTTTCTCCCCAGTTAGAAAATAGTCAGCACATTTATTTCTACTACCAAAGTGCATGAACATGCATTTTCCAACATTGTATTTCATTTGCCACTTTCTTGCACATTCTCCTAAACTGTCTAAATCCTTCTGCATCCTACCTGTTTCCTCTACACTATCTGCCCCTCCACCAATCTTCATATCATCTGCAAACTTGGCAACAAATTCATCTATTCCATCATCTAAATCGTTTATATACAGCATAAAAAGAAGTGGTCCCTACACCGACCCCTGCGGAACACCACTAGTCACTGGCAGCCACCTAGAAAAGGATCCTTTTACTCCGGCCCGCTACCTCCTACCAATCAGCCAATGCTCTAACCATGTTAGTAACTTTCCTGGCCTCTTAACTTGGTAAGCAGCCTCATGTATGGCACCTTGTCAAAGGCCTTCTGGAAGTCCAAATATACAACATCCACTACATCCCCTTATCTATCCTACGTGTAATCTCCTCAAAGAATTCCAACAGATTCATCAGGCAGGATTTTCCCTGAAGGAAACCATGCTGACTTTGTCCTATCTTGTCCTGTGTCACCAAATACTCCATCACCTCATCCTTAACAATTGACTCTAACATCTCCCCAACCACTGAGGTCAGGCTAACTGGTCTATAATTTCCTTTCTGCTGCCTTCCTCCTTTCTGAAAGAGTGGAGTAACATTTGCAATTTTCCAATCCTCTGGCACCATGCCAGAGCCAATGATTTTTGAAAGATTATTTCTAATGCCTCCACGATCTCTAACACTACTTCTTTCAGAACGCTAGGGTGCGGTTCATCTGGTCCAAGTGATTTATGCACCTTTAGGTCTTTCACCTTTTTGAGCACCTTCTCTCTTGTGACAATAACTGCACCCACTTCTCTTCCTTCACACACGACAACATCAGGCATACTGTTAGTGTCTTCAACAGTGAAGACTGATGCAAAATACTCATTTAGTTCATCTGCCATCTCCTTGTCCCCCGTTATTATTTCTCCTCCTTTATTTTCTAGTGGTCCTATATCCACTCTCATTTCTCTTTTCTTTTTAACATAACTGAAAAACCTTTTTGATATTATTTGCTAGCTTGCTTTCATATTTCATCTTTTCCCTTCTAATGATCTTTTAGTTGCTCTCTGTAGGTTTTTTAAAACTTCCCTATCTTCTATCTTCCCGCTATTTTTTGCTTCAAGAGGAATGTCCTCTTTTGTATTTCTTTTCCTTTTCCAAGGTTAAACAGGAAAACCCATCAGGATTTCCATGATTAGTTTGGTAGGAACCTGTTATAGTAATTGACAAATCCTAAAAAGGACCACAACTGTAACACGTCCTTTGGCCTTGGGGCATCTACCACTACATGAAATTTCTCATCACACTTGTGTAAACTTTATGCGTCAATGGTGTGACCACAGTAAGTGATGCTTGGTTTAAAGAATTCACACTTGTCATGTCATGATGTGAACTGACAATTCACACTGTCTTGAGATTTTGGAGATGTTCTTTGTCATCCTTACTGGTAACAATGATGTCATTCAGTGAATGTATAGACAACTTTGATAGACCAAGTTCACAGCTTTCTGCCAGCATGCAAGTGCAGATGCTACTCCAAAAATAAGCCTATTATAGCGATAAAACCCTTTGAGATTGTTTATCACGGAAAAACAGCTTGGACTCTTCTTCCATCTGCATCTGTAAGTAGGCTTCAGCTAAATCCACTTTGCTGAAGTACTTTCCTCTAGAAAGGTTTGCAAAGATATCCTCTATCCTGGGCAGAGGGTATTGATCTACTTTTATTACTAGGCTGATGGTGACCTTAAAATCACCACAGATCCTGACAGATCATTCTTCTTGGCTACTGGGATCACTGGCATTACCCATGGGCTCCACTCAACGTTGGAAAGAACTCCTTCAGCCTCCATGTGATCTAGCTCACTGGTTACTTTATCTCAGATGATATAAGGAACTGGATGGGCTTTGTAAAACTTGAGTGTAGTATTTTCACTTAACACTATCTTACCCTTGATATGTTTGAGTTTTCCAATGCCATTCTACAGCACTGTTGTAGCATCATCCAGTACCTTTCTTAATTCACCTTCAGTGGATTCTATTGCAGGGGATGTGGCATGTAAATGGTGGATGGATCTCCAATCAAGTTGTAGTTCGCTCAACCAGTCACAGCCTCCCAATGTTGGTCCTCCTGTTTTTACCACATACAAGTCCAATGTGGTTTGTTGGTTCTTTGTTGTATTTTATGCATGTTTCGCCTTTAAACCTGAATTGGTCTGACCCTGCCACAATGGTAAGATAACTTGTTTGGCCGGGCAGGTTTCTACTTAGATATTGCAATTTTTATCACACTCACTTTCATTGCTGACGGCAACTCAATTGTATCTCTGTCTGCCTTTTCCATTGATACAGCAATTTCAACTGCTCTTTTAAATGTGAGTTGTGCTTCAGTTAGGACCATTTCTGAATGCTTTAATGTTTTCTTGTAAGATTCTACAAACTGAACAATCTCTCAGTGCATCATTAAGCCCATCACTGAACTGACAATGCTCAATCTCTTCAATTCAGCCACGTAATCAAAAATGGACTCTCCTTCCTTTTGATTCCGTTTATGAAACCTAAAGTGTTCTGCAATCGATAATAGTTTTGGTTCTAAATGTTCTGGCATTAAGTTCATGATATCAGCAAAGTTCCTTTCAGCTGGTTTGGTTGAAGCAAAGAAACTTACAAACAAATTTCTGAATTTCTAAGTATGCTTTTCCACTGTTACCCTCAGAAACATTGGCACTTGTTTTGCATCAGCTACTTTGCTTGCTTCAAAATATTGCTCAATTCATTCAGTATATACAGTATCTGCTGGTTAGTTGTTGTGCAATTGAACACATCTATCTTTCTAATGTAGACAGCCATTTCTGGTCTTAATTAACTTATTATTATTATTATCACCCAGTACTCACTGTTGATGTTAATTTTGTCCATTTTCTACCTTTTTTATCTTGAACCCCCCCCTCTCTCCCCCCCGCCAAAGAAAACTCTGCTGTGCTTCAACAGGTAAGTAACCTTGGGATGAGATGGCATAATAACATATGCTATACATGCACTTCTTACATACAACCCACTATGGATTATGTCAACAAAAACAAAAGATACTGAATCAAACAATATATTTACAATATTAAATACACCACCTATAGAAGAGGTTTACCAGGACGCTCGTTAGATTAGAGAGCATGAGCTATATGAAGAACTAGATAAACCTGGGTTGATTTCTCTGGAGCATCAAGAGGCTGAGGGGAGATCGGATAGAAGCTTATGAATTACGAAGGCTACAGGTAGATTAGGCAGAAATGTTAAGGACTTGAAGACATGCATTTAAGGTGATAAGGGGAAGATTAAAGAAGTGCAGGGGAATTTTTACCCAGAGAGTGGTAAATGCCTGGAACAGTGCTGCCTGGGAAGTGGAAGCTGATGCCATGGTGGTGAATATGCAGTGAATGGAGGGATAACGATGATGTTCAGGATGAGATGGTTAGTTCATTTGACATTATGTTCAGCCCAGACACTGTGTGCTGGAGGGCCTGTTCCTGTGGTGTTCTAAATCATTCTCACAGATCATACATTCTGTAAAGTGGAGGTCAAAGCCAGCCAGTAACACCCCAACATAGCCTACAGCCAGTCTTGTCTCTGCTCTAGTGCTGGAGCTTTGGCAGGATAATCTGTAATGGCTGAAGAATCTGGGGAAGACTTTCTTTCACTCCTTTGGAGTGTGGCATTAGATCATTCCCTAGTATGATAAGGTAAACTTTGACATCTCAATTTACCCCATTCTGATCTGCTCTTTATTGCTTACCTGCACTGCACTCTCTCTACAGCTGTTACACTTCTTTCCACATTATTTTTGTTTCACCTTGTTCTGCCCCAGTGCAATTCAGAATGAATCAATCTGTACGAACAGTATGCAAGACAAAATTTTCACTGTATCTTGGTAATTGTGACAATAATAAACCACTTTTAATTCCCGGCTGGTTATTTGACACCGCCACCCACCAGGGGCACCTTCTCCCACTCCTAACTCTCGTCAGTGGCAGGTTTCAGAGTCACCTGTCTGGGAAATGGGCCACTCATCCCAACAAATCTGTGCCAACTATCAACAATCCATTTGTCCTGCTACTGCGTAATCCCATTTCATTCTCCCCACATTCCCACCAGATCCCAGATTCCACACTTGCTGTGGCCAATTAACCTAACAACCTACACATCATTGGGCTGTGCAAGGAAACCCTCTTAGCTTCAGCAAGAATGTGTAAGCTGTACACCGACAACACCAGAGGCAGGAATCTGGAGCCAAGGCAGCAGCTCTTCCATCTTCTAGGCCAGGAGTGAGAGTTCCCTTACCAAGCCATAGGCCACATTGATCTGTAGGAATAGTGTAACTGTAGAAACAGTATAACCGGGCAATGCATTAAAACTCAACTTCAGACTCTAAGCCTGTTTCTCAGAGTGCTTTGGTATTTAATCATATTATGCATCTGGTAAATTTTGCCTAAGGAACACAGCAACAAGCTTTAATCAAATTCCCAAATAAAGTAACAGGCATCAATCTATTTTTCCTAGAGTTGTTTTTGTAGAACATCTTGTCCCTTTGGCACGGCTCAGTCATGCTCGTAATCGCCTCTGGGTAACCTGTGGATTTAACGTCAATCAACAGCTATTGGGAAACTCATTTGCTTCCCTTTCTCTGTGTGTCCCTGTTTTCCTTTGCCCGTTTAGGGTGAGGTCAGAGCAAAGTCTGGCTCCGCTCACTGGCATTTGTTCTTACAGCTTCCCAGCCACATGCAAGCTCAAAGCTCAGACTTTGACACAAACACCCCTGTAAGAAGCAGCAAGTTAACAGGCTGACTTCAATTGTTGTATTTCAAAGTCCGATGCACTTAGTTAACATCAATTAGGGATTATTATAACTTGTTTGCAATCAGCAGCAGATAATTATTAACTTAAAAAATGTTTTTCTGCACAAATAGTCTGTCAAATAACAAGTGGCAGATAGGCAGCATATGGAGTTAAGAATTTCATTTGCTTTGGGTTATTTAATCGTCACACTGTTGGCTCAGTTGGCCACCCAAACTACAATGCTAAGGAAAACAAGCTGAATTTTCACCATCCCTTCATCCCTCCACCACCGACTCCCTGTGTTATGCCAGTACAATACCTCACCTTGCTGCCGGGGCTAATATTCTGAGGCGGGGGTAATCCCATGATGAGTCACCCACAGTCACCCCTGCGGTGCATGATTGGCTGCTGACACCAGAGTTGGAACTGCTCTGATCGTGGGGCCAGACCCAAGAGGACTCGTCACACGTTACCCCCAGACCCGTGACCATTGTATTGTAGTTGCAGTGGTGGGACTTCAGTGCTCAGTCTGCTCCGAGCCCAGACTTTCCTCTACTCACTTTTCGACCTCTGGGACCGACAGGAGTGAAGTGAAGCTAACAGGAGCAGTGATCTCCCCGCTCTACACCTGCTGTCACCCGGGCTTCCCTCTGCATCAAACTATTTGGTCCTTTTATGCTGATAGTTTTAATACCTTTTATCAGGATATTGGTGAGGCTGGTGTGTGATGTCCATTTAGTAGATGTCCAGAAAAGGGTGAGTGTGGAGCCCCTCTCCGATATAATCAAGGCTGATTACTTCTCATAGCCAAGGACCATTTGTGTGAGACTGGGGTCACTTAACAATCGAGCTGGGTGTGAACTGATGCACCTCTCTGTAAGAAACTGGAAGGTAGTCATTACTCTAAACTAAGAGAAATTTATAACGTCAAAAGTGAAAGCAGCAATCAGCAGGAGGAGAAGGAGGCAGTCCTTCCAACAAGCTCGACACTGAACTCTGTTCAATCATTCAAAGAGTAGTTGTCTTCAGGTGGTCCAACATTAAAACAGAACGATTGTGAACAGTCATTGAGATGTATTCCATTGATCCTCTCTCCAAAGGTTGGTGTCGGGAATGTTACTCCTGCTTATGTATGTCAAGGAGTGTCTTCTGCAGAAGATCCCTACTAATTCATCAACCACCCGTTTCCACCAAACCTTCATTAATCCCATAGTATTCTCCCTACTTTCCCATCAACTCTCTCCTGATTCTATCACTCAGCTATACACTAAGGGTAATCTACAGCAGCTAACCAACCTACTAGCCTGCACTTCCTTGGGATATGAGAGAAAACCAGAGCATGCAAACTCCACACAGACAGCACCAGATATCTGACTTGGCCACTCCCCGCCCCCTCAGGTCACCCCCCACCCCCGGCAGCAGTTCTACCAGCTGTGACACTTCACAACTCTGGTGAAAACCAGGGGCATAGGATCTCAGCCTGAAATGTCAACTGTACTCTTTTCCATGGATGTTGCCTGACCTGCTGAGTTCCTCCAGCATTTTGTGTGTGTGTGTGTGTGGCTTGGACTTCCAGCATCTGCAGATTTTCTCTTGCTTGGGCATAGCACAATGTCTTGTACGGTTAATGACTTCATTCGCTGACCACAAGAAGCACGGTGGTAGTTATGGGCTGCCCCCAGCACATCCACGGCAGAGTGGCCATTGGCACAAAACAATGCATTTCACTGTATGCTTTGGTGTAACAAATAGAACTGATTTCATCCCTATTACTGCTCGCTCCAGACTGGTATTAGTTGTGGCTTTATGGCATTATATTTGCAGATATATGAAATATAGCTGAAATTCTCCACTCCAATGCTCTGTGAACATTTGCTGCAGAGCTCTGAATGGCAAGGAAAGTGCCCCCCTCCCCAATTCATGAGGTAAAAGTTGCATAACCCTATTACAGTGGAGAAGCATACACTTTGAAAAGCAATTGAAGATCAGTTTGTAAGACCTGGGCAAAGATGCGCTATAGTTCCTGCACTGTTGGGACAGAGGACAGGAGAATCAGATAGAAGTCCAGCCTATTCTGCTTTAGGTCGAGTGTTACACAGAGAGTCTGGCTTTATTCCAAAGAGTGGAATGAAAACATCAATTGCAAATTAATAGATATCTACTGTGCGGTTACAGTCTGTTTCTCCTGCTGAGAGGGCTTCTTAGAGGCTATGAATCCCTCTATTCATTGTGGGAAAGTAGGCCTTCAAGCATGTAACAATAGAGCCATTTTCATTCAAGTGTCGATTTCTGCAGCTCATCTGGTGATTGTTCATTCTATCTGCCTGCCTTCATTCAGTCTAATGACCAACCTGCCAGCTCCTTGCCAGAAACAATTCAGCATTCTGCCCGTCCCGACACACCTGTTTCCTTGTATTTCCACGAAGGCAGGTTACAAATTGCATTCTCTCCCACACTACTGTCCCCAGTACTCTGACTCTCTCACAGTGGGGACAGTGGATGCCCCTCCTGCAGGGCGTGGGAAGGCAGGGAGGCCTGCAGTGACCCTGACAAATCCACCTGTAAGAAATGCATCCGGTTGCAGCTTCTTTCAAACCACGTTAAGGAATTGGAACTGGAACTGGATGAACTCTGGATCATTCGAGAGGCTGAGGGGTTGATGGACAGGACACGCAAGGAGGTAGTTACAACCAAGATACAAGATGTAGGTAACTGGGTGGGGGAACAAGGCCAATGCAGAGTACCCTTGTAGCAGTTCCCCACAGCAACAGGTATAACATTTCTGAGGGGATGTCCCAGCAGAGGAGAGCCACAGCAGTCAGGTCTCTAGCACTGAGGCTGACTCCGAGCTTAGAAGGGAAGGACAGAGAAGAGACAAGCTGCAGTGATAGGGGATTCATTGGTTAGGGGAAAAGACAGGAGATTTGGCGGACAAAAAAAAGATTTCCAGTTGTTATGTTGTCTTCCGTGTGGCAGGGTCAGGGACATCTCAGTTCAAGTCCACAGACTACTGAAATAACAAGCCACAAGGGGCCACAAAACGTGAGGGAACAGATGCTACACGCTACGGGCAACAAGGTAACTGAAGGCCAGAATGGATATGGGGAAAGATGATGTCAAGCCTACATACAAAGTCAGGAATCGAAAGGTTTGAGCGTGGTGGGACTATTGTTCTGAGCTGTATATATTTCGGTGCTACAAAGTGTTGTAGGAAAGGCGGATGAGCTTAGGGCAAGATTCAACACGTGGAACTATGACAATGAAGCCCTTAGTGAGACTTGGTTGCAGGAGGGTCAGGGACAGGAAGGATTAAAGGGGGAGCGGGGACTGGCATTACCAGTCAAGGAAAGTGTCACAGTGGTGTTCAGACAGGACAGACTGGGGAGCTCGTCTACTGAGGCTATATGGGTGGAACTGAGGAATAAGAAAGGGATGACAACATTAGTGAGATTATATTATAGACCACCAACAGATTTAGAGAAACAACTTTTGGAGAGATTGTAGTTCGTTGCAAGAAATATGTCAGGAAATGTAGAGGAGGCTTGACACAAAAGCAGAGCAATGGAGATGATTCAGCAATGAATGATAGCTTTACTAATAGATTATGAAAACAACAAGCCATGGGAGAGAATAGATACTAAACACCACAAGTAACAGGGTAACAGAATGCTAGGAGCAACTGGTTGAAGCTGGCTGGTTTGATGGGTTTAAATAGGCTGCAGGTGATGAGTTGGAAACGAGTGGCAGGTGACTCCTGCTCACTGTGTAGATACTGAGAGGTGTCCGCCTGACAAGGACTTTTCCTCCTACGGCGAGCAACTCACACCTAGGATTATCTGTATGGGTCCAGTGGAACTCCTTGATGAGCCACCGATCCAAGATAGAACTGGACCTCTCCTCCAGGCCTTACCCTTCCCACTCAACCAGATACTGCACACCCCATCCACAGTGACACAAATCTATCGAGTGGTGAATCGTATACACTGAACCACTTTCCACCTGTCTAGGCTCCAGAGGTGCTGTCTCAGGTGGGTAGATAATGGGCTTGAGGCAGATGTGGTCCTGAGGACAACAGCCGCTGGAGACAGTAAGTGACTGGATTGATGCCATGGTATTCTCCAGAACTTGGGTGACAGCTTGTCGGGGGTTGGTGCACAGGGGCACATCCTGCGTGGACGGCTAGACGCAGTCACCAGGCCAGAGTAGTCGGGCTGGGCACCGCAAGGGGTTGGTCGAGCGGCAGTAAGCACAGTTGGCTGCTGCGGTAGCCCTCCAATCCCTCTTCCCAGCGCAGACCAGGGGGCCGGCAGACGGGACTGCCGCCGCTGGCCCCTCCACCACGAACAAAGGGGTTGGTAGCCATGAAGCACTTCAAAGGGTGACATAGCCATGGTAGAGAGGGTATTGTGTGTAGATTGTGGGACGGCTCGAACCAGAGCAGATACTTCTTCCATGTGGAAGGATTAGAGGGAGCGAAGCATCGCAGAGACTTAATTTGCTGATTAGCTCACTCTGACTGACCATTGATCTGCGGATGATAGCCAGAGGACAAACTCACTGAGGTACCTAGGAGGCAAACAACAGGAATTCTGCAGATGCTGGAATTTCAAGCAACACACATCAAAGTTGCTGGTGAACGCAGCAGGCCAGGCAGCATCTCTAGGAAGAGGTACAATTGACATTTCAGGCCGAGACCCTTCGTCAGGACGGTCTCAGCCTGAAACATCGACTGTACCTCATTCACCAGCAACTTTGATGTGTATTGCTTGAGGTACCTAGGAGGCTCGCCAGAAGCGGGAGATGAATTGTGGCTCATGGTCCAACACAATGTCCTGGGGAAGTCGTGGTGGCAAATTACACCATTGGAGAACCAGGTCTGCTATCTCAGCAGCTGACAGAAGTTTGGGGAGAGCAATGAAGTGGACCATCTTGGAGAACTGCCACCCCCCCACTGATGTGATCTCAGTGACCTCACTGGAAGGTGGCAAACCTGTGACGAAATCCATGGCGATGTGGGATCACGGGCGTTGAGGGACTGGTAGAGGCTGCAGGATCACAGAGGGATGCTGGTTGGAGGAATTGGACTGAGCACACTGAGGGTGGGCAGCAACAATCCGACAGACATCTGCGATCATGGTGGGCCACCAGGACCAGCGCTGCAGAAAATCCAGACTCCATCATGTGCCCGGATGGCTGAAGAGGGGTGAGAAGTGGACTCACTAGAGCGCCTTCGAGCACACGGCCACCAGAGCAGACATACAGTTGTCAAGTGTGTTGGCCAGAGCAAGTTTGTGCTGTAGGCCCAGCCCTCGCTGCGAGAGGATGCTCCCAGTGCCACATTAGATGTGTCCATCTCCACCGCAAAAGATCCAGAAGGGTTCAGATGGTGGAGAATGAGAGCGGTGGTGAAACATCTCATGAGTTCCTCGAAAGCTCTGTAGTTGTTTGAGGAGCGCGGTCGGGGCCATTCAACATCAGCACACACTTTCTCTGGGCCCATGGTTACTCCTTGGGGTGAAAGGGCGTGACCCAGGAAGGAAATGACTGGGGTGTGGAATCGGCATTTCTCTAACTTGCAGAACAATTGGTTTTGGAGGAGATGCAGAAGGACTAAAAGCGGGGTGACAAGTGTAGTCTTTGGGGTCCTTGAGGAAGATAAGGATAAGTGTGAGGTGTTGCACTTTGGGAGGACAAACCAAGGTAGGATTACGCAGTGAATGGTAGGGCACTGAGGAGTGTGATAAAGCAAGGGGATCTGCGAATTCATTGCACGTAGCATCACAGATAGATAGGGTGGTAAAGAAAGCTTTTGGCACGTTGGCCTTCATGGATCAAGGTAATGAGTACAGCAGATGGGGTGTTATGTTGAAGTTGTATAAGACATTGGTGAGGCTGAATTTGGAGTATTGTGCTCAGTTTTGGTCACCTATCTACAGAAAAAATGTAAATAAGATTCAAAGGATGCAGATAAAGTTTACAAGGATGTTGCCAGGACTCGAAGACCTGAGTTACAGGGAAAGATTGAATAAGTTAGGACTTCATTCCCTAGGGCGTAGAAGAACGAGGTGCGATTTGATAGAGACATGCAAAATTATGAGGGGTATAGATAGGGTAAATGTAAGCAGGCTTTTTCCACTGAAGTTGGGTGTGACCAGAATGAGAAGTCAAGGGTGAATGGTGAAAATGTTTATGAGGAACATGAGGGGAAACTTCTTCTCTCAGAGGGTGGAGAGAGTGTGGAACGAGCTGCCCGTGGAAGTGGTGGATGCAGGTTCCATTTCAACAGTTAAGAGAAATTTGGAAAGGTAAGTGGATGGAAGGGGTGTGGACGGCTATGGTCCAGGTGCAGATCAATAGAATGAGGCAGATTAATAGTTTGGTACAAACTAGATGGGCTGAAAGGCCTGTTTCTGTGCTGTAGTGCTGTCTGACTCCATGACTCTACTACCCAACAGCATCGAATGTACCTTCAGTCGCATGGGAGCAGTATAATCTGCAGGCACAGGCATGGAGCGGCAAACTAGTTCTTCAAATTGGAATTATATAACGGTACTTGGAAACCATTCCCCTCTGGCACAGGTTTAACAAGCAAGGATGCCCGGATCTAAACAGAGCTTATAAACACTGTATACTGCGCCAAACACATGACCTTAGTAGACTCAGTTCTTGTTATCTGCAGAATTGCTATCCACATAACTGTACTTGCAAATTCAGCCCTAAGCCCCATCTTCAATATTCTCCTTCAAGTATACAGTATGTTCATGATGAGGGACCAATCAGTACCTGTGTAAATACGGCAATCACTTTTCAAAGCCGCTGGTGTCTAGTGGTTCTGCACTGCGCACAGTTCCAATAGAGAGAGGTCATTGTTTGCACAGCTGCACCTGATGATTTCCCTATCTTCCTGGCTTTTATGTTTTAGTGGAACTAGTTTGTTTCCTAATATCACTTCATTATCAATACTGATGCAGTTAATGTGTTTATTAATATGCACTGATGTTTTAGGAACATTCTAGAGCATAAAATGTTTAATTGGGGCTATTTAAGGTTCAAAGAAGCCTTGATAGTACTTGCAATTTTTGTTATCCACGTGAAGTCTGTGCCCTACCCTTCACCAATGTAGCACGACTCTATTAATCCTGTGCATGAGGACTCTGGTAGTGCTGGAAGAGCCTATTCTCCAGGCTATTGCATGTTATTCCAATCAATACTCCAAAAAAACAGAGTTGTCTTTAGTTGTTACCCAGTAAACCCAAAAGATTCAAGGTGTGGTGCGAGGGGGTGCGGTTCAGGAAGCAGGTCATAGAATAACACAGCACAGAATCAGACCCTTCAGCTCAACTTCTTCTTGTCAATTATACTACCCTCTAAGCTGGTTCCATCTGCCTGTGTTTGGTCTCCACCACTCTAAACCTCTCCTGCCCGTGACCCAAACCAAAACTCTTTCCAATGTTGCTGTTGTACCTACGTCAGCTATTGTATCTGGCAGCTCATTCCATATGCCCACCGCCCTGAGAGTTCCAATGTTCCCAGCTGCAAGACATGGGGAAGTTCATGCTCCGGTCCCCGTCCAGCTGGGAGAGACGAAGGCAGGAGCAAAGGGAGATCCAGCCTATGGTGATCCAGCCAACAATCTCCCAGAACCCGGTTAGGTTCAGGGGAGCGAGGGAAGCAGGAGCCCCGGTAAATTTCACTGGAGCTTGGGGAGTAGGTTCCAGTGTGTTAAGAGGATTTGCAGGAATCAGGGCCCATCTGTGTCAAGCGAGTGAGGGAACTGGGGTCCTTGTGGGTTTAATGGGAGCATGAGAACTGGTGTTCTGTATGTTGGATGGATCAGAGCTTTACGGTAACCTGACCCTCGGCTCTACCTGGAAGAAATCAAACGGAAAGTAAACCCACAGGCACATTGATAAATACACCCCCACCCCTACCCAACACTGCCTCCAGAGCTTATTATGGTCAAATTTGCTTCTTGGTGGCACATTGTCAATATTTCACTGAAGCTAGAAAAGGCCAGAGACTAGTGTGAAGCTTCTCCTGAGCAGTCAGCTGCTCTGCAGCCTGGGTAGCACCAGAAAGACCTGCTCCAGCGTTTCCTGTTTCTGTTTCAGCCTGGCCAGGACCCTGGCTGGTGACAGGGAGAACCAGCGCTGATAAATAGGGCAAATGGCTGTTGAGTAGCCCTGCCAGCTCCCTGGTACTGAACTGCATGGCCACAGGAACTCCTTCAGCAACATGCCTCTACCTGAGTATCCCTTCATGTCACACGCGGGCAAAATCTACATGGGATTCCTTGAATGAGTCACGGGTGGGCCCAGGAAGTCTTTCTCCCTGAGGGTTTCCTCAAGCCTAAGCAGGGTTCTTTCCATCATGAAATGGTTCAGTTTCCCTTTAAATAGTGAGTTCCTCTTTAAATTGTGAGATTATCCCTTTAAATCAGGTCTTCCCATTTCTTGTGCCTTGGACCAATGCCATTAAGCAAGAGGTTGGTGAACCCCAGGCTGGGAACCCCTGCTTTAAATCACATCTTCTCAAATGCTCAGCATTTCTTTCGATAGTGAGCATGTCTTTAAACAGTGAGCATTCCTTTAAATACCGAGCTGATTGGAGAACATCCCTCATGTGCTGTGTTTAACCCACTGAACTCTGTGGTGCTACAAGAAGCCTTTGGCTCCAGCCTGCACCGACGACTCAGTGAGCCTCCAGGAAACTGCTCCTGCCTGCAGGCTTGTCTGTACGCCAGGATGGTGGCCTGCAGCAAGTGTGGTCTATGCTGGTCCATGCCTATGATCCCAACTGTTCGGATTTCACAGCTGGGGTGCTAAGCTTCTCCTTGTCGCATTAGATAGCAGTTGCCCCTTTCCCGTGATCGATGGACAGTAAATTCAACAACATCACTCAGTTCATCCTGCGAATGCTGGTCCTTAACTCTAGGACGCCAGATCCCTCATAGTCAATAGAACCAGACGAGAAGAGGGGAAAGCTGCTGGTGAACAAAACACTGAGTTCATATAATCCCTGTGATCTAGGATGAATTTCTCCCCAATGCCACTAAAAAAAGCAGGCTCTTGGTACCCACATTCTGACCTCTGACCCCTTCCCCCATCACACACGCCACAAAACAGTCACAGGATGTCCAGTGTTTATCAACAAGAGGAAAATTATGCTCTGAGAATATTTAAAAATTATGTCTGGTCATTTAGAACAAGCTGGGACTCCATTCTCTGGACGGTAACCAATATAGGATTTTGATATTGTGGACTGTCATGTGAACAGGCAAGTTCTAGAGGGCTACAGAACTTGTGCAGGCAGATGGAATTAGTGTTTGGCACAGACACGATGAGCTGATAGACTTCTTCCTGTGCTCTGTTCTATGTCCTAATAGATGAGAAGGTCCACCACTGACTACACTGGCTGCTTTCCTGAGGCAGCGGGAAGTGTAAACAGAGTCCATGGAGGGAATCGTTCATAACTCTCTACAATTTCTTGTGGTCTTGGGCACAGCAGCTTCTTTACCAAGCCGTGATTCATCTGGATAAGGTGTATCTGGATAGAATGCCTCCTGAACTTTTCTCAGGTCACCCACCTCCTCCCCCCCCCCCAGCCGCCAACACACCAGAGAAACCAGCCCAGGTTTGTACAACCTGCCCTTGTAACGAAAATCATCTAATCCGCGCAACATCCTAGAACCTCTTCTGGCCCTTGTTGTTGTGCAAATGAAGTCACTGGAGAAAATTACTGGTAGATACAAAGCAGCTTCTTTACTCAGCAAAACAAGGCACAGCAGGCATCACACGGAGCTGCTTTTGGTCAAAGGGTCTCACTGGCACAACGTGGGGCTCAATATTTTATGTGCCAAACATCAAAGGACAACTCCATATTTACAATGTAAGGACAATGCTTTCTTTGAAACTACATGCAACCTTCACACCTCCTGATTCGCACACATGCCATAGACATCCAAATGAATTTTAATTAGGTACCTCCTTAAGACAATGAAAAGGTCCAGGAAGGGGAAGAATCAACATTGGTCTGAGATTAATGGCTTTTAGAAACTCATTGTTCAGAGCTACACTCCAAATTAAATCTACAATACATATTCAGATGTGAAGACTGGTGGCCAAAGTCATTTGCTAAATGTGAATATTCTAAACCCAAAAATTGCTCTAGCATACCCTTCCCAAAGCCTCCACGCCATTCCTGTAATGGGGCAACCAAAAATGTATAAAATACTCCACCTGTGGCCCAACCAAAGTTTTATACATAGTCAACAAAATAACTTTAAAACCACCGCAGTGAGAAGTACCCAGACCTCCAAGTCACAACAGAGAAAGGAAGAAAGATAGTTCCCTTAAAGCCTGAAAACCTTCCGAGATTTTAACTTAGGAGATCAGTAGACAATATAAAATCTGTTCCAAGTTCAAAGTTCAAAGTAAAATTTATTATCGGAGTACATACATGTCACCACATACAACCCTGAGATACTTTTTCTGCCGCCATACTTAACAAATATATAGAACAGTAACTGTAAAGTGCAAGCATCAGGAACTGTTAACTGTAAACAAACTTTGCAAATGCAGATATAAATAAATAGCAATAAATAATCTGCATGAAATAACAATATAATAGAGTCCTTAAAAGAGTGTAGCTATCATCTTTTGTTCAGGTTGTTGGCTGAGGGTAGTAACTGTTCTTGAACCTGGTGGTGTGAGTCCTGAGGCTCCTGTACCTTCTACCTGATGGCAGCAGTGAGAAAAGATCCTGGCCTGAGTGGTGAGGATCTTTGATGATGGAGGCTAATTTTCTATAGCAATGTTTCATGTAGATGTGCTCAATAGTTGGGAGGGTTTTACTCATGATGTACTGGGCCAAACCTACTAACTTTCATAGGATTTTCCACTTAAAGGCATTGGTGTTCCCATACCAGGCCGTGATGCAACCAGTCAGCACACTTTCCACCACACAGCTATAGAAGTTTGCCAAGGTTTTCGATGACATGCTGAACCTCCACAGACTCCTGAGGAAGGATTAGATTAGATTATAGATGAGATTATGAGGAGAGGTCCTGTCGTGCTTTCTTTGCAATAATATTTATATGATGGTCCAGGACAGGTCCTCTGAGAGAGTGACACCTGGGAATTTAAAGCTACTGACTCTCTCCACAACTGATCTTCCGATGATCACTGGCTGATGGACTCTGGTTTCCCTCTCCTGAAGCCTACAATCAGTTCCTTGGTCTTATTGACATTGAGTGAGAGGTTGTGTAATTACACCTCTCAGCCAAACTTTCACTCTCCCTCCTGTATGCTGATTCAGGACCCCCTTTGATACAGTCCACAACAGTGGCGTCATCAGCAAACTTGAGTGTGGTGTTGGAGCTGTGCTTAGCCACACAGTCACAGGTGTGAAGAGAGTAGAGCAGGGGACTAAGCACACAGCCCTGTGGTAAGACAATGGAGGAGATGTTTTTGCCAATCTGAACTGACTGGGGTCTACAAGTGAGGAAATCCAGGATCCAATTGCTCAAGGGGTATTGAGGCCCAGGTCTTGGAGTTTACTGATTAGCTTTGAGAGGGTGATGGTGTTGAATGCCAAGCTGTAATCGATAAAGAACATCCTGATGTAAGCATCTTTGCTATTTCGATGTTCCAGGGTTGTGTGAAAAGCCAACGAGATAACATCTGCTGTGGTCCTGTTGCTCTGGTTGGTGAACTGGAGTGGATCCAAGTCACCACACAGACAGGAGCTGATAAGCTTCAACACCAGCCTATCAAAACATTTCATCACTGTGGATGTCAGTGCCACTGGGCGATAGTCGTTTAGACAGGTTACCACACTCTTCTTTGGCACTGGTATGGTTGAAGCCTGCTTGAAGCAGGTGGGTACCACACACTGCCAGAGTGAGAGGATGAAGATATCTGAACACACCAGCCAGCTGCTCAGCACAGATCTTCAGTACTCGGCCAGATACTCCGCCCAGACCGGATGCTTTCCTTGGATTCAGTCTCCTGAAGGCAGCCTGCACGTCATCTTCAGATACTGAGACCAAAGGATCATCGGGAGACATGGGGGTTCCTCCCTGTTCTGGTGGTCAGAGTGAGCATTGAAGGCACTAGATTTAACTTTATAGGAGGTTATGGCATTCAAACCCTGCCACAGCTGTCAAACATCCCTCATTGGTCAGAATCCCCACTCCATCCAGGAGATGGCTTTCCCACTCCAGAGGTACCAGCAGAGCTTGTTTTCTTTCAGTTACATAAGGCTTCAAAGGAAAATAATAATAATACAAACACCAGGAATTCTGCAGATGCTGGAAATTCAAGCAACACACATCAAAGTTGCTGGTGGATGCAGCAGGCCAGGCAGCATCTCTAGGAAGAGGTACAGTCAACGCTTCGGGTCGAGACCCTTCGTCCTGACGAAGGGTGTTGGCCCGAAACATCGACTGTACCTCTTCCTAGAGATGCTGCCTGGCCTGCTGAATAATAATAATAAGTACTTTATTGATTCTGAGTGGGAAATTCTTTCATTACAGCAGCGACATTTAAAAATACACTTAGCAGTGTGCAGACTTAACTAATAACATAGAGAATAATAATATATACAATAATAATTTACTAATGTGCAATACTGTACAATAACAATGTATGAAATAATAAAACAGAGACTATTGTACTATGTGGAACAGGTATAGTCGACGTTTTGGGTTTCTCTGGCGGACAGAGCGTAGGTGTTCAGCAAAACTATCTAAAAGCAGGATCTCCCAGTGGCTACACATTTTAATTCCACATCCCATTCCCATTCTGATATGTCTATCCACGGCCTCCTCTACTGTAAAGATGAAGCCACACTCAGGTTGGAGGAACAACACCTTATATTCCGTCTGGGTAGCCTCCAACCCGATGGCATGAACATCGACTTCTCTAACTTCCGCTAATGCCCCACCTCCCCCTCGTACCCCATCCGTTATTTATTTATATACACACATTCTTTCTCTCTCTCTCCTTTTTCTCCCTCTGTCCCTCTGACTATACCCCTTGCCCATCCTCTGGGTACTTCCCCCCCTCCCCCTTTCCTTCTTCCTAGGCCTCCTGTCCCATGATCCTCTCGTATCCCTTTTGCCTATCACCTGTCCAGCTCTTGGCTCCATCCCTCCCCCTCCTGTCTTCTCCCATCATTTTGGATCTCCCTCTCCCCCTCCCACTTTCAAATCTCTTACTAACTCTTCCTTCAGTTAGTCCTGACAAAGGGCCTCGGCCTGAAACGTTGACTGTACCTCTTCCTAGAGATGCTGCCTGGCCTGCTGCGTTCACCAGCAACTTTGATGTGTGTTGCTTGAATTTCCAGCGTCTGCAGAATTCCTGGTGTTTATTATTGTACTATGATTTGTGTTCTCTTGTCACACAGAGATGAATTTATTGCATTTGGTACAAAAAAGAACTAAGACCTTTCTGAGAATTATCACATCCAGTCAACAAAGTGCAAGTCGTCCTAATCCCCATGATAATTCAACAGATTGGATTGAATTGGATTTAACAATATCTGATTATAACAGGAGCTGACATCAGTGGTTTTGTCTGGACGTGGTAAATACCTGCACTTTGTAGTCTTCCGTAACAAGTTAGAGATTGTGATCAGACAATGTGAACGTGCTGAGTGATCAAAGTGATTGGCGTGATCACTCTTTTGCTCGTTCTCCTTCCATTTTCCAACGTATTGTCTTGTACTTGCTCTCCCTTCAGTAGTTAAAGCGTCTTCACAAGTGATAGGGTAGATTGAGTGACTGGACTCGGAGAGTTTACATTTGTTAAGATGGGATGTTTGAATTAGTGAAGAAAAGTACCTGTGCTGTTAATCAGATCCCTCGCTGATGTTGTGTGAACTCTGGAAGGTCAACTAGAACGGCTCAAAGTGGGATGTCCACTGAACATACAGGAGAATGTTCTGGAAGGAATCTTGGTCAGCAGATTCCAGGTGCCAGTGGAACAAGCAAACCAGCTGCAAAGTTGTCTGCCCTTGAAACATCCTCCTGTAGAGCAAACCTGAGAATTCTTTCTTGGATCCAGGCCAGAAAGATAACAGAGGTAATCCTCCTGCCTACTTGGTTTGCAGGTCTAGCTGTAGGGTGTTTAAAGTTAGGGAGCAGCTTCTTTGAAGATGAGTTGGCTACTCTAAGCCAGAAGTGCTAAGAACCTGAATATAGATGTTTTTAGTACAGTGATGAATGGGTCTCTTATACACTTCCACCTCTTCCTTAGGTTCAGAATATTCTTGCATTTGGCAAAGAGCATTCAACAACAAATTCTATTGATGTAAGACCATCGAGGTAAGAGACGTACCCCAAATCATTTCACATTAATGATGCTGAGCCACATCAGGAAGCGTTCTTTAGACAAGCAAGACAATGGATAGTCAAAGAAGAAACCTTTAAACATTGCTTCAAAGGGGAAGGGAATTTCAAAGCTTGGGATCTTTGCTGCTAATAGCAGAGTTTTATTTTAATTTGGGAATGAACAAATGAGCAAAGCTTCTTTTTTTCCCAGCCCAACACATCAACTGTTTACTCTTCTCCATAGATGCTGCCTGGCCTGCTGAGTTCCTCCAGCATTTTGTGTGTGTTGCTTTGAATTTCCAGCGTCTGCAGATTTTCTCGTGTTTGACTAAAATTAGACGAGTGTTAATATCCCCTGGGAATTATGGAGCTGGAGGAGACCACAGGCAGAGGGAGTAGTTGTAAATGGTCTGTTCCAGTTTTGGACAGGGAAGGGTGAAATTGTTGGCCCAAGAATGGGAATGCTGAATGTGACTGCAATTTCAATTCCTGTCCACTCCCTCTAAGTCTTTCACCCCCTGCATATCTACCTACTGCTGCTTTCAGAATACTCAAGGACTGCTTCCATCACACTATGATGAAGAGATTTACACCCCTGAAAGAAAATACTTTGCTTCGTCACTTACTTTGGTGGGTGACCCCTTATTCGTAAACGTTAATCTCTGGTTTTTGATTCTCTCCCAAGAGGAAACATCCTCTCCCTATTAAAGCCTGTCAGGCTCTTACTTGTTTCACTAAAGAATTTGGCAGAAAACATTCAACAGATTCTATTGACGTAACACCTTCAAGGTAGGAGACACACCCCTAATCAGCTTCTTCTCTTCCTGAGTTCCAGATGATACAATCCTAGCCTTTCGAGTAAACCCAGGCACAGGGACAATGAAACTGTAGGTTCTGAACAGAGCAGACGTTTATTGAAAAGCACACGAGGCAAAGTAAACTGAACAGCAAGGGGGGCTCAGCAGGCTGAGCAGCATCCGTGGAGGCAGAGAGATGGTCAACATTTTGGGTCGAGCCCCTGCATCTCGAATAATCTTGTGAGGAATATGGGTGGAAGAGGAATGTCTGCTGTGGGGATGTGTCTTCCCGAATAGTGAAGCCAGTCTGAGAGCCGGAATAGTCTTCTCTCACACTCCACATGAATGAAGCCCTTCAGTAGTTCCCACTGCCATGAAACAGGCATATACCAGTGACCTGAGACTTTGTAAAACACTGGTGAGGCCTCACTTGCAGTATTGTGAGCAGTTTTGGGCCCCTTACATTAGAAAGATAGTGCTAAAACTGGAGAGGGTTTAAAGGAGATTCACAAAAATGACTCCAGAATTGAATGGTTTGTCATATGAAGAGTATTTGATAGCTCTTGGCCTGTATTCGCTAGAATTCAGAAGAATGAGGGGTGACCTCATTGAAACCTCTCGAATGGTGAAAGGCCTTGATAGAGTGGATGTGGAGAGAATGTTTCCCTTGGTGGGAGAGTCGAAGACCAGAGGACACAGCCCCAGAATTGAGAGGCGTCCTTTTAGAACGGAGATTCTTTAGAGGAGGAATTTTTTTAGCCAGAGAGTGGTGAATCTGTGGAATTCTTTGCCACAGGCAGCTATGGAGGCCGAGTCTTTATGTATACTTAAAGCAGGGGTTGATAGATTCTTGATTGGTCAGTACATGAAGGGATATGTGGAGAAGGCAGGAGACTGGGGCTGAGAGGAAAATTGGATCAGCCATGATAAAATGGCGGAGTAGACTTGGTGGGCCTAATTCTGCTCCTGTATCTTATGGTCTTAATGGGGCCCTTCAAAGGAGCACAGTACACAGAGTGCCAGAACAACGTGGTGTGCAGATCCCAGGCAACTAATACTGTACAGACAACTCTCTCCCACACACAAAGCTGGGAGAAGCTCTCGCTCACAGTAAAATCAAACCACTCACAGCTGCCAATTAATTAAATCAGCAACATTTGCTTTCAGGATGAACGTTAAATATGAGCTTGTTATCTGTGTCTTGCTTTGCAATCTGTCCACCCACATGTTCTCCCAACCTACACGTGCAAGTACACACACACACACACACACACACATCTTTGGCATTCATTTCAATGGGAATAGAATATAAAAACAAGGAGATAATGTTGAGGCTTTATACGAAACTAGTCAGGCCACGCTTGGTGTATTGTCAACAGTTTTGGGCCCCATATCTCAGAAAAGGATACGTTGTCATTGGAGAGAGTCCAGAGGAGGCTCACGATGATGATTCCAGGAATGAAGGGGTAAACGTATGATAAGCATTTGCCAGCTTTGGACCTGTACTCACTGGAATTTGGAAGAATGTGGCGGGGATCTCACTGAAACCTACTGAATGTTGGAAGGACTAGATAGGGTGGATGTGGAGAGGATGTTACCGATGGGGGGCCTGCGGGGGTTGGTTATCCAGAACTAGAGGACACAGCCTCAGTATTGAGCGGCGACCATTTAGAACAAGGGTTAAAAGGGATTTTTTTTTAGCCAGAGAGTAGTGAATCTGTGGAATGCTCTGCCACAGACTTCTGTGGAAGCCAAGAACATGGGTATATTTAAAGCAAAAATTAATAGTTTCCTGATTGGTCAGGGAATCAAAGGATACGGTGAGAAGGCAGGTGTTTGGGGTTGAGTGGGATCCGGGATTAACCATGATGGAATAGTGGAGCAGACTCAATGGGCTGAATGGCCTAATTCTGCTCCTTTGTCTTATGGTCTTGCACACACCCATATCCCATAATGACACAAATCTCCATAGCCTTGCACTTATAGATGGCTCCCACACTTACCTATACAGAAACACATTCAGATGTGTGCGCGTGCAACTCACTCACACACACAGATTCACACATACTCCACACCCGTGTGTGCACAAGCCCCAGTTCACAGTTTCCCTTGCTCTGGTACTTCACCACATCCCTGGCATGCACAGATTCACACACTCATTCAAGCACCCACATTCACACTCACACCCAGAAACACAACAAAATTATCACACCAGATCTCACAATCAAAACTGTGTTCTGTCTTATTTCCAATTTAGTTAAAGTCAGGTACTTAAATGCTTTGTTCGCTTTATAGAGTTCACAAGCTAACTGTTAAACGTGCAGCTATGAACACACATTGGAGAAACAAAACGAGGCTGGGAGAACTGGACAATTAAGTCTCATCCACACGGGTCATGTCCAAGACTTTCCATGTTGCTTACTTTAGATGGTTTTAAACCAAAGGCTTTAAACTGTTTGCCTAATTTTCTTTTAATATGTTGACTTGGTTGTGATGTTGATATCCATTAATTAGTTCAAATATGAAGAATTATTCACAGTCAAAAGCAGCCGGTCTGCCAGTTTCTGCCTAGTTTAATGTTTCTCTGAGAATTGCAGAGAACCATCTGAGGAGAGGTAAAAAATGTTCCCGAAAATAGGATTTTGGAAAAGAGGCAGAGAGATTTAAAGTTAATGAGGTCCGGGTCTGGGTTGCAGATGCATGGTAAGTAGAGAAGACATTCAACACAAGGAGCACTGACTGGATAAAAAAGAGGAATGTTTCACTGTTGCTGCCTTTTTGTTGGTGTTGTTGCTTGTGTTGTTTGTTGAAATATTGTGGAGACGTTATGTTGGTCTCGGGATGTGTGGTGACATTTGTGAGCTGTCCCCAGCACAGCCTTGGGTGTTAACATAATCGACCCATTTCAATGTGGTATAAAGTCTGCTCTGAATCTGACATGGCAAAACCGTTCAACAGCTTTTCACGACTATAAAATTGACTTTAGATCTCATAAAGCAAAGGAAAAGGTATCTTTCGAGGAACTTCTAAGAAGAGAGGGGAATAAAGAAATCGACAAAGGGCTTCAGCCCGAAACGTCGACTGTACTCTTTTCCATAGATGCTGCCGGGCATCCTCCAGCATTTTGTGTGTGTTGCTGGGATAAAGAAATAGAGATCTTTAGGGATAAAATTGCAGTGCCTGCAGGTTCAGCAGCTGTTGGCACAGTGAAATCTGGAGCCACACAAGAGGCTGAAGTGACCCTAAACAGACTGAGTACGTGGGGCAGGTTACAAGGGATAACCAGTGTGGATTACAGCAAGTTCTCAGCCAATAAAAGCAGAGAAACAAGGGGAGAAGTCAAGAAAATCCTTAAGTAGAGAAGTCAAGAAAAGCTAGCACACCAGTTTTTAAAGGCTGATGAAGTGTTTTTTTTATCTTTAGAGAGTTGGATAGAAAGGGGTGAAGACTGTGTTTGAGTTGTACACAGAGAATTGGCCAGACCAGTCTAATGGAATGTGGACGTTGCCCTTGGGGCAGGAGCTACAGGCGTGGAAGAGAATGCAGCGAAGTTCACCTGAAGGACGTCAAGCTTTAGGACTTCAGGACATGGAGTCTATCCCACCCCTTTCCCAATACAAACACACCACTCCTAGAGTCACGGTAGTTCCCTGGCAGTGGCAAAAAGCAAAATAAAAATAAAATGGCTAAACAATGGATTGGAAAAATCCTTTTGGATTTCGATAGCTGCTCAAAATTGGAGAAACACTACCCCTAGTTTGGGTGCTTTCCTCTAGTGTAAATAGATTGGCTTCTCTGCCAGAAATGGACTCAGTATTTCCTGAAAGACAGAAGAAAGGGGTGCCATTTCCACAGCCCTTAGGTGGATGTAGGACACCTTACAATGAAGGGCTTCCCATTACAAAGAGCAGAAGACTGTAGTTGTCAGTATGAATGCACTGACAGCTGACTGACAGAACTGTAACCACCATATCAACTCTGAGGAGTATACATTGCTCAAGATACTGTAACTTGAAGATAAGAATAATGGAGCCTTTGCAGAGTTCAAGATTCCCTTTCTCCCTCCCTCTCTCTCTGTGCCTCTGTCTTTCACAAACACATTTTCTCTCTCTCTCTGGAAAAAAAAACTAAGTATCTATATGTATACTGAATAGTTACATTAAAATAAGTAATGCAAAAACAGAAATAAATTTTATAAGTGAGATAATGTTCAAGGGTTCAATGTCCATTTAGGAATTGGATGGCAGAGGGGAAGAAGCCATTCCTGAATTGCTGAGTGTGTGCCTTCAGGCTTCTGTACCTCCTACCTGAGGCACTGCTCCTTGAAGATGTCTGGGAGTCACAGAAAAGTACAGACCCTTCGGCCCATCTAGTCCGTGCCAAATTATTTAAAGTGCCTACTCCCAGCATTCTTTGCACCCTTATGGTTTGTTCAATGGGGAACAAGGAGTGTAGAAAAAGTCTCCTAGCTCTCTCCTAAACCCTTTGCCCAGGCTGACAATGAAACATTTGGTTTTGCAGTCAATTATCTGGTGCTAACAGGCTGGAAAGCTGTTTGCTTTGGCTGCAGCTTCACAGCACTGGTCATGAACTTTGAGAGGCTGATGCTCTGTAACCTTCCGTTCTCATTCCCCCCCCCCCCTCAGGATTTACAGTGATTCCCTTCCTCTGCAGTTTGATTGTATTCAGCAGTTCCCACGAGTTTCCGAGCTAACCAGCATTTGCGGAGCCCAAAGCCGTTCACCCGCATGTCACCCTTTTCCTGTGGCAGCTGAGCATCTTCTCCTGACAGGATCCCTCCACCTAACCCCTGGCACCTCCAGCGCCAATGCTACAGCGGGCAAGGTTCTCCTGTGGGGACACCATTGGCTACTGCCCTCCAAACCGATTCTCTCACCAAAGTTAACTCTGCATCGACCATTGCGGAACATAATTACAGTGAAAGTCCAATAATCCGTTATCCACTTGCTCTGAAATCCCACCAGACTCACAACGTGGCATTCTCCAAGTTTCTTTTTATACCCACCAGGGCCGTGGATTCAGAAATAAACTTTATTCATAATAAAAGATATACAGAAGCCATGTATGTCTCCCTGCTTTGCTGGTAGCACAGTCAGCCCAGTATCACCTGACACAAAATATGCAACTAAAGGTCCTGGAACAGAAGGCAGTTTACATTTAGAACATAAAGCATGAAGGAGGGAGTCTTACTGAAACCTTTCAAATATTTAAAGGATGTTTCCAATAATGGGGAGTCCAGGACTTGGAGACACAGTCTCGAATACAAGTGTCTTTAGAAGAGAGAGGAGAGAAACTGCCTAAACTGGGTCTTCGGATATTGCCTTAGTAACTAATTATAATATTAAGCATCGCTATTATTAAATAACAACCAGCCCTTTATCTCCTGAATATAGAGACACTAAAGATGGGTTACATCGTGTTATTAGAGAATTAACTTCAGTAAGGGAGTAATTTCCATGATCGTGATATCTGTACATTAGAGCATGCAGGGTTGTTTAAACATCATACCAGCTGAGTACTATCCTCTGGAATGCAGTTGTTACCAAGAATGTGGGTGTTTCTGCTGAACCTTGCCTGCACTGTTTTCAGACCTGTGGCAGAAAGAGTGAAGGGTAAAGTTCAGCTGGAATGGAAGTTCTCCCTCTCATTATCTCAAACAAATGTTCACTGATCAAAATCTTGCCTGGAGTGCTTAGCAACGTGACTTAAACTGACATAATTTATGGTTTAATCTTTCCAGTTAATAACATAATTATACTTCACTGAAAAGGTGATTGGTGAGGAGGACCTCCCTTGCAAATACCCGAGTTCCTCTTGACAAAATCCAGTCATGCAAGGAAAATGCTCTGAAGAAGAAATGCCCATCTCAGTCGATCTCCTATTGCTTGATTGAGAGGGGCTGCTCCTGTAATTCCCCCACCCATGCAGGACCAACCATGACCCGATTGGGTAGCCAGCAGGCTTGAGGGGCTGAGTGGCTTATTCCTGCTTCTAAAGCGTGTGCTTGCAAAGTGGCCCGGTGGCACAGCTGGAGAGAGCCTCAGCACCAGAAACCTGGGGTCAAGCCTAACGTCCAGCACTGTCTGTGTGCAATGTGCATATTCTCCCTGTCACTGTGTGGGTTTCCTCCAGGTGCTTCGGTTTCCTCCCACATCCAGAGACATATGGGTGAGGGTGGGGGGGTTAATTTGCCACTGCAGGTTGCTCCCAGGGCTGGGTGAGGAATACAGAGATGCTCAGAGTCAGGGAGAAGTACAGTACAGAAACAAGCCATTGGCCCACCAGATACATGACTCTACTCCCAGTCTCTCCCACGGCAAGACGGATTGGCTGGTTCACAGACTAGGAAAGAATAATGAAAGGTCTGCCCATGACTTTCAGTGCATTTTTTTCTAGGGGAGTATTCTGGTCACCCTGCTAATAGGAAGGATGTCATTAAGCTTAAAGAGGGTGCGGAAAAGATTTACAAGGATGCTACCAGGACTGGAGGGTTTGGATTATAATAGGAGATTGGATGGGCTGGAAGATATATTTACCCTAGCTGAGGAGCCCCAGTAAAATCCTGAGGGGCATAGATAAGGTCAATCTTTTTCCCTAGGTAAGGAAGTCCGAAACTAGAGGACATAAGTTTAAGGTAGGAGAATGTGAGGGGCCAGTTTTTACACGGAGGATTGTGGGAATATGGAACAAGTTACCAGAGGAAGTGGTACAAGTGGGTATAATTAGAAAGTTTAAAAGCCAATTAGACAGATTCATGGATTTAAAAGATTCAGAGGGATACAGACCAAACACAGGTAAATGGGACCAGCTAAGATAGGCGACTTGGTCAGCATGGACAAATTGACTGAAAGGACAGTTTCTATTCTGCTTAACTCTATGACTCTATTCGAGTGTTTGCCTAACTGACCCACCTGACTCTAGGGAAAGGTACTGATAAGGGGGCTGCCTCAGCAGGGAGGTGTCCGACAGGCAGGTTGCAACTATGGAGGAGCCGAATCCCAGGACCATTCATAAATCCAGTGGGAATTTGGGAGAAATGGCTTTGGCCAGGGATTGCTGGGAATATGGGGACTTGGCACGGCTCTCTTGTAGGCTGGACCATCTGCTTCAGAGGCGCAAGTCCACAGTGAGTTCAATGAGTTTGGTATCTTGTAGCTGCCAAACCTGAAATAAGAACTGACTGTTCCTTCCCTCACTCGTCCTACCACTGGTGGAATGCAGGTGGCAAAATACAGCAAGTCATTCCTTTGCAAAAAAAATGTTCCCAATGCCTGCAGTAAATAACTCAATTGGTGCAATTTCTGGTACACCCAACACACATTGAATCTCATGGAATGTGTGGCCGAGATATAACAATTGCCGTAAAAAGATCTTTCTCGTGCACTGAGTGGGTTCCCTATTCAGTGTGGTCTCTCACACACAGTTTCCCATTTTCCCCAGTTAACAAGTTACAGCAAGTCCTATGCCCCAGACCCTCAGCTGAGCCCTGATGCCAACCAGGACTCCCTTCTTGTCGGTTTTCCTTTCCCAATAGCGTACGGATGTGCAGGTTAATTAACCAATGCCCCGAGTGCATAGGTGAGTGATAGCATGTGGGCAGAGTTAACGGGTGTGTGGGGAGAATACACAGGTTAAGGCAGGATTAGTGTAAATATGTGACTGACGTGCAGCACAAATGATGGCTGAAGGACCCATCTCCCTGATTTGGCTTGGGCTGGCTCAGATAAAGTTATGTCCTCAGACTTTTTGAGGAAGTTCTGTCACGCAAGACTCATCTTGCAAGCCACAATGGTTGTAATAGAAGTCTTGACCCAGTGACTAATACAGACACAATAGCAGAAGAAAGAAGGAATTGATCCCTCAATAGCAAGATGGATGCTTTCTTCGATGAGTTACTGGGGAAATTACAAAGTAGTGATGGTGAAAACATGGATGTTGGATCCAAGGGAAAGCAGCCAATATTAACCCCTCTCCACAGCTCCCAACCCCTCTTTCTCCCATCTGAATCTCTGAGACAGAGCTAAGTAGACAGACACTGGCTCAGCTCAGCTGTCTAGAAGACCTTCCCAGTGGAGTCAGCCCGCTACAATACAGGCACGTCCCTGCCTACCATCACCAGCAATGTCCGTCATCAACATCCCACCATCAAAACCAGAATCACAATCAGCTTTATTATCACCGGCGTGTGTCATGAAATTTGTTCACCTTGCAGCAGCAGTTCAAAGCAATAGATGATATTAGAGAAAAAAACGCAAGTTACAGTAAGTATATATATATTTAATAGTTAAATTAAGTAAGTAGTGCAAAAATAGAAATAAAAAAAGTAGAGAAGTCATGAACTTGAAACATTAGCTCTGCTTCTGTCTGCCTGATTTCATGATCATTTCCAGCACTGTCCTTCCTCTTTTCTTGGATTTCAAGCATATGCAATGTTTTGCTTTCGTACAAGGGTTGTAGAATCCAGAAAGGGTAATAGAAATTCTTATATGAAGTTTTTATAAGGAATGACTGCATGGATTAGATCTATATTCATTGGAGCTGAGAAGAATGAGAGGAAATCCAATGGAAACCCAACAGGCTTTTAAACTTTCTAATTATACCCACTTGTACCACTTCCTCTGGTAACTTGTTCCATATTCCCACAATCCTCCGTGTAAAAACTGGCCCCTCACATTCTCCTACCTTAAACTTATGTCCGAATCAGTGACCTTGACGGAAGCTGTGACTGGTAAGTGGCAGCAGGGAGCATCAGCAGCCAAGCGGCACAGATACATCCAGCGTCTTGTTCTATCCCATCAAGCAGTGCAGGCATAGCAAAAACAACTCAGCTTCTGACTAAATGTATATTAGAAGCAAGCCCCACTGAATTACCCCATAACATGGAATGCAAGCTCGTGCAGTGGTCGAGAGTCCTGGCTCTCATTTGGAAGAAGTGATGAACAATGTCCGGTTTGTCTGCTTAGACAGGTACAGAGGATCCCAGCGCATTATGCCAGAGAGAGAAGGGCCTTTCTCCCTGATCGGCTTTCTAAGTGTTAACTGGCCTCTCACCTCAGTGGTGAATACAGTCAAAGGATCACACAGCACAAAACAGCCCCTTCAGTCAAACGAGCCCACATTGACCACCAAGCGCCCATTAATCCTACCCTAACCCAGTTTATTTTCTCTGTTTCTGCACCAATTTCCACCACCTTCATGCACTAAGGGCAATTTTGGGTAGGATGGCAGCAGGACTACCTACTGCTCTACTGTGCAACCCTTCCAGACTGTTTTCACCTGGCCCTGTGTATTTTTCACTCAGTTCTGTGCTTTGTACCTCTTTACTCTTTCTGGATGCTTTGCATCTTCCTCCTCGTAGACCACTGCAAAAGATAGATAAGCAAGCTGAGAAATCCTATGCCTCAGAATGGATCCCTCCTCAGAACGGATATTTCCTGGGCTTGAAATCACAGCCAGTGCAAACCTGGTGAGAGAAATTCCACCCACAACCCACGTCATTGCAGCTAACAATTTCCAACCAACAGGCATACGTATAACAGCCTCACCAGGCTCATAATCCACACTTCTCAACACAACTGAAGTCCTCCATTCCACAGATGCACCGTCAGTTCCATTCCCTGAAATGTACGGCTGAGGATCTGTCCTGCATAAGCTTAAGCCGACCTCCGCAATAGAATGGCGTGGATCACCACTTGCACTGCTATTGACTTGTGTTGGCCAAGTTTCTCAATTAAGGTCTTGTTTTTGTATGGCCTCAATAGCACAGAGGGCCTCACGTCACAAAACAATTCCCACTGTAATTTTATGTACAATTTACGTAAGTTTATGTTCTGTGTTGAGGTCCACACTCTGCCCCCTCCCCCAGCTGCCTATCACCTCCCTCATGGTTCCGCCTCCTTCTACTACCCATTGTGTTTTCCCCTATTCCTTCTTCACCTTTCCTGTCTATCACCTCCCTGCCTCCCCTCCCTCACCCCTTTATCTTTCCCCTTACTGGTTTTTCACCTGGAACCTACCAGCCTTCTCCTTCCCTCCCTCCCCCCACCTTCTTTATAGGGTCTCTGCCCTGTCCCTCTACAGTCCTGACGAAGGGTTCCAGCCCGAAACATTGACTGATCGTTTCCACGGATGCTGCCCGACCTGCTGAGTTCCTCCAGCGTGTTGTATGTGTACAGTTAATGTTCTGTGTGTTTATGTCCTATGTGTACTGTGTATTTTCTGTGCTGATGTCTATAACTATGTGTACAGTTTATGGTCTGCCTCTTAACGTTCTAACCTATGTGAACAATTTATGTTCAGCACGTTCACGTCCATACCTCTGTGTGCAGTTAATGTTCGTGTTGGTGTACATACCTATGTGTTGAGTTTATCTTCCCTGTTGATGTCCATACTGATGTGTATAGTTTACATTCTGGGTGTTTATGTCCTTACCTATACGTTCTGTGTATGCTCTGCGTTGCTGTCCATACCTATTCTACAGTTTATTTTTTCTGTGCTTTGTTTTAACATTTATTCATTTACGGGATGTGGACGTCACCAGCTAAGCCAGCATTTATTGCCCATCCCTAGTTGCCCTTGAGAAGGTGGTGATGAGCTGCCTTCTTGAACCACTGCAGTCTCTGAGGAGTAGGGACACCCACAGTGCTGTTAGGGACAGAATTCCATGATTTTGACCCAGCAAAAATGGAGGACGGCGATATGTTTCCAAGTCAGGATGGTGAGTGACTTGGAGGGGGATTTCCAAGTGTTGGTGTTCCCAGGTATCTGCTGTTCTCGTCCTTCTAGATGGTCGTGGTCGTGGGTCTGGAAGGTGCTGCATTAGGAACTTTGGTGCGCTGTTGCAGTGCATCTTGTGGATAGTACACACTGCTGCAACTGTGCATCGATGGTGGAGGGATTGGATGCTTGTGGAAGGGGTACCAATCAAGTGGGCTGCCTCATACTGGACAGTGTCAAGCTCCTTGAGTGTTGATAGAGCTGCACTCATCCAGGGGAGTGGTGAGTATTCCACTACACTCCTGACCTGAGCCATATACATGGTTGGCAGGCTTTGGGGAGTCAGGAGGTGAGTTATACGCTGCAGGATTCCTAGCTTTTGACCTGATCTGGTAGCCACAGTGTTTATATGGCTAGATCAGTCAGCTTCCTGTCAAAGGTAACCCCAAGGATGTTGATAGTAGAGGATTCAGTGATGGTGATGCCACTGAATGTCAAGGGACGATGGCTAGAGCCTCTCTTGTTGGAGATGGTCATTGCCTGACACTTGCTTGTCTCAAATGTTACTTGCCACGTGTCAGCCCAAGCCTGGATATTGTCCGGGTCCTGTTGCATTTGCGTATGAACTGCTTCACTATCTGAGGAGTCACGAATGGCGCAGAACATTGTGCAGTCATCTGTGAACATCTCCACTTCTGACCTTATGATGGAAGGAAGGTCACTGATGAAGCAGCTGAAGATGGTTGGTCCTAGGATGCTTCCCTGAGGAACTCCTGTATAGATGTCCTGAGGATGAGATGATTGACCTCCAACCACCACAACCATCTTCCTTTGTGTCAGGTGTGATTCCAACCAGTGGAGGGTTTCCCCCTAATTCCCATTGACTCCATTTTGGCTAGGGCACCTTGATGCCATACTCAGTCAAATGCTGCCTTGATGTTGAGGGCTATCACTCTCGCCTCACCTCTGGTACTTTGCTCTTTGGTCTATGCACGACAGCGCTGTTGGTGACTCCTTCCATTACTCTGCGGATGATTGAGAGTAGACTGATAGAGCGGTAATTGGCTGGGTTGGACTTGTCCTGTTTCCTGTGTACAGGACATACGGTATCTGGGCAATTTCCTACATTGCTGGGTAGATGCCAGTGTTATAGCTGTACTGGAACAGCTTGACTAGTGGTGCGGCAAGTTCTGGATCACAAGTCTTCAGGACTATTTCTGGGATTTTGTCTGGGCCCATAGCCTTCACAGTGTCCAGTGCTTTCAGCTGTTTCTTGATATCACATGGAGTGAATCAGATTGACTGCATACTGACATCTGAGAAGCTGGGGACTTCTGGAGCAGGCCGAACTGGATCTTCTATTTTGCACTTCTGACTGAAGATTGTTGCAAATGCCTCAGCCTCATCTTCTGCACATGAGTGCTGGGCTCCTCTATCATTGAGGACGGGGATATTCGTGGAGTCTCCTCCCCCAGTGAGGTGTTTGTCCATCACCATTCACGGCTGGATGTGGCAGGACTACAGAGGTTGGATCTGATCAGTTGGTTGTGGGACCACTTAGCTCTGTCTCTTACTTGCTGCTTATGCTGTTGGGCATGCAAGTATCCTGTATTGTGGCTTCACCAGGGTGACGCCTCATACTGAGGTATGCCTGGTGTTGTTCTCGGCATGGCCTCCTGCACTAATGTTAGAGTGGGGGACATGTCGGGCCATGAGGTTACAGATTGGAGTTGAGTACAATTCTACTGCTGCTGATGGCCCACAGCACCTCACAGATGCCCAGTCTTGGGCTGCGAGATCTGTTCAAAGTCTATTCCATTTAGCACAGTGGTAGTGCCACACAACACAGTGGAGGGTTTCTTCAACATGGAGACGGGATTTAGTCTCCACCATACTGTGTGGTGGTCACTTCCACCAGTGCTGTCATGAACAGATGCTTCCGCAGCAGGCAGGTTGGTGAAAATGAGATCAAGTGTGTCTTTCCCTCTTGTTGGTTTCCTCACCACCTGCTGTGTTGATGTCCATACCTCTGTGAACAGCATATGTTCTGTGTGTTGATCTCTATACTTATGTGTAGATTTTATCTTCTGTATTGATGTCCATACCTATGTGTATGGTTTATGCCTTATGTTGGTGCCCATAACTATGTGTACAGTTTATGTTGCGTGTCTATATATCCTTCCCTAAGCATTCTGTGTATTTTCTGTGTTATGATGTCCATACCCATGTGTACAGGTTACGTTCTGTGTTGGTGTCCATACCTGCATGTACAATTTACGTTCCGTGTTGGTGTCCGTACCCGCATGTACAATTTATGTTCCGTGTTGGTGTCTGTTGTGTATGTGGGTGTTTACACAACAATATCATTAATAAAAACACTAGAGACTGGAGCTAAGTTAACAGGGGCTTTTACTTACGGAACCCGAACTGAACACATATACTGTATACAGATCAATACGTGCCTAATAGCGCATGCGCAAAAACGTGTTACTACGACATCAAATAGTCCCATGTTAAACAGTAGGCTATATGGTACACTCCTCCCCTTTTATTTTAAAAGTGTATCAACTGTTATTCTTTTAGGGGCACTATGCTAAACAAATACTGTATGTGTACCCTTAATATACAGTACAAACACCAACCGTTTAATTAGTAACTTAATAATATGAAACTATAACAAAGTAATGTAATAATAATAATTATTATTATAACTGAAGTTTCTTGGGGGCGCCTTCTCTGCCTCTCTGGGTAACGTCTGCCCTGCAATGTTTGATTTGGGGATTTGTCTCCACAGGTACATCAGGTGGGTCCTCAGCACTGATGACAGGCTTATCTGTGGGCGAGGCTGATGTGGTCACATCAGGAGTGTTTTGTTTCTATGTTTGGAGAGTCAGGGCAGGGTGTTGTTGCGTTTTCCACCTGAGCATTCAGGATTTGATCCACATGACGACGCCATACGTTCTGTCCCACCTGTACACTATACACCAGCGGCCCATCAATGCGGAAATTGTACCCGGCTGCCACTTTTCCGTCCGGTAATCACGTGCAAGAACTGCCTGTCCCACATTGAAGCTCCATGTTGACTTAACATTCAAGTGTTTGAACTGTCTGTTCTCCACATCACACCGTACATCTGGTTTGAGAAGATCCATGCGGGACCTCAGGTTCCTGTTCAGAAACATCATTGCTGGAGTCTGGTTAGTGGTTGCATGTACTGCGTTACGGTAGTCAAGGAGAAAGCTGTCTATCTTGTGTTGTAGTGGTCGATTTTCACTGTCCCTTGCCTTGAGGGCTTTCTTGAATGTTTGTCCAAATCTTTCTGCCAAGCTATTTGTAGATGGATGTTAAGGAACCGATGTAAAGTGCTTGATTCCATTGTTCTTCACAAAACTTCAGAATTCTTCAGAGACAAATTGTCGTACATTGTCTGTGCACGTTTGTTGTGGTATGCCATTCCGGGCGAACATGGTCCTCAGCACTGTAATGGTCTTTTCCGATGTGGTTGTCTTCATTTTGATGATCTCTGGCCATTTGTAATATACATCAATGGCGATTGAAAAGATAGAGTCCATAAATGGTCCAGCAAAGTCGATGTGCGCTCGCTGCCATGGTGATGAGGGCCACTCCCACAGATGGAGAGGGGATTGTGATGGTATGTTCTGGATCTTTTGACATCCAGAGCAGTTCTTGGTCAAGTCCTCAATCTGTTTACTGATTCCTGGCCACCACACATAGGCACAGGCAAGACTTTTCATCTTCACGGTACCCAGGTGCCCTTTGTGCAGTTCCTCCAGCACTCTGGTGTGTAACTTGGGAGGAATCACAACTCGTGAGCCACACATTAGTGTTCCCCGACACACTGACAACTGCTCCTCCCTCACTGAGAAGGCTGGAAACAGTGTGTTACCCTGTGCTGGCCATCCCTTTACCCTGATGTCATACACTTTTGACAACGTAGGGTCATTGCGTGTTTCTCTTTCAATAAGGCTGTTTGTTACCGGTAATTGTTCAACTATTGTTGTGTGAAAGATCTCTGCTGAATCCATTTGCGTAGTTACCTCGGAAGTGGGCAGTGGTAAATGTGACAAACCATCTGTGTTGCCGTGCTGCTTGGTTCCCTTGTGTTCGATGTCGTACCTGTGACCTCCTAAGAAAAGAGACCATCGCTGCAGCCTTTGTGCTGAAATCACTGGAACGCCTTTCCTTGGGTTGAAGATTGACACGAGAGGCTAATGGTCAGTCAACAGGGTAAACGTTTGGCCATACAGATAGTGACTAAACTTCTTGACTCCCCACACGAGGCTTAGGGCCTCCCTGTCAATCTGTGCGTAGTTGTGTTCAGCTGAAGTTAGTGTTCTTGAGGCAAAAGCTATTGGTCTTTCAGAGCCATCTGGAAACTTGTGCGATAACACAGCTCCTATCCCATGGGGCGAGGCATCACAAGCCAGTCGGATTGGTAAGGAGGGGTCAAAGTGCACGAGCACCCCTTCTGAAGTTATGAGTCTTTTAGTTTCTTGAAACACTTTCTCACAGCTCTCAGTCCTCTTTCATTGTGTCCTTGTCTGTAATAATGCATTTAGTGGGTGTAAGACTGTGGATAGGTTAGGCAAGAACTTGTGGTAGTAGTTCACTAGACCAAGATATGCTCTCAGCTGAGACACATTTTCAGGTGGTGGTGCCTTAACCACTTCTTTCTTGTCTTGATCACATGCCCACAGTATGAGACTTCCTTTCTGAAAACCTCACATTTCTGTCGATTAGCTCTGAGCCCATATTCTCGTAACCTGGTGAGCACTTGTTTTAGGTTAGAAGGATGTTCATTGTCATCTTTGCCGGCGACAATGATGTCATCCAGGTAACACTGAGTCCCTGGAATCCCCTGCAGGACCTGGTCCATTACCCTTTGCCGGATTGCAGGAGCTGATGCTATACCAAACACCCACCTGTTGTACTGATAAAGTCCTTTGTGTGTATTTATTGTCAGGTATTTCTTGGATGCTTCCTCGATTTCCATTTGGAGATAAGCCTGGGCCAAATCGATTTTTGTGAATGTTCCCTTCCTGACAGGGAAGGAAAGATGTCCTCAGTACGAGGTAGAGGATACTGTACTGTGCAGAGAACTGGGTTAACAGTCACTTTAAAGTCTCCACATATGCGCACCTTGCTTTGTTTTCCTGGTTTTGTGCTGGAGGTTTTCTTCATCACTGGAACAGTAGGCATGGCCCATTCACTCCAATCCACCTTTGATAGGACCCTAGTCTGCCCAGATTTTTCAGCTCTGCCTCTACTGTAGGATGGATTGCATATGTCACTGGCCTGGCTTTGTAAAATTTTGGACATGCATTTTCCTCGATCTCAATCTTTGCTTTCATGCCTGGAAGTGTTCCTATTCCTTTCATGAAGACTTCCTCAGAGTCAGTAAGTATTTGTGACAGTCCCTCAGATGTAGCCTTGCTGCCCTCCTTTGCTGACACATCTAGTGCCTTGATGGTGGGCCAATCCAACTGAATTTTCCTGAGTGATTCACGTCCCAGCAACAGTGATCCTCCATTTTTCAGTACATAGAGGTTCAGTTGCTGAGTTTTACCTCCGTGGGTCACTGTCACTTTAATTTTGCCTTCGGGACGCACTTTCTGTCCTGTGTAAGTCTTTAGCAGTAGTTTAGTTTGTTTCAGAGGTATGTGTGAAAACAGTCATTTGTAGTCGTGTACAGAGATCACTGTTAAAGCTGAGCCTGTGTCCAACTCCATGTTCAGTCTCACGCCTGCCATTTGTGGAGTGATCCATATTACTCTTCGATCATCTGTCTCTTCCACGCTGTGAAGTGGCAGACAAGACAATTCACTTTTGTCTGAGTCATTTTCATCAGAATTGCTTTCTTTCATTTTGTGCACATTGTTGTATTTTCCTTTCTGGTGTTTCTTGTTTCGCAGTATTTTGTCCTTTTCCTGCTGTTTACTAGCTTTGCATACTCTGCCAGCGTGGCCCTGTTTGCCACAGTTTCGGCATTCTTTATCTTTAAACCAACAACCATCATGGTCATGTGACCTGTTCCCACAATAGTAACATTTCTTTCCTTCATTTCTGCGCAGTGACACTTTATTCATAACATATTCCAAAGATTTTTGTTGTATCTCTGAAGCACGTCGTGCGGCTATTTCTAATGATATTGAGATATTTAGCGCTTTCTCTAATGTAAGGTTTTTTTCACACAGGAGCTTCTTCTGTGTGGTTTCACAGAGCATGCCACACACTAACCTGTCCCTCAATGCGTCTGATAGACCAGCTCCAAATTGACAATGTTCCAATTATTTGGGCAATTCAGCACAATATTCAGAAATGCTTTCATTTTTGCTCTGATTCCATTTAAGGAATTTAACCCTTTCAGCGATGACCAGCGGTTTGGGGTTTAGATGCTGTTGGAGGCTGTTAAATGCTATTTGCTTGAAAGTTTTGTCAGCTGGCTTTTCAGGGGTTAACAAGCTCCGTAGTAGGCCATCTGTTTTCGCGCCCATTACACTTCAGACTACGTCCAAACTAGACCGGATAAATCCATAACCAAAGCTTTTTCTCTTCGTTTTGACCCTCCATCCACACTGAAACGGCGTTTTCCTCCCCCGAAAACTGAGCTTTTCTAAAACGCTCTCCAGAGTGTGAAAACCTGAAAATGTCAGTTGGGTGGTGTAGTGTGTATGGGGTAACTGGAGCTTTTTAAAAACGCTGACATGACATGCTGGAACAGATGGTATATCATTGTTTTCTTCAATGTATATAGCGTTCTTTATAGCGGTCGAGGATGTCGTTGTATTTGGTTTGGCACGACTCCCAGTCCCACGTTCTCCACTGCTTTGCTGACTTTATAGTCATTTGTAACTCGTAGAAACAGCTCGACTTCATTGTCTGTCTAAACGAAGAAGTCCAGTCTGCTTTTTCCAGCGGAGGTTTTCTTTGTATTCCTCAAAGACCTTGTTGAAAACTTTCTTTTGCTGTTGTTGTAGGTACTCTAGTTTTTGACCAATGGAAATAGAAACATAGAAACATAGAAACATAGAAAATAGGTGCAAGAGTAGGCCATTCAGCCCTTCGAGCCTGCACCGCCATTTATTATGATCATGGCTGATCATCCAACTCAAAACCCCGCCCCAGCCTTCCCTCCATACCCCCTGACCCCTGTAGCCACAAGGGCCATATCTAACTCCCTCTTAAATATAGCCAATGAACTGGCCTCAACTGTTTCCTGTGGCAGAGAATTCCACAGATTCACCACTCTCTGTGTGAAGAAGTTTTTCCTAATCTCGGTCCTAAAAGGCTTCCCCTCTATCCTTAAACTGTGACCCCTCGTTCTGGACTTCCCCAACATCGGGAACAATCTTCCTGCATCTAGCCTGTCCAATCCCTTTAGGATCTTATACGTTTCAATCGGATCCCCCCTCAATCTTCTAAATTCTAACGAGTACAAGCCCAGTTCATCCAGTCTTTCTTCATATGAAAGTCCTGCCATCCCAGGAATCAATCTGGTGAACCTTCTTTGTACTCCCTCTATGGCAAAGATGTCTTTCCTCAGATTAGGGGACCAAAACTGCACACAATACTCCAGGTGTGGTCTCACCAAGGCCTTGTACAACTGCAGTAGTACCTCCCTGCTCCTGTACTCGAATCCTCTCGCTATAAATGCCAGCATACCATTCGCCTTTTTCACCGCCTGCTGTACCTGCATGCCCACTTTCAATGACTGGTGTATAATGACACCCAGGTCTCGTTGCACCTCCCCTTTTCCTAATCGGCCACCATTCAGATAATAATCTGTTTTCTTATTTTTGCCACCAAAGTGGATAACTTCACATTTATCCACATTAAATTCCATCTGCCATGAATTTGCCCACTCACCCAACCTATCCAAGTCACCCTGCATCCTCTTAGCATCCTCCTCACTGCTAACACTGCCACCCAGCTTCGTGTCATCTGCAAACTTGGAGATGCTGCATTTAATTCCCTCATCCAAGTCATTAATATATATTGTAAACAACTGGGGTCCCAGCACTGAGCCTTGCGGTACCCCACTAGTCACCGCCTGCCATTCTGAAAAGGTCCCATTTATTCCCACTCTTTGCTTCCTGTCTGCTAACCAATTCTCCACCCACACCAATACCTCACCCCCAATACCGTGTGCTTTAAGTTTGCACACTAATCTCCTGTGTGGGACCTTGTCAAAAGCCTTTTGAAAATCCAAATATACCACATCCACTGGTTCTCCCCTATCCACTCTACTAGTTACATCCTCAAAAAATTCTATGAGATTCGTCAGACATGATTTTCCTTTCACAAATCCATGCTGACTTTGTCCGATCATTTCACCGCTTTCCAAATGTGCTGTTATCACATCCTTGATAACTGACTCCAGCAGTTTCCCCACCACCGACGTTAGGCTAACCGGTCTATAATTCCCCGGTTTCTCTCTCCCTCCTTTTTTAAAAAGTGGGGCTACATTAGCCACCCTCCAATCCTCAGGAACTAGTCCAGAATCTAACGAGTTTTGAAAAATTATCACTAATGCATCCACTATTTCTTGGGCTACTTCTTTAAGCACTCTAGGATGCAGACCATCTGGCCCTGGGGATTTATCTGCCTTCAATCCCTTCAATTTACCTAACACCACTTCCCTACTAACATGTATTGCACTCAGTTCCTCCATCTCACTGGACCCTCTGTCCCTTACTATTTCTGGAAGATTATTTATGTCCTCCTTAGTGAAGACAGAACCAAAGTAATTATTTAATTGGTCTGCCATGTCCTTGCTCCCCATAATCAATTCACCTATTTCTGTCTGCAGGGGACCTACATTTGTCTTTACCAGTCTTTTCCTTTTTACATATCTATAAAAGCTTTTACAGTCCGTTTTTATGTTCCCCGCCAGTTTTCTCTCATAATCTTTTTTCCCCTTCCTAATTAAGCCCTTTGTCCTCCTCTGCTGAACTCTGAATTTCTCCCAGTCCTCAGGTGAGCCACTTTCTCTGGCTAATTTGTATGCTACTTCTTTGGAATTGATACTATCCCTAATTTCTCTTGTCAGCCACGGGTGCACTACCTTCCTTGATTTATTCTTTTGCCAAACTGGGATGAACAATTGTTGTAGTTCATCCATGCAACCTTTAAATGCTTGCCATTGCATATCCACCGTCAATCCTTTAAGTGTCATTTGCCAGTCTATCTTAGCTAATTCACGTCTCATACCTTCAAAGTTACCCCTCTTTAAGTTCAGAACCTTTGTTTCTGAATTAACTATGTCACTCTCCATATTAATGAAGAATTCCACCATATTATGGTCACATAATATAGCACAACATCGCCGCGGAAACGGAAATAGTATACCGTTTCCTCTTCGCTTGTTTTCTGTAGGTGTGTCCTGCACATGCCCAGTAGGAGGAGATTCGCCCAAATATCCGTTTTAATGTGGACAGAGGTATTTTCAAAAACACCTGGTGTGGACGCCTATCATTTTTACACGAAACCGGTGTTTTCAAAATTATCTGGTCTAGTGTGGATGTAGCCTAAATAAGATGCTGGTTTTCTTTTCTGCATTAAGATCATTAGCATCACAATATAACTCTATTTTTTCAATATAAGTTGCCCAGTCTTCAATGCCGCTATCAAATGCTGTAATGGTTCCAATTAATGCCATCCTTGTTGTGTTAATTTTTCCTTGTTATGTCAATTAAGCCCCAGTCCCTTGATTTCTTTTCGACTCACATGACCTTTTTTTGCTAGCGTCGTGAGCGTACCCTGGCTCTCCCTTCTGAGGCAGGCAGACCCTCAGACCTGGGGTCAGCACTGGCTGTGGTCTCGCCTGGATGTGCCGCGGTCCGACTGTGTCTTTCGATCTCCCGACGTTCCTGACTCCAGCTGAACTCCTGCTTCCTTTAAGACTAGTGGCCTCACTTTGCCTCTTCCAAGTGCCGTTATCAATTAAGACACAGCGTTCTGATACGATGCAGGTTCATTAACCAATTTGTTCTTTATGTGGCCGTTTACACAACAATATCATTAATAAAAACACTAGAGTCTGGAGTTAAGTTAACAGGGGCTTTTATTTCATGGAACCCAAACTGAACACATATACTGTATACAGATCAATACGCGCCTAATAGCGCATGCTCAATAATGTGTCACTACGACATAAGATAGTCCCATATTATACAGTAGGCTTTATGGTACAGTGTCCATACCGGTGTGTACAGTTTACGTTCCTTGTTGGTGTCCGTACCCGCGTGTACAAGTGACGTTCTGTGTTGGCATCCATACCCGTGAGTACAGTTTATATTCTCCATCTCCCATACACCACCCACATAACACTTCCACAAAACACTCCCACACAACACTCTCACACATCTCCCCCACAGTAAACCCACTCATCAGCCCTACACAAAACACAAAACAGACCAAATAGCAACTCATACAACACTACACAACACACATTTAGAACACCCTCACCACACACCCACAGTAATCATCCTCACAGCACCTACCGACACAGCAAAACCAAACTGACATACCCTAACAACACCATACATAACCCACCTCTGCAACACCGACCCCCTCCACACATATACAGGTCTGAAATCTCTACCCGACGCTCCCTCACGACGTTTCCTGGTAACTCAGCCCGACCTTGCAATCTGAGAGCGAACACACAGTGCGTGGCAGTCTCACAAAGCGGCCTTACGATCTGTCCTCGTCCCTTCCACTCACAACACTGTCACCAAGCACAGCCTCACAAGACTCTAAGCACAGGCTGACAACGCACGCTCTCGTGCTGCTGCCAGCTTTCCATTGGGTCCCATTATATGGAATGTCGTTGCTCACAATTACAATCACATGGATCGTTGCTCTTTGCAGGAGGTTACAGCATGACAGAATGACAGACACATGCCAATATTGAAGATGCTGAAAATATTGAGGAACAAGACCTCCTGAACATCTCACACTGAGCCTGCTTTCTGATGTGCTCTCCCCATCTCCATCGACCACCTTTGGAGAGAAGCTGGTATTCCGCTATCTCCTGCCTCACCCCAACTCCCCCTCTTTTCGAGCTTCCCTTGGAGGACTTAGCAATGGACAGATGGTGCTGCCAGTCTGTAGGTCAAGGGTACAGGTTAGATTATTGTCATACAAACCAGGGTGCAAAGAAATCCCTTGATCGTGTGAAGCTTAGAGAGAAACAGATGCACATGGTAATAGTAAATACGTTTGTACAACAAAGAAGAGCACAAAAGAAGATTTGAAAGTGCAGCACCCCTTTGTAAAATGCACACAGATTCACAAATTGCTTTATCTTGTAACAGTTTGGAATTGCAGTCTTTGTGAGAACTCATCAGGAGAGGAAGCAGAGGCTGACACCCAGGAGAACACCTTCATAGTCTTTATATAGAAGTTTAATTTGCTAGAGCTTCCCAGAAGTGCTCTAGAAATGTAGATCTGATCCTCATAAGGAGGTGTTAGGAGCTGAGTGGAATTTATGGCCGTGTGCACACGCACTCTGAGTTACAGATATAATGAAATATTGGCTTCCAGCAGAGTCGCGGGCATGCAGAGTCAAATGTCACATTGAACGTAAGATATACATAAAATGTACAAGACAATAAAACATCCATATGAAAAAATCACGATCAGAGACATCCATATGATAGTGCAAGAGGCTGTCTGTCATGTTGTGTTGCTCAGTTAGGGTTAGGATTATACAGGTTGGTTGAAGAAGATGGTGTTTGTAGTTAAGTAAATGTTCCTGAACCCGGTGCAGTGGGACTTCAGGTTTCTGTGCCACCTGCCTGACATAGAAACTAGACGAGTACATGCCCTGTACGGTGGGCATCCCTGATGACTGATGCCAGCTTCTTGAGGCCACGCCTCCCGTAGGTACTGAAGATGGTGAGGAGGGAGGGCTGTGCCTGTGATGAACCAGGCTGCTTTCACTACTCTCTACAGCCTTCCTGGGCACTCGATTTCCCATACCGGGCCATAGGATGTTTTCAACAGAGCATCTGTAGATGGACAGGTCGTTAAACATATTGAAAGAGGAGGTTGCAAGTAAAGTAGAGATCTCTATAAGGGTTTCTAGAGCAAGTTTGGGCATTGGAAGCCATGGTGGAGCTATGAAAATCAAGGATACACTGGAGCTGGAGGTCAGAGACATTGGGAGCTGTGAGGGGAACTTGTAAACAAGCCAAAAATTGTTTTTGTGAACTTTGAGCAGCCAAGAGCAAAGTTTATCAACAAGAATGGCCAACAGTCAGTCAGTGACAGTGCTGATCGCAGCCTCATTCTGGGATCAGGGAACATAACAACAGGGTGTGGTTCACAGTCTAATCAGGAACACACAGTGGGGTTGACTCAGTGCTGCCTGAGAGAACAGGTTGTTACATGGAGTCAAGGGGCCAGGACTGGGGTTGACTCAATTGGACTTTGATTGACCCTCGGTTGAACTTTGCTCTAGATGTTTAGGCATGCATTTTAGCCTGAGCTTCTAGTGGTTAAATTAGACTCAGGGAGCTTCCACTGCCTTAGGATCCTAAGACACAACTTACACCGTGAAGCAATGTCACAGCGAGGGTTACAGAAAGGCCGAGAGTGCTTCGGGGTGCACGGAGAGGGGTGCAAAGCAGTAAGGGCCGGGTTGAGGGGGCCAGACGGGGAGATGGGCTCAAAGGTGTTTGTCACATAGAGAGGGTGAGGTTCAGAGAGGAAAAATAAATACAACAACCAAATGATGGTGAAAGTTTGAAGTGCAACCTAGAGCAGTGCAAACAAATGCTGAAGTGACAAGAGCGGAGTGGTAGAATTCAGAGTTCAGGAATGTGGCAGCACCACCGGGAAAGCAGAGTGAAAGAGGCGATTGGTTCACAAGTCTGATGGCGGTGGGGAAGAAGCTGTCCTTGAGTCTGTCATCCAGGCTTTAGACTCCCAGGTCTTCTCCCGCAGGGTAGAATATATTACAACTTCAGAAGCTGGGTATTCTGCAGCACCTGTTCCAACTGATTGTCCACCATCTACAAATCAACAGTGTGAGAGAACACTCTTCACTTGCCTGGAAGGTTTGGAACCATCCAGGGCTTCTCTCTGGAGCTGGCAACTTCCAGCCAGCGGTGACACCCAGAGTGGCCAATGAAGATCATTTTATCCCCCTTTTGTTGCAGATTGTCACTGTATTTGTCAGGTGAATCTTCCCTGCACTATAAGCTCTTGGCTCACACTGCATGAAGAGATGTCAACAGCACTGAACTTCCTGCAGTTCCTAGCAATTGCCTGATCCCAACCTTGTCATGAAGGGAAGCTCAGTGATGAACTATCTGCAGACAAGGCCCCTGCCCTTGGAGCTCCTGACATGGTGTACTGCAGTTGGGATGACTGGCCTCCAACAACCACAACACTGCCCCAAAGGTCAAAGCACATTTATTACCCAAGTATGTATACTTTATAGAACCGTGAGATTTGTCTCCTTACAGGGAGCCACAAAACAAAGAAACCCAATACAACCCACTAAAACAAAAGAAGATTGTCAAACACTCAATGTGCAGAGAGGAAAATACAAACTGCAAACAAAGTAAGCAGATCACATTCAGAACTGAAGTTCATGAAAGTGAGTCACAGACGCACTGCCTGAAAAGAGCTTGTACGTTCTCCCCGTAACCATGTGGGTTTCTACGTTCTCCCCGTAACCACGTGGGTTTCTACGCTCTCCCCGTAACCGCGTGGGTTTCTACGTTCTCCCCGTAACCACGTGGGTTTGTACTTTCTCCCCATAACCACATACGTTTATACGTTCTCCCCATAACTCCGTGGGTTTATACGTTCTCCCCAAAACCGCGTGGGTTGGTATGTTCTCCCCATAACTACGTGGGTTTCTACATTCTCCCCGTAACCGCATGGGGTTCTACGTTCTCCCCATAGCCACGTGGGTTTGTACTTTCTCCCCATAACCGCATACATTTGTATGTTCTCCCAATAACCAAGTGGGTTTATACGTTCTCCCTGTAACCACGCGGGTTTGTACTTTCTCCCCATAACCGCATACATTTGTATGTTCTCCCAATAACCACGTGGGTTTATACATTCTCCCCGTAACCGCGTGGGTTTGTACTTTCTCCCCATAACCACATACGTTTGTACGTTCTCCCCATAACCCCGTAGGTTTGTACATTCTCCCCGTAACCACGTGGGTTTCTACGGTCTCCCCATAACCACGTGGGTTGGTATGTTCTCCCCGTAACCACGTGGGATTCTACGTTCTCCCCAAAACCGCGTGGGTTGGTACGTTCTCCCAATAACCACGTGGGTTTATACGTTCTCCCCATAAATGCGTGGGTTTGCACGTTCTCCCCATGACCGCATAGGTTTGAACGTTCTCTCCATAACTGCGTGGGTTTATATGTTCTCCCCGTAACCACATGGGTTTCTACGTTCTCCCCATAACCGCGTGGGTTTATATGTTCTCCCCATAACCACGTGAGTTTCTACGTTCTCCCCATAACCGCGCGGGTTTCTACGTTCTCCCCATAACCACGTTGGTTTATACGTTCTCCCCGTAACCACGTGGGTTTGTAGGTTCTCCCCGTAACGGCGTGGGTTTCTACATTCTCCCAATAGCCGCGTGGGTTTCTACGTTCTACTCACAACCGAGTGGGTTTCCTCCGGGTGCTGTAGTATCCTCCCACAGTCCAAGGACAGACTGCTCAGTAGGTTCACTGCTCTTTGTAAGTTGTGGCATGATTAGGCGTGGATAAATTTCGGGTATTGCTGGGCAGCGCAGCTCTGGGCCCATTCCAGTGTGCATCTCAATAAATAAATACACAAACACAAAGCCGGGCATCACTGCGCCCGATTCAGGAGTCCATTAGTTACAGGACACAACCTCATTCCAGTGCAGAGATGAATAAACCTGGCAGAATAGTGAGCTGAAACGGCCCGTCCCTCACCTCTGGCCCCGACACCCTGACCTTTTCAAACTGACCCAGCGCTAACATCGCCGAAAACCTTGGGTCAAACCTTGTCCTCGGAACCCAGCCCTACCACTATAAAAAGCTCATAATACGGACGACCTTCACATCGACTCTCAATCCTGAAAACACTCACCTCCTCGACTCTCTATCCTGAGCACCCTCACCTCAACTCTCAATCCCGAGAAACCTCACATCATCGACTCTCAAACCTGAGCTCCGTCACCTTGATTCTAAATCCTCAGCACCCTCACCTCCTCGACTCTCAATCCTCAGCAACCTCACCTCGACTCTCAATACTGAGCATCCTCACCTCGACACTCAATCCTGAGCACCATCACATCCTCGACTCTCAATCCTGAGCACTCTCACCTCGACTCTCAATCCTCAGCAACCTCACCTCGACTCTCAATACTGAGCACCCTCACCTACTCGAATCTGAATACTCAGCACTCTCACCTCGACTCTCAATCCTCAGCAACCTCACCTCGACTCTCAATACTGAGCACCCTCACCTACTCGAATCTGAATACTCAGCACCCTCACCTCGACTCTCAATCCTGAGCTCTCTCACCTCGACTCTCAATCCTGAGCACCCTCACCTCGACTCTCAATCCTAAACACCCTCACCTCCTCGACTCTCGATCCTAAGCACCCTCACCTGGACTCACAATCCACTGCACCCTCACCTCGACCCTCAATACTGAGCACCCTCACCACCTCGACTCTCAATCCTGAACTACCTCACTTGCTCGACTCTCAATCCTGAGCACCCTCACTTCCTCGACTCACAATCCTCAGCATCCTCACCTCGACGTTCGAACCTGAACAGCCTCACCTCTCGACTCTCAATCCTGAACACCCTCACCTCGACTCTCAATCTAAGCACATTCACCTCGACTCTCAATCCTGAGCACCCTCACCTCGACTAACAATCCTGAGCACCCTCACCTCGACACTCAATCCTCAGCACTCTCACCTCGTCGACTCTCAATCCTGAACACCCTCACCTCCCTGACACTCAATCCTGAGCACCCTCACCTCGACTATCAATCCTGAGCTCCCTCACCTTGACTCTCAATCCTGAGAACCCTCACCTCGACTCTGAATCCTCAGCACTCTCACTTCCTCGAATATCAATCCTCAACACCCTCACCTCCTCGACTGTCAATCCTGAGCACCCTCACCTCGACTCTCAATCCTGAGCACACCCACCTCCTCGACTCTCAATCCTGAGGACCCTCACCTTGACACTCAATCCTGAGCACCCTCACCTCGAACCTCAATTCTGAGAACCTTCACCTCTTCGACTCTCAATCCTCAGCACTCTCACACAGCCAATCAATCCTGAGCTCCCTCACATCAACGCTCAATCCTGAGCTCTCTCACCTCGACTCTCAATCCTGAGAACCCTCACCTCGACTCTGAATCCTCAGTACTCTCACTTCCTCGACTATCAATCCTCAACACTCTCACCTCCTCGACTGTCAATCCTGAGCACCCTCACCTCGAACCTCAATTCTGAGCACCCTCACTTCCTCGAATCTCAATCCTGAGCACCCTCACCTCGACCCCCAATTCTGAGCACCCTCACCTCCTCGACTCTCAATCATGAGCTACCTCACTTCCTTGACTCTCAATCCTGAGCACCCTCACCTCAACTCTCAATCCTGAGCACAATCACCTCGACTCTCAATCCTAAGCACCCTCACCTCGACTCTCAATCCTCAGCACTCTCACGTCCTCGACTCTCAATCCTGAACACCCTCACCTCAACTCTCAATCCTGAACACCCTCACCTCGACCCTCAAATCTGAGAACCTTCACCTCCTCAACTCTCAGTCCTTAGAATACTCACCTCCTCAGCTCTCAATCCTGAGCACCCTCACCTCGACTCTCAATCCTGAGCTCTCTCACCTCGACTCTCAATCCTGAGCACCCTCACTTCGACTCTCAATCCTCAGCACTCTCACGTCCTCGACTCACAATCCTGAACACCCTCACCTCGACCCTCAAATCTGAGAACCTTCACCTACTCAACTCTCAATCCTGAGCACCCTCACCTCGACCCTCAAATCTGAGAACCTTCACCTCCTCAGCTCTCAATCCTGAGCACCCTCACCTCGACTGTCAATCATCAGCACCGTCACCTCCTCGACTCTCAATCCGGTGCACTCTCACCTCGACTTTCAATCCTGAGCACCCTCACCTCGACACTCAATCCTCAGCACTCTCACCTCGTCGACTCTCACTCCTGAACACCCTCACCTCCCTGACTCTCAATCCTGAGCACCCTCACCTCGACTCTAAATCTTGAGCACACCCACCTCCTCGACTCTCAATCCTGAGGACCCTCACCTTGACACTCAATCCTGAGCACCCTCACCTCGACCCTCAATTCTGAGAACCTTCACCTCTTCGACTCTCAATCCTCAGCACCCTCACCTCGATTATCTATCCTGAGCTCCCTCACCTCGACTCTCAATCCTGAGAACACTCACCTCGACTCTGAATCCTCAGCACCCTCACTTCCTCGACTATCAATCCTCAACACCCTCACCTCCTCGACTGTCAATCCTGAACACCCTCACCTCGACCCTCAAATCTGCGAACCTTCACCTACTCAACTCTCAATCCTGAGCACCCTCACCTCGACCCTCAAATCTGAGAACCTTCACCTCCTCAGCTCTCAATCCTGAGCACCTTCACCTCGACTGTCAATCATCAGCACCGTCACCTCCTCGACTCTCAATCCGGTGCACTCTCACCTCGACTTTCAATCCTGAGCACCCTCACCTCGACACTCAATCCTCAGCACTCTCACCTCGTCGACTCTCAATCCTGAACACCCTCACCACCCTGACTCTCAATCCTGAGCACCCTCACCTCGACCCTCAATTCTGAGAACCTTCACCTCTTCGACTCTCAATCCTGAGCACCCTCACCTCGATTATCTATCCTGAGCTCCCTCACCTCGACTCTCAATCCTGAGAACACTCACCTCGACTCTGAATCCTCAGCACTCTCACTTCCTCGACTATCAATCCTCAACACCCTCACCTCCTCGACTGTCAATCCTGAGCACCCTCACCTCAACTCTCAATCCTGAGCACCCTCACCTCCTCAACTCTCAATCCTGAGCACACTCACCTCGACTCTCAATCCTGAGCACCCTCACCTCCTCGACTCTCAATCCTGAGCTACCTCACTTCCTCGACTCTCAATCCTGAGCACGCTCACCTCGACTCCCAATCCTGAGGACCCTCACCTCGACTCTCAATCCTGAGCACCCTCACCTTGACTCCCAATCCTGAGCACCCTCACCTCGACTCTCAATCCTGAGCACAATCACCTCCTCAACTCTCAATCCTGAGCACAATCACCTCCTCGACTCTCAATCCTGAGGACCCTCACCTTGACACTCAATCCTGATCACCCTCACTTCGACCCTCAATTCTGAGAACCTTCACCTCTTCGACTCTCAATCCTCAGCACCCTCACCTCGACTCTCAATCCTGAGCTCTCTCACCTCGACTCTCAATCCTAAGCACCCTCACCTCGACTCTCAATCCTCAGCACTCTCACCACGACTCTAATTCCTGAGCACTCTCACCTCCTCGACTCTCAATCCTAAGCACCCTCACCTCGACTCTCAATCCTCAGCACCCTCACCTCGACTCTCAATCCTCAGCACTCTCACCTCCTCAACTCTCAATCCTGAGCACACTCACCTCCTCGACTCTCAATCCTGAACTACCTCACTTCCTCGACTCTCAATCCTGAGCACCCTCACTTCCTCGACTCACAATCCTCAGCATCCTCACCTCGACTCTCGAACCTGAACAGCCTCACCTCTCGATCTCAATCCTGAAGACCCTCACCTCGACTCTCAATCTAAGCACATTCACCTCGACTCTCAATCCTGAGCACCCTCACCTCGACTAACAATCCTGAGCACCCTCACCTCGACACTCAATCCTCAGCACTCTCACCTCGTCGACTCTCAATCCTGAACACCCTCACCTCCCTGACACTCAATCCTGAGCACCCTCACCTCGACTATCAATCCTGAGCTCCCTCACCTTGACTCTCAATCCTGAGAACCCTCACCTCGACTCTGAATCCTCAGCACTCTCACTTCCTCGACTATCAATCCTCAACACCCTCACCTCCTCGACTGTCAATCCTGAGCACCCTCACCTCGACTCTCAATCCTGAGCACACCCACCTCCTCGACTCTCAATCCTGAGGACCCTCACCCTGACACTCAATCCTGAGCACCCTCACCTCGACCCTCAATTCTGACAACCTTCACCTCTTCGACTCTCAATCCTCAGCACCCTCACCCAGCCAATCAATCCTGAGCTCCCTCACATCAACGCTCAATCCTGAGCTCTCTCACCTCGACTCTCAATCCTGAGAACCCTCACCTCGACTCTGAATCCTCAGTACTCTCACTTCCTCGACTATCAATCCTCAACACTCTCACCTCCTCGACTGTCAATCCTGAGCACCCTCACCTCGACCCTCAATTCTGAGCACCCTCACTTCCTCGAATCTCAATCCTGAGCACCCTCACCTCGACCCCCAATTCTGAGCACCCTCACCTCCTCGACTCTCAATCATGAGCTACCTCACTTCCTTGACTCTCAATCCTGAGCACCCTCACCTCAACTCTCAATCCTGAGCACAATCACCTCGACTCTCAATCCTAAGCACCCTCACCTCGACTCTCAATCCTCAGCACTCTCACGTCCTCGACTCTCAATCCTGAACACCCTCACCTCAACTCTCAATCCTGAACACCCTCACCTCGACCCTCAAATCTGAGAACCTTCACCTCCTCAACTCTCAGTCCTTAGAATACTCACCTCCTCAGCTCTCAATCCTGAGCACCCTCACCTCGACTCTCAATCCTGAGCTCTCTCACCTCGACTCTCAATCCTAAGCACCCTCACCTCGACTCTCAATCCTCAGCACTCTCACGTCCTCGACTCACAATCCTGAACACCCTCACCTCGACCCTCAAATCTGAGAACCTTCACCTACTCAACTCATCCTGAGCACCCTCACCTCGACCCTCAAATCTGAGAACCTTCACCTCCTCAGCTCTCAATCCTGAGCACCCTCACCTCGACTGTCAATCATCAGCACCGTCACCTCCTCGACTCTCAATCCGGTGCACTCTCACCTCGACTTTCAATCCTGAGCACCCTCACCTCGACACTCAATCCTCAGCACTCTCACCTCGTCGACTCTCAATCCTGAACACCCTCACCACCCTGACTCTCAATCCTGAGCACCCTCACCTGGACTCTCAATCCTCAGCACTCTCACCTCGACTCTCAATCCTGAGGACCCTCACCTTGACACTCAATCCTGAGCACCCTCACCTCGACCCTCAATTCTGAGAACACTCACCTCGACTCTGAATCCTCAGCACTCTCACTTCCTCGACTATCCATCCTCAACACCCTCACCTCCTCGACTGTCAATCCTGAGCACCCTAACCTCAACTCTCAATCCTGAGCACCCTCACCTCCTCAACTCTCAATCCTGAGCACACTCACCTCGACCCTCAATTCTGAGCACCCTCACCTCCTCAAATCTCAATCCTGAGCTACCTCACTTCCTCGACTCTCAATCCTGAGCACCCTCACCTCGACTCCCAATCCTGAGCACCCTCACCTCGACTCTCAATCCTGAGCACCCTCACCTTGACTCCCAATCCTGAGCACCCTCACCTCGACTCTCAATCCTGACCACAATCACCTCCTCGACTCTCAATAATGAGCACACTCACATCCTCGACTCTCAATCCTGTGCACCCTCACCTTGACACTCAATCCTGAGCACCCTCACCTCGACCCTCAATTCTGAGAACCTTCACCTCTTCGACTCTCAATCCTCAGCACCCTCACCTCGACTCTCAATCCTGAGCTCTCTCACCTCGACTCTCAATCCTAAGCACCCTCACCTCGACTCTCAATCCTCAGCACTCTCACCACGACTCTAATTCCTGAGCACTCTCACCTCCTCGACTCTCAATCCTAAGCACCCTCACCTCGACTCTCAATCCTCAGCACCCTCACCTCGACTCTCAATCCTCAGCACTCTCACCTCCTCAACTCTCAATCCTGAGCACACTCACCTCCTCGACTCTCAATCCTGAACTACCTCACTTCCTCGACTCTCAATCCTGAGCACCCTCACTTCCTCGACTCACAATCCTCAGCATCCTCACCTCGACTCTCGAACCTGAACAGCCTCACCTCTCGATCTCAATCCTGAAGACCCTCACCTCGACTCTCAATCTAAGCACATTCACCTCGACTCTCAATCCTGAGCACCCTCACCTCGACTAACAATCCTGAGCACCCTCACCTCGACACTCAATCCTCAGCACTCTCACCTCGTCGACTCTCAATCCTGAACACCCTCACCTCCCTGACACTCAATCCTGAGCACCCTCACCTCGACTATCAATCCTGAGCTCCCTCACCTTGACTCTCAATCCTGAGAACCCTCACCTCGACTCTGAATCCTCAGCACTCTCACTTCCTCGAATATCAATCCTCAACACCCTCACCTCCTCGACTGTCAATCCTGAGCACCCTCACCTCGACTCTCAATCCTGAGCACACCCACCTCCTCGACTCTCAATCCTGAGGACCCTCACCCTGACACTCAATCCTGAGCACCCTCACCTCGACCCTCAATTCTGACAACCTTCACCTCTTCGACTCTCAATCCTCAGCACCCTCACCCAGCCAATCAATCCTGAGCTCCCTCACATCAACGCTCAATCCTGAGCTCTCTCACCTCGACTCTCAATCCTGAGAACCCTCACCTCGACTCTGAATCCTCAGTACTCTCACTTCCTCGACTATCAATCCTCAACACTCTCACCTCCTCGACTGTCAATCCTGAGCACCCTCACCTCGACCCTCAATTCTGAGCACCCTCACTTCCTCGAATCTCAATCCTGAGCACCCTCACCTCGACCCCCAATCCTGAGCACCCTCACCTCCTCGACTCTCAATCCTGAGCTACCTCACTTCCTCGACTCTCAATCCTGAGCACCCTCACCTCGACTCTCAATCCTGAGCACAATCACCTCGACTCTCAATCCTGAGCACCCTCACCTCGACTCTCAATCCTCAGCACTCTCACGTCCTCGACTCTCAATCCTGAGCACCCTCACCTCAACTCTCAATCCTGAACACCCTCACCTCGACCCTCAAATCTGAGAACCTTCACCTCCTCAACTCTCAGTCCTTAGAATACTCACCTCCTCAGCTCTCAATCCTGAGCACCCTCACCTCGACTCTCAATCCTGAGCTCTCTCACCTCGACTCTCAATCCTAAACACCCTCACCTCGACTCTCAATCCTCAGCACTCTCACGTCCTCGACTCACAATCCTGAACACCCTCACCTCAACTCTCAATCCTGAACACCCTCACCTCGACCTTCAAATCTGAGAACCTTCACCTACTCAACTCATCCTGAGCACCCTCACCTCGACCCTCAAATCTGAGAACCTTCACCTCCTCAGCTCTCAATCCTGAGCACCCTCACCTCGACTGTCAATCATCAGCACCGTCACCTCCTCGACTCTCAATCCGGTGCACTCTCACCTCGACTTTCAATCCTGAGCACCCTCACCTCGACACTCAATCCTCAGCACTCTCACCTCGTCGACTCTCAATCCTGAACACCCTCACCACCCTGACTCTCAATCCTGAGCACCCTCACCTCGACTCTCAATCTTGAGCACACCCACCTCCTCGACTCTCAATCCTGAGGACCCTCACCTTGACACTCAATCCTGAGCACCCTCACCTCGACCCTCAATTCTGAGAACCTTCACCTCTTCGACTCTCAATCCTGAGCACCCTCACCTCGATTATCTATCCTGAGCTCCCTCACCTCGACTCTCAATCCTGAGAACACTCACCTCGACTCTGAATCCTCAGCACTCTCACTTCCTCGACTATCAATCCTCAACACCCTCACATCCTCGACTGTCAATCCTGAACACCCTCACCTCGACCCTCAAATCTGCAAACCTTCACCTACTCAACTCTCAATCCTGAGCACCCTCACCTCGACCCTCAAATCTGAGAACCTTCACCTCCTCAGCTCTCAATCCTGAGCACCCTCACCTCGACTGTCAATCATCAGCACCGTCACCTCCTCGACTCTCAATCCGGTGCACTCTCACCTCGACTTTCAATCCTGAGCACCCTCACCTCGACACTCAATCCTCAGCACTCTCACCTCGTCGACTCTCAATCCTGAACACCCTCACCACCCTGACTCTCAATCCTCAGCACCCTCACCCAGCCAATCAATCCTGAGCTCCCTCACATCAACGCTCAATCCTGAGCTCTCTCACCTCGACTCTCAATCCTGAGAACCCTCACCTCGACTCTGAATCCTCAGTACTCTCACTTCCTCGACTATCAATCCTCAACACTCTCACCTCCTCGACTGTCAATCCTGAGCACCCTCACCTCGACCCTCAATTCTGAGCACCCTCACTTCCTCGAATCTCAATCCTGAGCACCCTCACCTCGACCCCCAATTCTGAGCACCCTCACCTCCTCGACTCTCAATCATGAGCTACCTCACTTCCTTGACTCTCAATCCTGAGCACCCTCACCTCAACTCTCAATCCTGAGCACAATCACCTCGACTCTCAATCCTAAGCACCCTCACCTCGACTCTCAATCCTCAGCACTCTCACGTCCTCGACTCTCAATCCTGAACACCCTCACCTCAACTCTCAATCCTGAACACCCTCACCTCGACCCTCAAATCTGAGAACCTTCACCTCCTCAACTCTCAGTCCTTAGAATACTCACCTCCTCAGCTCTCAATCCTGAGCACCCTCACCTCGACTCTCAATCCTGAGCTCTCTCACCTCGACTCTCAATCCTAAGCACCCTCACCTCGACTCTCAATCCTCAGCACTCTCACGTCCTCGACTCACAATCCTGAACACCCTCACCTCGACCCTCAAATCTGAGAACCTTCACCTACTCAACTCTCAATCCTGAGCACCCTCACCTCGACCCTCAAATCTGAGAACCTTCACCTCCTCAGCTCTCAATCCTGAGCACCCTCACCTCGACTGTCAATCATCAGCACCGTCACCTCCTCGACTCTCAATCCGGAGCACTCTCACCTCGACTCTCAATCCTGAGCACCCTCACCTCGACACTCAATCCTCAGCACTCTCACCTCGTCGACTCTCAATCCTGAACACCCTCACCACCCTGACTCTCAATCCTGAGCACCCTCACCTCGACCCTCAATTCTGAGAACCTTCACCTCTTCGACTCTCAATCCTGAGCACCCTCACCTCGATTATCTATCCTGAGCTCCCTCACCTCGACTCTCAATCCTGAGAACACTCACCTCGACTCTGAATCCTCAGCACTCTCACTTCCTCGACTATCCATCCTCAACACCCTCACCTCCTCGACTGTCAATCCTGAGCACCCTCACCTCAACTCTCAATCCTGAGCACCCTCACCTCCTCAACTCTCAATCCTGAGCACACTCACCTCGACCCTCAATTCTGAGCACCCTCACCTCCTCAAATCTCAATCCTGAGCTACCTCACTTCCTCGACTCTCAATCCTGAGCACCCTCACCTCGACTCCCAATCCTGAGCACCCTCACCTCGACTCTCAATCCTGAGCACCCTCACCTTGACTCCCAATCCTGAGCACCCTCACCTCGACTCTCAATCCTGACCACAATCACCTCCTCGACTCTCAATAATGAGCACACTCACATCCTCGACTCTCAATCCTGTGCACCCTCACCTTGACACTCAATCCTGAGCACCCTCACCTCGACCCTCAATTCTGAGAACCTTCACCTCTTCGACTCTCAATCCTCAGCACCCTCACCTCGACTCTCAATCCTGAGCTCTCTCACCTCGACTCTCAATCCTAAGCACCCTCACCTCGACTCTCAATCCTCAGCACTCTCACCACGACTCTAATTCCTGAGCACTCTCACCTCCTCGACTCTCAATCCTAAGCACCCTCACCTCGACTCTCAATCCTCAGCACCCTCACCTCGACTCTCAATCCTCAGCACTCTCACCTCCTCAACTCTCAATCCTGAGCACACTCACCTCCTCGACTCTCAATCCTGAACTACCTCACTTCCTCGACTCTCAATCCTGAGCACCCTCACTTCCTCGACTCACAATCCTCAGCATCCTCACCTCGACTCTCGAACCTGAACAGCCTCACCTCTCGATCTCAATCCTGAAGACCCTCACCTCGACTCTCAATCTAAGCACATTCACCTCGACTCTCAATCCTGAGCACCCTCACCTCGACTAACAATCCTGAGCACCCTCACCTCGACACTCAATCCTCAGCACTCTCACCTCGTCGACTCTCAATCCTGAACACCCTCACCTCCCTGACACTCAATCCTGAGCACCCTCACCTCGACTATCAATCCTGAGCTCCCTCACCTTGACTCTCAATCCTGAGAACCCTCACCTCGACTCTGAATCCTCAGCACTCTCACTTCCTCGACTATCAATCCTCAACACCCTCACCTCCTCGACTGTCAATCCTGAGCACCCTCACCTCGACTCTCAATCCTGAGCACACCCACCTCCTCGACTCTCAATCCTGAGGACCCTCACCTTGACACTCAATCCTGAGCACCCTCACCTCGACCCTCAATTCTGAGAACCGTCACCTCTTCGACTCTCAATCCTCAGCACTCTCACACAGCCAATCAATCCTGAGCTCCCTCACATCAACGCTCAATCCTGAGCTCTCTCACCTCGACTCTCAATCCTGAGAACCCTCACCTCGACTCTGAATCCTCAGTACTCTCACTTCCTCGACTATCAATCCTCAACACCCTCACCTCCTCGACTGTCAATCCTGAGCACCCTCACCTCGACTCTCAATCCTGAGCACCCTCACCTCGACTCTCAATCCTGAGCACCCTCACCTCGACCCTCAATCCTGAGCACCCTCACCTCCTCGACTCTCAATCCTGAGCTACCTCACTTTCTCGACTCCCAATCCTGAGCATCCTCACTTCGACTCTCAATCCTGAGCACTCTCACCTCGACTCTCAATCCTGAGCACCCTCACCTCGACACTCAATCCTCAGCACTCTCACCTCCTCGACTCTCAATCCTGAACACCCTCACCTCAACTCTCAATCCTGAACACCCTCACCTCGACCCTCAAATCTGAGAACCTTCACCTCCTCAACTCTCAATCCTGAGCACCCTCACCTCCTCAGCTCTCAATCCTGAGCACCCTCACCTCGACTCTCAATCCTGAGCTCTCTCACCTCGACTCTCAATCCTGAGCACCCTCACCTCGACTCTCAATCCTCAGCACTCTCACGTCCTCGACTCACAATCCTGAACACCCTCACCTCAACTCTCAATCCTGAACACCCTCACCTCGACCCTCAAATCTGAGAACCTTCACCTACTCAACTCATCCTGAGCACCCTCACCTCGACCCTCAAATCTGAGAACCTTCACCTCCTCAGCTCTCAATCCTGAGCACCCTCACCTCGACCCTCAATTCTGAGCACCGTCACCTCCTCGACTCTCAATCCGGTGCACTCTCACCTCGACTTTCAATCCTGAGCACCCTCACCTCGACACTCAATCCTCAGCACTCTCACCTCGTCGACTCTCAATCCTGAACACCCTCACCACCCTGACTCTCAATCCTGAGCACCCTCACCTGGACTCTCAATCCTCAGCACTCTCACCTCGACTCTCAATCCTGAGGACCCTCACCTTGACACTCAATCCTGAGCACCCTCACCTCGACCCTCAATTCTGAGAACTTTCACCTCTTCGACTCTCAATCCTGAGCACCCTCACCTCGATTATCTATCCTGAGCTCCCTCACCTCGACTCTCAATCCTGAGAACACTCACCTCGACTCTGAATCCTCAGCACTCTCACTTCCTCGACTATCAATCCTCAACACCCTCACCTCCTCGACTGTCAATCCTGAACACCCTCACCTCGACCCTCAAATCTGAGAACCTTCACCTACTCAACTCTCAATCCTGAGCACCCTCACCTCGACCCTCAAATCTGAGAACCTTCACCTCCTCAGCTCTCAATCCTGAGCACCCTCACCTCGACTGTCAATTCTGAGCACCGTCACCTCCTCGACTCTCAATCCTGAGCACTCTCACCTCGACTCTCAATCCTGAGCACCCTCACCTCGACACTCAATCCTCAGCACTCTCACCTCCTCGACTCTCAATCCTGAACACCCTCACCACCCTGACTCTCAATCCTGAGCACCCTCACCTGGACTCTCAATCTTCAGCACTCTCACCTCGACTCTCAATCCTGAGGACCCTCACCTTGACACTCAATCCTGAGCACAATCACCTCGACCCTCAATTCTGAGAACCTTCACCTCTTCGACTCTCAATCCTGAGCACCCTCACCTCGACTATCAATCCTGAGCTCCCTCACCTCGACTCTCAATCCTGAGAACACTCACCTCGACTCTGAATCCTCAGCACTCTCACTTCCTCGACTATCCATCCTCAACACCCTCACCTCCTCAACTGTCAATCCTGAGCACCCTCACCTCAACTCTCAATCCTGAGCACCCTCACCTCCTCAACTCTCAATCCTGAGCACACTCACCTCGACCCTCAATTCTGAGAACCCTCACCTCCTCAAATCTCAATCCTGAGCTACCTCACTTCCTCGACTCTCAATCCTGAGCACCCTCACCTCGACTCTCAATCCTGAGCACCCTCACCTCGACTCTCAATCCTGAGCACCCTCACCTCGACTCCCAATCCTGAGCACCCTCACCTCGACTCTCAATCCTGACCACAATCACCTCCTCGACTCTCAATAATGAGCATCTCACATCCTCGACTCTCAATCCTGTGCACCCTCACCTTGACACTCAATCCTGAGCACCCTCACCTCGACCCTCAATTCTGAGAACCTTCACTTCTTCGACTCTCAATCCTCAGCACCCTCACCCAGAATATCTATCCTGACCTCCCTCACCTCGACGCTCAATCCTGAGCTCTCTCACCTCGACTCTCAATCCTGAGAACCCTCACCTCGACTCTGAATCCTCAGCACTCTCACTTCCTCGACTATTAATCCTCAACACCCTCACCTCTCGACTCTCAATCCTGAGCACTCTCACCTCGACTCTCAATCCTGAGCACCCTCACCTCGACACTCAATCCTCAGCACTCTCACCTCGTCGACTCTCAATCCTAAACACCCTCACCTCCCTGACTCTCAATCCTGAGCACACTCACCTCGACTCTCAATCCTGAGGAATCTCACCTCCTCAAATATCAATACTGAACACCATTGCTTCGACTCTCAATCCTGAGCGCCCTCACCTTGACGCTCAATCCTGAGCACACCCACCTCCTCGACTCTCAATCCTGAGGACCCTCACCTTGACACTCAATCCTGAGCACCCTCACCTCGACCCTCAATTCTGAGAACCTTCACCTCTTCGACTCTCAATCCTGAGCACCCTCACCTCGACTATCAATCCTGAGCTCCCTCACCTCGACGCTCAATCCTGAGCTCTCTCACCTCGACTCTCAATCCTGAGAACCCTCACCTCGACTCTGAATCCTCAGCACTCTCACTTCCTCGACTATCAATCCTCAACACCCTCACCTCCTCGACTGTCAATCCTGAGCACCCTCACCTCGACTCTCAATCCTGAGCTCTCTCACCTCGACTCTCAATCCTGAGCACCCTCACCTCGACCCTCAGTCCTGAGCACCAACACCTCGACCCTCAATTCTGAGCACCCTCACCTCCTCGACTCTCAATCCTGAATTACCTCACTTCCTCGACTCTCAATCCTGAGCACCCTCACCTTGACTCTCAATCCTGTGCACCCTAAACTCCTCGAATCTCAATCCTGAGCACCCTCACCTTGACACTCAATCCTGAGCACCCTCACCTCGACCCTCAATTCTGAGAACCTTCACCTCTTCGACTCTCAATCCTCAGCACCCTCACCTCGACTTTCAATCCTGAGCTCCCTCACCTCGACGTTCAATCCTGAGCTCTCTCACCTCGACTCTCAATCCTGAGAACCCTCACCTCGACTCTGAATCCTCAGCACTCTCACTTCCTCGACTGTTAATCCTCAACACCCTCACCTCTCAACTCTCAATCCTGAGCACTCTCACCTCGACTCTCAATCCTGAGCACCCTCACCTCGACACTCAATCCTCAGCACTCTCACCTCGTCGACTCTCAATGCTAAACACCCTCACCTCCCTGACTCTCAATCCTCAGCACACTCACCTCGACTCTCAATCCTGAGGACCATCACCTCCTCAAATATCAATACTGAACACCGTCGCTTCGACTCTCAATCCTGAGCGCCCTCACTTCGACGCTCAATCCTGAGCACACCCACCACCTCGACTCTCAATCCTGAGCACCCTCACTTCCTCAACTCTCAATACTGAGCACCCTCACCGAGACTATCAATCCTCAGCACCCTCACCTCGACTCTCAATCCTGAGCTCTCTCACCTCGACTCTCAATCCTCAGCACTCTCACCTCCTCGACTCTCAATGCTGAGCTCTCTCACCTCGACTCTGAATCCTCAGCACTCTCACTTCCTCGACTATCAATCCTCAACACCCTCACCTCCTCGACTGTCAATCCTGAGCACCCTCACCTCAACTCTCAATCCTGAGCAACCTCACCTCGACTCGCAATCCTGAACACCCTCACCTCCTTGACTCTCAATCCTAAGCAGCCTCACCTGAACTTGCAATCCTCAGCACCCTCACCTCGACCCTCAATGCTGAGCACCGTGACCTCCTCGACTCTCAATCCGGTGCACGCTCACCTCGACTCTCAATCCTGAGCACCCTCACCTCGACTCTCAATCCTGAGCACTCTCACCTCGACTCTCAATCCTGAGCACTCTCACCTCGACTCTCAATCCTGAGCACCCTCACCTCGACATTCAATCCTCAGCACTCTCACCTCGTCGACTCTCAATCCTAAACACCCTCACCTCCCTGACTCTCAATCCTGACCACACTCACCTCGACTCTCAATCCTGAGGACCCTCACCTCCTCAAATATCAATACTGAACACCGTCGCTTCGACTGTCAATCCTGAGCGCCCTCACCTCGACTCTCAATCCTGAGCACACCAACCTCCTCGACTTCAATCCTGAGGACCCTCACTTTGACACTCAATCCTGAGCACCCTCACCTCGAACCTCAATTCTGAGAACCTTCACCTCTTCGACTCTCAATCCTGAGCACCCTCACCTCGACTCTGAATCCTCAGCACTCTCACTTCCTCGACTATCAATCCTCAGCACCCTCACCTCCTCGACTGTCAATCCTATGTGCCCTCACCTCGACTCGCAATCCTGAGCACACCCACCTCCTCGACTCTCAATCCTGAGCACCCTCACCTCAACCCTCAATCCTGAGCACCCTCACCTCGACCCTCAATTCTCAGAACCTTCACCTCTTCGACTCTCAATCCTCAGCACCCTCACCTCGATTATCAATCATGAACTCCCTCACCTCGACGTTCAATCCTGAGCTCTCTCACCTCGACTCTCAATCCTGAGATCCCTCACCTCGACTCTGAATCCTCAGCACTCTCACTTCCTCGACTATCAATCCTCAACACCCTCACCTCCTCGACTCTCAATGCTGAGCACCCTCACCTCAACTCTCAATCCTGAGAACCCTCACCTCCTCGACTCTCAATCCTGAGCACACTCACCTCGACCCTCAATTCTGAACACCCTCACCTCCTCAAATCTCAATCCTGAGCACCCTCACCTCAACTCTCAATCCTGAGCTCTCTCCCGTCGACTCTCAATCCTGAACACCCTCACCTCCTCGACTCTCAATCCTGAGCTCTCTCTCCTCGACTCTCAATTCTGAGAACCCTCACCTCGACTCTGAATCCTCAGCACTCTCACTTCCTCGACTATCAATCCTCAACACCCTCACCTCCTCGACTCTCAATCCTGAGCACCCTCACCTCGACTCTCAATCCTGAGCACCCTCACCTCAACTCTCAATCCTGAGCACCCTCACCCAGACTATCAATCCTGAGTTCCCTCACCTCGACGTTCAATCCTGAGCTCTCTCACCTCGACTCTCAATCCTGAGAACCCTCACCTCGACTCTGAATCCTCAGCACTCTCACTTCCTCGACTATCAATTCTCAACACCCTCACCTCCTCGACTCTCAATCCTGAGCACCCTCACCTCGACTCTCAATCCTGAGCACTCTCACCTCGACTCTCAATCCTGAGCTCTCTCACCTCGACTCTCAATCCTGAGCACAATCACCTCGACATTCAATCCTCAGCACTCTCACCTCGTCGACTCTCAATCCTAAACACCCTCACCTCCCTGACTCTCAATCCTGACCACACTCACCTCGACTCTCAATCCTGAGGACCCTCACCTCCTCAAATATCAATACTGAACACCGTCGCTTCGACTGTCAATCCTGAGCTCCCTCACCTCGACTCTCAATCCTGAGCACACCAACCTCCTCGACTCTCAATCCTGAGGACCCTCACCTTGACACTCAATCCTGAGCACCCTCACCTCGACCCTCAATTCTGAGAACCTTCACCTCTTCGACTCTCAATCCTGAGCACCCTCACCTCGACTCTGAATCCTCAGCACTCTCACTTCCTCGACTATCAATCCTCAGCACCCTCACCTCCTCGACTGTCAATCCTATGTGCCCTCACCTCGACTCGCAATTCTGAGCACACCAACCTCCTCGACTCTCAATCCTGAGCACCCTCACCTCAACTCTCAATCCTGAGCACCCTCACCTCGACCCTCAATTCTCAGAACCTTCACCTCTTCGACTCTCAATCCTCAGCACCCTCACCTCGATTATCAATCATGAACTCCCTCACTTCGACGTTCAATCCTGAGCTCTCTCACCTCGACTCTCAATCCTGAGATCCCTCACCTCGACTCTGAATCCTCAGCACTCTCACTTCCTCAACTATCAATCCTCAACACCCTCACCTCCTCGACTCTCAATGCTGAGCACCCTCACCTCAACTCTCAATCCTGAGAACCCTCACATCCTCGACTCTCAATCCTGAGCACACTCACCTCGACCCTCAATTCTGTCCACACTCACCTCCTCAAATCTCAATCCTGAGCACCCTCACCTCGACTCTCAATCCTGAGCACCCTCCCGTCGACTCTCAATCCTGAACACCCTCACCTCCTCGACTCTCAATCCTGAGCTCTCTCTCCTCGACTCTCAATTCTGAGAACCCTCACCTCGACTCTGAATCCTCAGCACTCTCACTTCCTCGACTATCAATCTTCAACACCCTCACCTCCTCGACTATCAATCCTGAGCACCCTCACCTCGACTATCAATCCTGAGCACACCCACCTCCTCGACTCTCAATCCTGAGCACCCTCACCCAGACTATCAATCCTGAGCTCCCTCACCTCGACGTTCAATCCTGAGCTCTCTCACCTCGACTCTCAATCCTGAGAACCCTCACCTCGACTCTGAATCCTCAGCACTCTCACTTCCTCGACTATCAATCCTCAACACCCTCACCTCCTCGACTGTCAATCCTGAGCACCCTCACCTCAACTCTCAATCCTGAGCACCCTCACCTCGACTCTCAATCCTGAGCACCCTCACCTCGACTCTCAATCCTGAGCACCCTCACTTGGACTCTCAATCCTCAGCACTCTCACCCCCTCGACTCTCAATCCTGAACACCCTCACCTCGACTCGCAATCCTGAACACCCTCACCTCCTTGACTCTCAATCCTAAGCACCCTCACCTGAACTTGCAATCCTCAGCACCCTCACCTCGACTCTCAATGCTGAGCACCCTCACCTCCTCGACTCTCAATCCTGAGCACCCTCACCTCAACTCTCAATCCTGAGCAACCTCACCTCGACACTCAATCCTGAGCACCGTCACCTCCTCAACTAGCAATCCTGAGCACCCTCCCCTCGACTCTCAATCCTGAACACCCTCACCTCCTCGACTCTCAATTCTGAGCACACTCACCACCTTGACTCTCAGTCCTGAGGACCCTCACCTCGATTCTCAATCCTGAGCACCCTCACCTCCTCGTCTCTCAATCCTGAACACCCTCACCTCGACTCGCAATCCTGAACACCCTCACCTCCTCGACTCTCGATCCTAAGCACCCTCACCTGGACTCGCAATCCTCAGCAGCCTCACCTCGACCATCAATGCTGAGAACCCTGACCTCGACACTCAATCCTCAGCACTCTCACCTCGTTGACTCGAATCCTAAACACCCTCACCTCCCTGACTCTGAATCCTGAGCACACTCACCTCGACTCTCAATCCTAAGGACCCTCACCTCCTCAACTCTCAATACTGAACACCGTTGCTTCGACTCTCAATCCTGAGCGCCCTCAGCGCGACTCTCAATCCTTAGGACCCTCACCTTGACACTCAATCCTGAGCACCCTCATCTCGACCCTCAATTCTGAGAACCTTCACCTCTTCGACTCTCAATCCTCAGCACCCTCACCTCGACTATCAATCCTGAGCTCCCTCACCTCGACGTTCAATCCTGAGCTCTCTCACCTCGACTCTCAATCCTGAGAACCCTCACCTCGACTCTGAATCCTCAGCACTCTCACTTCCTCGACTATCAATCCTCAACAACCTCACCTCCTCGACTGTCAATCCTGAGCACCCTCACCTCGACTCTCAATCCTGAGCTCTCTCACCTCGACTCTCAATCCTGAGCACCCTCACCTCCTCGACTCTCTATCCTAAGCACCCTCACCTGGACTCGCAATCCTCAGCACCCTCACCTCGACCCTCAATGCTGAGCACCCTCACCTCCTCGACTCCCAATCCTGAACACCCTCACCTCAACTCTCAATCCTGAGCACCCTCATTTCGACCCTTAATCCTGAGCACAGTCACCTCGACTCTCAATCCTGAACACCCTCACCTCGACCCTCAAATCTGAGAACCTTCACCTCCTCAACTCTCAATCCTGAGCACCCTCACCTCCTCAGCTCTCAATCCTGAGCACCCTCATCTCGACTCTCAATCCTGAGCACCCTCACCTGGACTCTCAATCCTCAGCACTCTCACCTCCTCGACTCGCAATCCTGAACACCCTCACCTCGACTCTCAATCCTGTGCGCCCTCACCTCGACGCTCAATCCTGAGCACACCCACCTCCTCGACTCTCAATCCTGAGGACCCTCACCTCGACGCTCAATCCTGACAACCCTCAACTCGACTCTCAATCCTGAGCACACCCACCTCCTCGACTCTCAATCCTGAGCACCCTCACCTCAACCCTCAATCCTGAGCACCCTCACCTCGACCCTCAATTCTGAGAACCTTCACATCTTCGACTCTCAATCCTCAGCACCCTCACCTCGACTATCAATCCTGAGCTCCCTCACGTCGACGTTCAATCCTGAGCTCTCTCACCTCGACTCTCAATCCTGAGAACCCTCACCTCGACTCTGAATCTTCAGCACTCTCACTTCCTCGACTATCAATCCTCAACACCCTCACCTCCTCGACTGTCAATCCTGAGTGCCCTCACCTCGACTCTCAATCCTGAGCACACCCACCTCCTCGACTCTCAATCCTGAGGACCCTCACCCTGACACTCAATCCTGAGCACCCTCACCTCGACTCTCAATCCTGAGCACCCTCACATCCTCAACTCTCAATACTGAGCACCCTCACCTCCTCGACTCTCAATCCTGAGCACCCTCACCTCGACTCTCAATCCTGAGCTCTCTCACCTCGACTCTCAATCCTCAGCACTCTCACCTCCTCGACTCTCAATCCTGAGCTCTCTCACCTCGACTCTCAATCCTCAGCACTCTCACTTCCTCGACTATCAATCCTCAACACACTCACCTCCTCGACTGTCAATCCTGAGCACCCTCACCTCAACTCTCAATCCTGAGCAACCTCACCTCGACTCGCAATCCTGAACACCCTCACCTCCTTGACTCTCAATCCTAAGCACCCTCACCTGAACTTTCAATCCTCAGCACCCTCACCTCGACCCTCAATGCTGAGCACCGTGACCTCCTCGACTCTCAATCCTGAGCACGCTCACCTCGACTCTCAATCCTGAGCACTCTCACCTCGACTCTCAATCCTGAGCACTCTCACCTCGACTCTCAATCCTGAGCACCCTCACCTCGACATTCAATCCTCAGCACTCTCACCTCGTCGACTCTCAATCCTAAACACCCTCACCTCCCTGACTCTCAATCCTGACCACACTCACCTCGACTCTCAATCCTGAGGACCCTCACCTCCTCAAATATCAATACTGAACACCGTCGCTTCGACTGTCAATCCTGAGCTCTCTCACCTCAACTCTCTATCCTGAGCACACCAACCTCCTCGACTTCAATCCTGAGGACCCTCACTTTGACACTCAATCCTGAGCACCCTCACCTCGATCCTCAATTCTGAGAACCTTCACATCTTCGACTCTCAATCCTGAGCACCCTCACCTCGACTCTGAATCCTCAGCACTCTCACTTCCTCGACTATCAATCCTCAGCACCCTCACCTCCTCGACTGTCAATCCTATGTGCCCTCACCTCGACTCGCAATCCTGAGCACACCCACCTCCTCGACTCTCAATCCTGAGGACCCTCACCTTGACACTCAATCCTGAGCACCCTCACCTCGACCCTCAATTCTGAGAACCTTCACCTCTTCGACTCTCAATCCTCAGCACCCTCACCTCGACTATCAATCCTGAGCTCCCTCACCTCGACGTTCAATCCTGAGCTCTCTCACCTCGACTCTCAATCCTGAGATCCCTCACCTCGACTCTGAATCCTCAGCACTCTCACTTCCTCGACTATCAATCCTCAACACCCTCACCTCCTCGACTGTCAATCCTGAGCACCCTCACCTCAACTCTCAATCCTGAGCACCCTCACATCCTCGACTCTCAATCCTGAGCACCCTCACCTCGACCCTCAATCCTGAGCACCCTCACCTCCTCAACTCTCAATCCTGAGCACCCTCACCTCGACTCTCAATCCTGAGCACCCTCACCTCGACTCTCAATCCTGAACACCCTCACCTCCTCGACTCTCAATCCTGAGCTCTCTCACCTCGACTCTCAATCCTGAGCACCCTCACCTCGACTCTCAATCCTCAGCACTCTCACTTCCTCGACTCTCAATCCTGAACACCCTCACCTCCTCGACTATCAATCCTGAGCACCCTCACCTCGACTCTCAATCCTCAGCACCCTCACCTCGACTCTCAATCCTGAGCACCCTCACCCAGACTATCAATCCTGAGCACCCTCACCTCGACTCTCAATCCTGAGCTCTCTCACCTCGACTCTCAATCCTGAGCACCCTCACTTGGACTCTCAATCCTCAGCACTCTCACTTCCTCGACTCTCAATCCTGAACACCCTCACCTCCTCGACTCTCAATCCTGAGCACCCTCACCTCGACTCTCAATCCTGAGCACCCTCACCTCGACTCTCAATCCTGAGCACTCTCACCTCGACTCTCAATCCTGAGCACCCTCACCTCGACACTCAATCCTCAGCACTCTCACCTCGTCGACTCTCACTCCTGAACACCCTCACCTCCCTGACTCTCAATCCTGAGCACACTCACCTCGACTCTCAATCCTGAGAACCCTCACCTCCTCAAATATCAATACTGAACACCGTCGCTTCGACTCTCAATCCTGAACACCCTCACCTCGACTCTCAATCCTGAGCACACCAACCTCCTCGACTCTCAATCCTGAGGACCCTCACCTTGACACTCAATCCTGAGCACCCTCACCTCGACTCTCAATCCTGAGAACCCTCACCTCCTCGACTCTCAATCCTGAGCACCCTCAACTCGACTCTGAATCCTCAGCACTCTCACTTCCTCGACTATCAATCCTCAACACCCTCACCTCCTCGACTGTCAATCCTGAGTGCCCTCACCTCGACTCTCAATCCTGAGCACACCCACCTCCTCGACTCTCAATCCTGAGCACCCTCACCTTGACACTCAATCCTGAGCACCCTCACCTCGACCCTCAATTCTGAGAACCTTCACCTCTTCGACTCTCAATCCTCAGCACCCTCACCTCGACTATCAATCCTGAGCTCCCTCACCTCGACGTTCAATCCTGAGCTCTCTCACCTCGACTCTCAATCCTGAGAACCCTCACCTCGACTCTGAATCCTCAGCACTCTCACTTCCTCGACTATCAATCCTCAACACCCTCACCTCCTCGACTCTCAATCCTGAGCACCCTCACCTCGACTCTCAATCCTGAGCACCCTCACCTCCTCGACTCTCAATCCTGAGCACCCTCACCTCGACCCTCAATTCTGAGCACCCTCACCTCCTCGACTCTCAATCCTGAGCACCCTCACCTCGACTCTCAATCCTGAGCACCCTCCCGTCGACTCTCAATCCTGAACACCCTCACCTCCTCGACTCTCAATCCTGAGCTCTCTCACCTCGACTCTCAATTCTGAGAACCCTCACCTCGACTCTGAATCCTCAGCACTCTCACTTCCTCGACTATCAATCTTCAACACCCTCACCTCCTCGACTATCAATCCTGAGCACCCTCACCTCGACTCTCAATCCTCAGCACCCTCACCTCGACTCTCAATCCTGAGCACCCTCACCCAGACTATCAATCCTGAGTTCCCTCACCTCGACGCTCAATCCTGAGCTCTCTCACCTCGACTCTCAATCCTGAGAACCCTCACCTCGACTCTGAATCCTCAGCACTCTCACTTCCTCGACTATCAATCCTCAACACCCTCACCTCCTCGACTGTCAATCCTGAGCACCCTCACCTCAACTCTCAATCCTGAGCACCCTCACCTCAACTCTCAATCCTGAGCTCTCTCACCTCGACTCTCAATCCTGAGCACCCTCACTTGGACTCTCAATCCTCAGCACTCTCACCCCCTCGACTCTCAATCCTGAACACCCTCACCTCGACTCGCAATCCTGAACACCCTCACCTCCTTGACTCTCAATCCTAAGCACCCTCACCTGAACTTGCAATCCTCAGCACCCTCACCTCGACTCTCAATGCTGAGCACCCTCACCTCCTCGACTCTCAATCCTGAGCACCCTCACCTCAACTCTCAATCCTGAGCAACCTCACCTCGACACTCAATCCTGAGCACCGTCACCTCCTCAACTAGCAATCCTGAGCACCCTCCCCTCGACTCTCAATCCTGAACACCCTCACCTCCTCGACTCTCAATTCTGAGCACACTCACCACCTTGACTCTCAGTCCTGAGGACCCTCACCTCGATTCTCAATCCTGAGCACCCTCACCTCCTCGTCTCTCAATCCTGAACACCCTCACCTCGACTCGCAATCCTGAACACCCTCACCTCCTCGACTCTCGATCCTAAGCACCCTCACCTGGACTCGCAATCCTCAGCAGCCTCACCTCGACCATCAATGCTGAGAACCCTCATCTCGACACTCAATCCTCAGCACTCTCACCTCGTTGACTCGAATCCTAAACACCCTCACCTCCTTGACTCTGAATCCTGAGCACACTCACCTCGACTCTCAATCCTAAGGACCCTCACCTCCTCAACTCTCAATACTGAACACCGTTGCTTCGACTCTCAATCCTGAGCGCCCTCAGCGCGACTCTCAATCCTTAGGACCCTCACCTTGACACTCAATCCTGAGCACCCTCATCTCGACCCTCAATTCTGAGAACCTTCACCTCTTCGACTCTCAATCCTCAGCACCCTCACCTCGACTATCAATCCTGAGCTCCCTCACCTCGACGTTCAATCCTGAGCTCTCTCACCTCGACTCTCAATCCTGAGAACCCTCACCTCGACTCTGAATCCTCAGCACTCTCACTTCCTCGACTATCAATCCTCAACAACCTCACCTCCTCGACTGTCAATCCTGAGCACCCTCACCTCGACTCTCAATCCTGAGCTCTCTCACCTCGACTCTCAATCCTGAGCACCCTCACCTCCTCGACTCTCTATCCTAAGCACCCTCACCTGGACTTGCAATCCTCAGCACCCTCACCTCGACCCTCAATGCTGAGCACCCTCACCTCCTCGACTCCCAATCCTGAACACCCTCACCTCAACTCTCAATACTGAGCACCCTCATTTCGACCCTTAATCCTGAGCACAGTCACCTCGACTCTCAATCCTGAACACCCTCACCTCGACCCTCAAATCTGAGAACCTTCACCTCCTCAACTCTCAATCCTGAGCACCCTCACCTCCTCAGCTCTCAATCCTGAGCACCCTCATCTCGACTCTCAATCCTGAGCACCCTCACTTGGACTCTCAATCCTCAGCACTCTCACCTCCTCGACTCGCAATCCTGAACACCCTCACCTCGACTCTCAATCCTGTGCGCCCTCACCTCGACGCTCAATCCTGAGCACACCCACCTCCTCGACTCTCAATCCTGAGGACCCTCACCTCGACGCTCAATCCTGACAACCCTCACCTCGACTCTCAATCCTGAGCACACCCACCTCCTCGACTCTCAATCCTGAGCACCCTCACCTTGACACTCAATCCTGAGCACCCTCACCTCGACCCTCAATTCTGAGAACCTTCACCTCTTCGACTCTCAATCCTCAGCACCCTCACCTCGACTATCAATCCTGAGCTCCCTCACCTCGACGTTCAATCCTGAGCTCTCTCACCTCGACTCTCAATCCTGAGAACCCTCACCTCGACTCTGAATCCTCAGCACTCTCACTTCCTCGACTATCAATCCTCAACACCCTCACCTCCTCGACTGTCAATCCTGAGCACCCTCACCTCGACTCTCAATCCTGAGCACCCTCACCTCCTCAACTCTCAATCCTGAGCTCTCTCACCTCGACTCTCAATCCTGAGCACCCTCACTTGGACTCTCAATCCTCAGCACTCTCACCCCCTCGACTCTCAATCCTGAACACCCTCACCTCGACTCGCAATCCTGAACACCCTCACCTCCTTGACTCTCAATCCTAAGCACCCTCACCTGAACTTGCAATCCTCAGCACCCTCACCTCGACTCTCAATGCTGAGCACCCTCACCTCCTCGACTCTCAATCCTGAGCACCCTCACCTCAACTCTCAATCCTGAGCAACCTCACCTCGACACTCAATCCTGAGCACCGTCACCTCCTCAACTAGCAATCCTGAGCACCCTCCCCTCGACTCTCAATCCTGAACACCCTCACCTCCTCGACTCTCAATTCTGAGCACACTCACCACCTTGACTCTCAGTCCTGAGGACCCTCACCTCGATTCTCAATCCTGAGCACCCTCACCTCCTCGTCTCTCAATCCTGAACACCCTCACCTCGACTCGCAATCCTGAACACCCTCACCTCCTCGACTCTCGATCCTAAGCACCCTCACCTGGACTCGCAATCCTCAGCAGCCTCCCCTGGACCATCAATGCTGAGAACCCTCACCTCGACACTCAATCCTCAGCACTCTCACCTCGTTGACTCGAATCCTAAACACCCTCACCTCCTCGACTCTCAATCCTGAGCACCCTCACCTCGACTCTCAATCCTGAGGACCCTCACCTCCTCAACTCTCAATACTGAACACCGTTGCTTCGACTCTCAATCCTGAGCGCCCTCAGCGCGACTCTCAATCCTTAGGACCCTCACCTTGACACTCAATCCTGAGCACCCTCATCTCGACCCTCAATTCTGAGAACCTTCACCTCTTCGACTCTCAATCCTCAGCACCCTCACCTCGACTATCAATCCTGAGCTCCCTCACCTCGACGTTCAATCCTGAGCTCTCTCACCTCGACTCTCAATCCTGAGAACCCTCACCTCGACTCTGAATCCTCAGCACTCTCACTTCCTCGACTATCAATCCTCAACAACCTCACCTCCTCGACTGTCAATCCTGAGCACCCTCACCTCGACTCTCAATCCTGAGCTCTCTCACCTCGACTCTCAATCCTGAGCACCCTCACCTCCTCGACTCTCGATCCTAAGCACCCTCACCTGGACTCGCAATCCTCAGCACCCTCACCTCGACCCTCAATGCTGAGCACCCTCACCTCCTCGACTCCCAATCCTGAACACCCTCACCTCAACTCTCAATCCTGAGCACCCTCATTTCGACCCTTAATCCTGAGCACAGTCAACTCGACTCTCAATCCTGAACACCCTCACCTCGACCCTCAAATCTGAGAACCTTCACCTCCTCAACTCTCAATCCTGAGCACCCTCACCTCCTCAGCTCTCAATCCTGAGCACCCTCACCTCGACTCTCAATCCTGAGCACCCTCACTTGGACTCTCAATCCTCAGCACTCTCACCTCCTCGACTCTCAATCCTGAACACCCTCACCTCGACTCTCAATCCTGAGCACCCTCACCTCGACTCTAAATCCTGAGCACACCCACCTCCTCGACTCTCAATCCTGAGCACCCTCACCTCGACTCTCAATCCTGAGCACCCTCACCTCGACTCTCAATCCTGAGCACACCCACCTCCTCGACTCTCAATCCTGAGGACCCTCACCTTGACACTCAATCCTGAGCACCCTCACCTCGACCCTCAATTCTGAGAACCTTCACCTCTTCGACTCTCAATCCTCAGCACCCTCACCTCGACTATCAATCATGAGCTCCCTCACGTCGACGTTCAATCCTGAGCTCTCTCACCTCGACTCTCAATCCTGAGAACCCTCACCTCGACTCTGAATCCTCAGCACTCTCACTTCCTCGAATATCAATCCTCAACACCCTCACCTCCTCGACTGTCAATCCTGAGCACCCTCACCTCGACTCTCAATCCTGAGCACACCCACCTCCTCGACTCTCAATCCTGAGGACCCTCACCTTGACACTCAATCCTGAGCACCCTCACCTCGACCCTCAATTCTGACAACCTTCACCTCTTCGACTCTCAATCCTCAGCACCCTCACCCAGCCAATCAATCCTGAGCTCCCTCACATCAACGCTCAATCCTGAGCTCTCTCACCTCGACTCTCAATCCTGAGAACCCTCACCTCGACTCTGAATCCTCAGCACTCTCACTTCCTCGAATATCAATCCTCAACACCCTCACCTCTTCGACTCTCAATCCTGAGCACCCTCACCTCGACTATCAATCCTGAGCTCCCTCACCTCAACGCTCAATCCTGAGAACCCTCATCTCGACTCTGAATCCTCAGCACTCTCACTTCCTCGACTATCAATCCTGAGCACCCTCACCTCCTCGACTCTCAATCCTGAGCACCCTCACCTCGACTCTCAATCCTCAGCACTCTCACCTCCTCGACTCTCAATGCTGAGCACCCTCACCTCAACTCTCAATCCTGAGAACCCTCACATCCTCGACTCTCAATCCTGAGCACCCTCACCTCGACTCTCAATCCTGAGCACCCTCACCTCGACTCTCAATCCTGAGCACCCTCACCTCCTCAACTCTCAATCCTGAGCACCCTCACCTCGACTCTCAATCCTCAGCACCCTCACCTCGACTCTCAATCCTGAGCTCTCTCACCTCGACTCTCAATCCTCAGCACTCTCACCTCCTCGACTCTCAATCCTGAGCTACCCTCACCTCGACTCTCAATCCTCAGCACTCTCACTTCCTCGACTATCAATCCTCAACACCCTCACCTCCTCGACTGTCAATCCTGAGCACCCTCACCTCCTCAACTCTCAATCCTGAGCACCCTCACCTCCTCGACTCGCAATCCTGAACACCCTCACCTCCTTGACTCTCAATCCTAAGCACCCTCACCTGGACTCTCAATCCTCAGCACCCTCACCTCGACCCTCAATGCTGAGCACCTTCACCTCCTCGACTCTCAATCCTGAGCACCCTCACCTCGACTCTCAATCCTGAGCACCCTCACCTCCTCGACTCTCAATCCTGAGCACCCTCACCTCGACTCTCAATCCTGAGCTCTCTCACCTCGACTCTCAATCCTGAGCACCCTCACCTCGACACTCAATCCTCAGCACTCTCACCTCGTCGACTCTCACTCCTGAAAACCCTCACCTCCCTGACTCTCAATCCTGAGCACACTCACCTCGACTCTCAATCCTGAGAACCCTCACATCCTCAAATATCAATACTGAACACCGTCGCTTCGACTCTCAATCCTGAGCGCCCTCACCTCGACTCTCAATCCTGAGCACACCCACCTCCTCGACTCTCAATCCTGAGGACCCTCACCTTGACACTCAATCCTGAGCACCCTCACCTCGACCCTCAATTCTGAGAACATTCACCTCTTCGACTCTCAATCCTCAGCACCCTCACCTCGACTCTGAATCCTCAGCACTCTCACTTCCTCGACTATCAATCCTCAGCACCCTCACCTCCTCGACTCTCAATCCTGAGTGCCCTCACCTCGACTCTCAATCCTGAGCACACCCACCTCCTCGACTCTCAATCCTGAGCACCCTCACCTCAACTCTCAATCCTGAGCACCCTCACCTCGACCCTCAATTCTGAGAACCTTCACCTCTTCGACACTCAATCCTCAGCACCCTCACCTCGACCATCAATTCTGACAACCTTCACCTCTTCGACTCTCAATCCTCAGCACCCTCACCCAGCCAATCAATCCTGAGCTCCCTCACATCAACGCTCAATCCTGAGCTCTCTCACCTCGACTCTCAATCCTGAGAACCCTCACCTCAACGCTCAATCCTGAGAACCCTCATCTCGACTCTGAATCCTCAGCACTCTCACTTCCTCGAATATCAATCCTCAACACCCTCACCTCTTCGACTCTCAATCCTGAGCACCCTCACCTCGACTATCAATCCTGAGCTCCCTCACCTCAACGCTCAATCCTGAGAACCCTCATCTCGACTCTGAATCCTCAGCACTCTCACTTCCTCGACTATCAATCCTCAGCACCCTCACCTCCTCGACTGTCAATCCTATGTGCCCTCACCTCGACTCTCAATCCTCAGCCCTCTCACCTCCTCGACTCTCAATGCTGAGCACCCTCACCTCAACTCTCAATCCTGAGAACCCTCACATCCTCGACTCTCCATCCTGAGAACCCTCACCTCGACTCTCAATCCTGAGCACCCTCACCTCGACTCTCAATCCTGAGCACCCTCACCTCCTCAACTCTCAATACTGAGCACCCTCACCGAGACTATCAATCCTCAGCACCCTCACCTCGACTCTCAATCCTGAGCTCTCTCACCTCGACTCTCAATCCTCAGCACTCTCACCTCCTCGACTCTCAATGCTGAGCTCTCTCACCTCGACTCTGAATCCTCAGCACTCTCACTTCCTCGACTATCAATCCTCAACACCCTCACCTCCTCGACTGTCAATCCTGAGCACCCTCACCTCAACTCTCAATCCTGAGCAACCTCACCTCGACTCGCAATCCTGAACACCCTCACCTCCTTGACTCTCAATCCTAAGCAGCCTCACCTGGACTCGCAATCCTCAGCACCCTCACCTCGACCCTCAATGCTGAGCACCTTCACCTCCTCGACTCTCAATCCTGAGCACCCTCACCTCGACTCTCAATCCTGAGCACCCTCACCTCGACTCTCAATCCTGAGCACCCTCACCTCGACTCTCAATCCTGAGCACCCTCACCTCGACTCTCAATCCTGAGCACACCAACCTCCTCGACTTCAATCCTGAGGACCCTCACCTTGACACTCAATCCTGAGCACCCTCACCTCGAACCTCAATTCTGAGAACCTTCACCTCTTCGACTCTCAATCCTGAGCACCCTCACCTCGACTCTGAATCCTCAGCACTCTCACTTCCTCGACTATCAATCCTCAGCACCCTCACCTCCTCGACTGTCAATCCTGAGCACCCTCACCTCGACTCTCAATCCTGAGCACACCCACCTCCTCGACTCTCAATCCTGAGGACCCTCACCTTGACACTCAATCCTGAGCACCCTCACCTCGACCCTCAATTCTGAGAACCTTCACCTCTTCGACTCTCAATCCTCAGCACCCTCACCTCGACTATCAATCCTGAGCTCCCTCACCTCGACGTTCAGTCCTGAGCTCTCTCACCTCGACTCTCAATCCTGAGAACCCTCACCTCGACTCTGAATCCTCAGCACTCTCACTTCCTCGACTATCAATCCTCAACACCCTCACCTCCTCGACTGTCAATCCTGAGCACCCTCACCTCGACTCTCAATCCTGAGCTCTCTCACCTCGACTCTCAATCCTCAGCACTCTCACCTCCTCGACTCTCAATGCTGAGCACCCTCACCTCAACTCTCAATCCTGAGAACCCTCACCTCCTCGACTCTCAATCCTGAGCACACTCACCTCGACCCTCAATTCTGGGCACCCTCACCTCCTCAAATCTCAATCCTGAGCACCCTCACCTCGACTCTCAATCCTGAGCACCCTCACCTCGACTCTCAATCCTGAGCACCCTCACCTCCTCGACTCTCAATCCTGAGCTCTCTCACCTCGACTCTCAATTCTGAGAACCCTCACCTCGACTCTGAATCCTCAGCACTCTCACTTCCTCGACTATCAATCCTGAACACCCTCACCTCCTCGACTATCAATCCTGAGCACCCTCACCTCGACTCTCAATCCTCAGCACCCTCACCTCGACTCTCAATCCTCAGCACTCTCACTTCCTCGACTCTCAATCCTGAGCACCCTCACCTCCTCAACTCTCAATCCTGAGCACCCTCACCTCAACTCTCAATCCTGAGCACCCTCACCTCAACTCTCAATCCTGAGCTCTCTCACCTCGACTCTCAATCCTGAGCACCCTCACTTCGACTCTCAATCCTCAGCACTCTCACCCCCTCGACTCTCAATCCTGAACACCCTCACCTCGACTCTCAATCCTGAACACCCTCACCTCCTTGACTCTCAATCCTAAGCACCCTCACCTGAACTCGCAATCCTCAGCACCCTCACCTCGACTCTCAATGCTGAGCACCCTCACCTCCTCGACTCTCAATCCTGAGCACCCTCACCTCAACTCTCAATCCTGAGCACCCTCACCTCGACTCTCAATCCTGAGCACCCTCACCTCAACTCTCAATCCTGAGCACCCTCCTCCTCGACTCTCAATCCTGAACACCCTCACCTCCTCGACTCTCAATTCTGAGCACACTCACCACCTTGACTCTCAGTCCTGAGGACCCTCACCTCGATTCTCAATCCTGAGCACCCTCACCTCCTCGACTCTCAATCCTGAACACCCTCACCTCGACTCGCAATCCTGAACACCCTCACCTCCTCGACTCTCAATCCTAAGCACCCTCACCTGGACTCGCAATCCTCAGCAGCCTCACCTCGACCCTCAATGCTGAGAACCCTCACCTCGACACTCAATCCTCAGCACTCTCACCTCGTTGACTCGAATCCTAAACACCCTCACCTCCCTGACTCTGAATCCTGAGCACACTCACCTCGACTCTCAATCCTGAGGACCCTCACCTCCTCAACTCTCAATACTGAACACCGTTGCTTCGACTCTCAATCCTGAGGACCCTCACCTCGACTCTCAATCCTGAGCACCCTCACCTTGACACTCAATCCTGAGCACCCTCACCTCGACCCTCAATTCTGAGAACCTTCACCTCTTCGACTCTCAATCCTCAGCACCCTCACCTCGACTATCAATCCTGAGCTCCCTCACCTCGACGTTCAATCCTGAGCTCTCTCACCTCGACTCTCAATCCTGAGAACCCTCACCTCGACTCTGAATCCTCAGCACTCTCACTTCCTCGACTATCAATCCTCAACAACCTCACCTCCTCGACTGTCAATCCTGAGCACCCTCACCTCGACTCTCAATCCTGAGCTCTCTCACCTCGACTCTCAATCCTGAGCACCCTCACCTCCTCGACTCTCAATCCTAAGCACCCTCACCTCGACTCTCAATCCTGAGCACCCTCACCTCCTCGACTCCTCAATCCTGAGCACCCTCAC